>NC_025996.2:90012010-90107010 GCF_000442705.2 Elaeis guineensis
GAGGGTGGAAGACATTTTTAGCATGGAAAAATCTTATGCAAAAATCTCTTGGCGTGATGAGAAGTGGCATCCAAAATATGGGTGGCACATGGGAGAAGTCCAACATTTTATGGACTCTTGATTTCCTTATTTGACTCCAAACCAAATTCATCTGGTTAAGCTCAAATAAATAGATAAAATCTAATCTAATTAGATTTATAATTTTTTAAATCAAATCTCAATCAAATTAAAAATTGATTGAACCAAAGTTCTGATCAAATCAGGGATAATTCTCCCTTAACGATTAGATCATCTCATAATCTAATCAGATCAAACCTAATTGAATCTAATTCAATTAAATTTTATCTAATCTTCTTTGCTCAATCAAATTGAATTAATTAATACTCTAATTATTAATTAATCCTCCATTAATTTACTATCACTCAGTGAATAAATTCAGTACAACTTTTGCATAAGGTTAACCATCAATCGAATTAACAATTAAACCCTTGAACGATTCTCAATCATTGATCAGCTGCATGATCAGTCAGAAATTTCTTTTGAGTGTGACCCCATAGGTTCGAACCTAAATTAGTAGTATAGAAATAAATTTTTGAAACAATCGATATAACCACTAGCAATGGGATCCGACGTCTGGATAGATCGAATGATGGCGAAGCAACATTCAAGAATGTACTGACGTATAGTTATCATATAATTCATCTCTTTGACCTTAATGCTTAAGGATGACCTAAGATTTAGCTGTCAATCCTACATAAGTCATCCACATTATATTTCAATATTTCAAATCCATCACATAGATTATCCCGAACCCAGGTTTTACTAAGTTAAAATATATTGATACATTAACTCCTACTAATTCGAAGGGATCAATCCCATCTTGACTCATGCACTAACTTGACAAGTACTTACTGCATTCAAAAATCTTCTATTACTAAATTAGAAATTTAGATAATTTGATATCAAAGTATAGTGAGTTACTTGCAAGTCACCGTGGTGATCTCAGATCGGAGGGATATTTATATCCATATCCTTCACGAACTATTCTTAACAATAGAGTGCTCCACAGTTGGTCATGTTCCATGATGATGTACTCCTATATCTCACCTATATGTCATACCAATATCTCCACACTATTTGGTTTCAAAGACAACCAACATATATGGCACATAATGACCTACACTTGATATCGCTATCATCCTAATAATAGCATATCATTTGATCGCGAACCAGTTTAAGGACTATGTGATAAATTTTTTTTTATCGATCAAAGTAGTCTTAAAGACTTCATCACAATACAGAAGTTCGTTAGAAAATATAATATTGTGATGAAAAGATCAAATAATTTTTATTATTGATCAATTCATATACATTCATAATTAGTACAATCGTCGTACAATCATCGTACTTTTATTATTGATTAATTCATATATATTTATAATTAGCAGCATCGTCATACGATTGATTTTTTAAAAACATGCATGATTGATCCAACCCTTGGACCTAAGCATCTTTATTTATAGATTAAAAGTCTTGATTTCAGCCTAAGATCTGACTCAACAAGGAGTCTAGATAGGAGCCAAAACCCCTCCAACCACCCAATTACCTAGATGCCTCATCTCAGGAGGCATGTTGCCTCTTTTTACCATGGAATCAAGGGGAAAACATGGAACCAAGTGGGCATGGAGGTTATGGAGGCATGGAGGAGTTTTTAACTACCTAGACTACTCCCTTTTGGTGCAAGAAATAGCATGAAACACCTTTCATGCATAGAGTTGGGATGCGCTCTAGCAGCAAGGGAAAGAAAAGTTCTTCTATGAGTAGGACTCCTTTCTCGTGAAGGCTAGAGAGCATTTAAATTAGGAGAAAGTTAGTTAGGAGCCAACAACTTGACCTAAACTAATCCTAATCCAATTAGGAAACCAAATAAATGGGGATTTCATGGGATTAATCATGTGCTAGCACATTTGACTTAAATCCATTAGGATTTTCTACCAAATCCTTATTGATTTAGAACTTCTCAAGCCTAATCAAAAGTTTAAGTCCAATTTTTTTTTGTGTGTGATCTATTGGGTTCCACATCAACCAGCAGCAGGTCTAGACTTGAGTTAACCTAATCTGATTAGGTCCAAGACTAAATCAGCCATATGTTACAATTAATTAGAACTCTTCTAATTAAATGCTAAATTAAATTCTTTAATTCATGAAAACTATAAGTCAAAATTGATATCTAGCAATGTATCATGAGTATCTAGAAGATGTAAAATTTGATGAAATATCAAATATCCTTCCATGGTGAGTTACCGTGCAATTCAATCCTTCGATCACACAACATCTCAGACAGACCATGGACATGAAATCATGTCAAGCCCAAATATCTATCCATATATATCTTGATCTGATGATGATGATTTTGTTGATGAATCGTTAAAAATTTTTTCTAATGTTCATCCTACTCTGGTCAGAGACTTCTCGAGTTACTATCCTATGAGATCATATAGAATATTCTTTTTTCCTATAAGGAGTGACTGATTTTCTATTGACACTCACAATCTCTATGGATACTTTACTATACCCAGAGTATTCTACATATATCTCAGAGAGTCATGCTAGGGTATGAACCAAAGTATAGATCTGTATACATAAGGTACCATGATGATCTCAGATCTAAGGATCACTTACACTACTCCACTGAAGAACATCTTTGACTGTTAGTAAGGCTCCATCAAAGTTCTCCTTGTGGATCAGTTCAGTGAACTCATTCTTCAATAAGCACCTACATCCTTGTATTAGTGTCCTACATAAGTGATGTGAGATCAATCATCCTCTCCATCAAGCATATATAGGATGTACCAATCTTTTCGATATCATTGAACCTCGACTCAATGATCTATAATTGAAAATATTTTGAACTAAAACTATCCAGATTTAGATCTCACTAGCATGATCTCATCATGACCTAAAATCATTATCTTGATCTATGAAATTCATCATAATCTTAGTTAAATCATGAATGAAATAAAGATGCAGCATATGATGAAACATATCCTCATATTGTTAATTAAATAACCAAATGTCATATACATGAGCATGGAGATGCTATAAAAAAGTTTCATCACATCATCCATGGTGATTGGCTTGCAGAATACTATTCTTTCAATCTTCCACTTACACTAAAGCCAATCGTCCCTGTATCTGATGCTCATGTTATCAAGATGGCGATCAAACTACTGCTATGACAAGGCCTTAGTAAATTGATTCACTATGTTGTTCTTTAAATCAACTCGCTCTATGATCACATCATGAACGAGGTGGAAGTGCCTTAGGATGTGCTTGGGTTTCAGGATGAGATCTTGGTTCCTTTATCAGAGCAACAACTCTGATGTCTTTATAATAAGGTAACACGAGGCGTACAATCTCTGGAATCAGACCAACTCCATGATGAACTCTTTCATTAGGTAGCTTTCTTAGCAACTTTACTTACTACAATATATTGAATTGATTACAATCTGCTGTTTGAAACTCTTCCAACTCACTGCTCCATCATATAGAGTAAAAATATTTCTAATTCTTCTCAAGTACTTGAGAATATTTTATAGTTTTTTAATAATCTTTATAGGTAAGTAAAACTCTTTTACACCCATTCATATTGAATCTGTTCAACATATGATCTATGTATTTAGACTGAGACAAACCTAGCATCCTTTTAGATCTATCCCTATAGACTTTATAACCAGTATATAGGAAGCTTCATCCAAGTCCTTCATAGAAAATTTTTGTGATAGTGAGGTCTTGACCGACTACAACATCGAGACATCATTTTCAATGAGTAGTATGTTATCCACATATAGGATAAAGAAGACAACGGGACTCCCACTTGTCTTCATGTATACACAAGGTTCATCCATGTTTTTGATAAAATCAAATAGTTTGACTGTCTCATCAAATAGATGTTTCATCTTCTCAATGCCTACTTTGATCCTGCAATCGTCCCTAAAGATAGCATCCTTATGGAGAAGAAAGGTGAAGAATGCCTCCACCAAAGGCACCTATTTTCATTGCAGCAAATTGAGCATGGGAAAAGAAATTGTAAGAGTTACCTTACAAGTATGAAGCAAAAGAATGCAAGAGTTGCATCTGCTAAATATTTATATATGATATAAACTAATTTATCATTGAATATTCAGCTTTAAATTCTTAGATATTAGATACCGCATATAGTTTTCACTTATGTAAATTGTTGCAAGAGCTGCAGAAAATAAGGAAGCTAAAGAGAGGTGACTTCAAACTGATCGACGTTAGTAGAGAGTCCATCCAGGCCAAAGCTATAGAAACCTATATGTTAAAGCTGTCTTCAGACAAAGTTTTGAAATTAGTAGACTACCATTATATACCTAAAATCATTAAAAATATTATTATTCTACCATTGTTATTTTTACATGATTATGAATAAAAGAAAGGACAAACGTTACTCTATTTTTTATTTTGGTGAATTTTATGGCGATGTATATATGGATAATGATTTTATATTCCTATCACTCAATGATAATATTTTTCATATTGATGAAAATAAGAAACGAAAGAGAGAAGATGTGAATATCATATATCTTTGATACTGTCGACTTGATCATATTAGTGAGTCAGAATAAACAAGTTATATAAAGAAAAAATTTTTAAACCATATGATTTTAAATCATATGAAACTTATTAATCTTGTCTCATAAGAAAGATAACCAGAACTCTATTTGCTGAACATGGAGAAAGGATAAGTGAGTTATTAGATCTCACACATATAGATATTTACGGACTTAATGATGACTCAGGCTAGGGAATTCTCTTTGAAAGGACTCCTCCTTACACACCATAATTGAATGGTGTTGCAAAAAGGAGGAATCACACTCTATTAGATATGGTGCAATCCATGATGTGCTTCATAGATTATTCAATCTTATTCTAGGAATATGCCCTAAAAGTTACCACATATATTGTAATCAAGGTACCAACTGAATCTGTTTCTAGCGCTTTATATGAGATATGGAAAGAGAAGAGGCCAAGCCTTAAACATGTGATGATATAGGACTGCTCTATTTATATCAACAGAATTGAGTGACGTAAACTAAGTGCTAGATCAAATAAATATAGTTTTATAGGTTATCTTAAGGAGAGTATGCGATACTACTCCTACCACTCTACTGAATAAAAGCTATTTGTTTGTAGACATGCCATTTTTTTGAAATAATTATCTAAGAAAAGGATAGTAGGAGGATAGTTGAACTTAAAGAAGTTTAAGACCTACAACTATTCCATAATAATATGTGGCAAGTCCACAAGTTGAACCTCAACTAGATGTATCCTTTGATGAGGCAAAACTACAACACACACCTCCTCTTCGAAGATCAAATAGAGTATGTAATGTATTACTCAGATATGAATTTATCATTGAGAAGGACAACGACCCACCCATCATTGAGAATAATGATCCTGTAACTCTGATAGATGGCTTGAAGTTATAAAATCTAAGATAGACTCCATGTATTGTTAGATGTGTGCCCTAGATGCCAGATTGGCTAACATATTCTTGTACAAATCTAAGGGTAAATTTATAATTTTGACTATAAATGAATAAAAGAGTTATTCTACTATCACATTGTGTCTGTGATACATCCTTTGAGTTAGTAGGAATGTTAATTCATATTTTTAAGAGTTGAAAATTTAAGGCATGAATTTACATAACTAACTCATAAATAGCTCCTGACCATAGGATCATTACGAGGATGGTGATCGATCCGGAAGGTTGGTGTATGATCGCTTCTTTAGGATAGATGTGTCTTGAATCTACGGTGTGGAGACATCGAAGTGAGAGTATAAGTATTCATTGAGAACGAGAGTACTGAGCGTGACCACCTCGAGTAGTCATAAGGAAGTCTATCTTTTCATCAATGACTAGCTCGATGCTGCAGCTGTGTGTCTAGTTCTTTGATCTGAGGTGCATCGACAGTTCACCTTGAGTCTGTTATAGTTTGACTACACTATAACTCGATCTCCTAGCCATTCGAAACCCTAAGATGTATGTTGGTTGTAGCATATTCATTGTAGGAACCAGATTGCACCAAGACGGGATCTATCAACCTCGATAGATGAGAAGAGTAGTCCTATAATGATCAAAAGATGGAGTCCTTAAGCCCATCACCATGGTAGAGTGAAATAATGAAAAAAAGTTTTTCATTGGGATTTCACATCAGACTCGGATCGATCGATTTATTCATATGACTGATGTTGGGTTTGACGAGTTCACTTTTACCCTAATTCAGTCGAGACTCATGATAGAGGAACTCAATCACACAGGTAGCTGCACCGAGAGGTTCGTATTCATTTCTGATGGGTTACCACCATATACTGCTAGGTGTCACTGATGGATTTTGAGAGCAATTAGAATGATATTGATGATCGATCATTCTAATTATCTGAATCAGAAGAGTTCTGATCCATCGAAAGGAGTTTCGATGATGTCGATGATGAGATCACGACATATCTCATTACCATATGAAAATGAATCTAACTGGATCACACAAATAAGAGTTAGGGTCTGGATGTCATCAATCAAGCTAGTCCAGTTCGATTGATTTGGATTAGATTCAATTAGGTTCAAGAAAATCGTGCTAGCACACGATTGAGCCTAACTTTCTCCTCGTATAATCTTTTCTATCTCGACTAGAGCCAGTCCAGCTCAGAAAAGTCTTATCTTAATTCATGAGATGAATTTAAGACAACACTTGCTAATTCCTGTCACCTGCCATTTCTGTTTTAGGACATCGGTCAAATATTGACTCATGGATCTTAAACTGAAGGCCACTTGGCAAGAGGTCATTAGAGAGTATTTGTGGAGTGTCCACCTGCTAATTTTACCCTCAAAGTGGGAGCCATAATCAGATATGGCGTGTGCCCCAAGTGGATAAGGATAGAGTCCCATGAGATGAGGACTCTATGCCTTGATCAACTCAAACTGTTGGGCGCCAATCTCACTGTGTTTATCCAGTGTTGGCACCAACAGTAGGAGGGTTTGATGGGATTCTTATCTAATATGATCATATGACATCACTCCACCAATCAAATTTTTTTTAGAATTAATTAAAATTTTTTGATCGGTCAAATGATGTGGCACTGCATGGTGCAGCAGGGTCTATTTAAACCCTGTCTGCACCTAGGATTGAGAGAATCTACTCAATACCCAGCAAAACATAAAACCCTCCACTTCTCTATATTCCCTTTGCTTCTCTCCCTCCCCTCTTCACGTCCAAGAGGTTGGACATCCATCTGGTGCTTGTCCAAGACATGGTAGCTCCCTGATCAAAAGGCTGCAGGGATTTATCGAGAAGCTGCTGCTCCAGCTTCAGAAGATCTTTTGAAGATCTTTCAGATCAGATCCAGATCTAATTTTTGGAGCAAAAATTTGTAAGGAGAAGATGATCCAAATCCTACTCAAGTGGATACTGGTAGAGGCCAGACGACTGTGTGGCTATTTTTGAACCTCGGGCATTGCTGCGATCATCTAAAGGGTAATCTAGTTACTCTAGAGGTATTTCTCTAATCCTCAAGTTTTAGATTTAATTTTAGATTAAATATTAGATAATAAGAATTAGATCTAATAGATCTTAGATCTAAAATATTATAGGATAATTTTTTTTTAAAATATTCCACCCCATATCTCATTAGATATGGAAGATCCTACAAGGAAAAAGCCGATTTTTTTCCTTCAACTGATATCAGAGCAAGGTTCATGGCTCTATTTCAGATCTAATTTAGATCTAATTTTTATTTTTATTTATTTGATATTAATAAATTTCAGATATCACATCAGATGTGATAGAATCTAAAATTAAAAAAATTTAAAATTAAATCCAAGTAGATCTAACATGTATGAGATGCATGACTAGACTAGGAATAGTTTAATCTATGAATAGTCTTAAAGTTTTATGTTTTAATGTGATTAAAATATAAATTAGATCTAATTTATTCTCTAATTTTTTGATATTATAAATATTATATTCAGATCAAAAAATAGAAAATAAAATCTAATTAATACATTAAGATTGATCTGATGCATGCCTAGACTAGTTGTAGAATTGTTCTAGTAACTGTCTAGAATAGATTTTATATTGAATAGTTCAATTTAAATCTTATTTTTCAGATGTTATATGTGATATATCAGATCTGAAAGCATGCTAATTAGATCAAATTTTAATACATGAGATGTATGCAAAGCATGTATAAATTAGATCTAAAATTATATATGTGATATGTAACTTAGATCTAACTAGTTTTGTAGTTAAATCAATATTTCTGATTAAGGTGTTCCTCATGGCCATCCGATCATAAGAACAAAGTAGGGTTAAGACCCTCTCCTCCCATTCAATGGGGTGTTCTTATGGCATGTAGGGGTGCTACACGTTCATCCTTAATCAGAAATCAAACTTACTTTTTTGCAAAACCCTAGATCCTGAAATCCTAGGATTTATTTTACATGTTTTATTTATGAATCTAAGACTTAATTAATGAATTAAGCTTATGAAATTAAATTAGATCTAAAATTGAGAATTTCAGATCTAAGTCATTTTCATAAAATTAGGTTCGGACTTGGGTAGCTCAATTAGGTCTAGCGGTTGATCAAACCGAATCAAAAGTTGGTTAGGTGGGATCATGAAAGCTAATAATTGACCAACCTAATAGGATTAAGTCTGGATCAAGGTCGAATCACATTCATATGTGACTCGATCAAGCCAGGACCTAATTAGGCTCAACGATTAGAGCCTGGATTGTAGGCTAACCCAATTGGTTCTGGTTCGATAATTTGATGTCTAAGGTAAGTTGGACAGATACGACCGACTAGTTTTTAATTGGGAGCTACTCGATTCGAATGCATTCTTGTCGAGTTAATGGCATATCCCATCCATCGGTCTCACTTACCTGGCCATATGTGTCGACCCAGTTCTAATTTGAGGTGGCTAACAATTCGAGCTAACCCATGCCACTAGGTTAGTCATAATTGTTATGACTATGTCAAGTCAAGTTTAATGAGACCTAAATCAAATCTCCCTAAGAAAATATTAAGTCTAAGGTCTTCCACCATTGTGGATGTGCGGGCCCTTCTCGAGGTTGATTGTTCTCGACTGGTTACAGTGGCTCAGTTGCACTGGAAAGATGCAACCATGTCCATTAGGCATTGGATGCTATGGATTAGAGGATAGGTTGTGCTCAATATTTTGGATACGGTGAAAAACTCAATCAGGAATCTAGTTCGTGCAAATGGTGGGTCTGACTTAACTAAGGATTGGAGCAATATTTCAGACACGGTGAGCTTCATAAATTAGAGACCAAGTTTTGGATGCACCATGATTAGAGAATCATTGGACAAGAGTTGTCCACTCATCGGTTGATCCATCATCAATAACTGTTAGGTGAGGTGATGAGCTAGTCGGTAAGACCGCACCACCCACTAGAAATTACTGATCACGGAGATTTTCACATCTCTACCTAGGGAGTGTAGGGATCTGAGAAAATAGTGGAAGCTTAATTTGTTTAAAAATGAAACTCCTAAATAAATTGGTTAAATCTGATTATAAAATCTAACTAAAAACTTTTGACTCTCTATAGGAAATATGTCTGTATCCAACCTCCTGACCAAAATACTAGACACCCATAGATTGACTGGACTCAATTTCAAAGACTGGTGGAGGAACTATAGAATTATTCTGAGTTTTGAAAAACTGACTCATATCTTGGATCAGGACCCACCTACCATACCAGCACATCCGACTGTTGAACAGAGAGCATCTTTGAAAAAGTGGACGGATGACGATAACAAAGTCAGATACTACATGTTGGGTGCCATGTCTGATGACTTACAGCACCAACATGAAAATATTATGACTACCCGTCAAATGTTGGCTCACCTACAAGAGTTGTTTGGTGAACAAAGTCGCGCAGCCAAGTATCAAGTCTGCCAAAGACTTTTTAAGGTTAAAATGCGTGATGGACAGTCAGTCCAAGATCATTGTTTGACAATAATCAAAGATCTTGAGGAGCTTGAGAAGCTCGGTATCATCTTAGACAAGGATTTTCAGATTGATGTGATCCTTCAGTCCTTGTCCGATGCATATGGTCAGTTCATCATGAACTTCCATATGCATAAGATGCAGTGTACCTTGACTGAGTTAATGAATATATTGGTTACGACTGAGCTTTCTTTGAAGAGTTCAAAAGGCTCAGTCCTTACTGTGGAGCGGACTTCTTCCAAGAGAAAGTTTTTTGGAAAGAAGAAAAAATCTGTGAAGAAGCAAAAGGTGGATGGGAAAAGGAAGAAGATGGAACTAAAGAAGAAGGCTGCTGAAAAGAGAAAATATTTTTACTGCAATTCAGACGGTCATTGGAAGTGAAACTGTTCTCAGTACCTGGCCACCCTGAAGAACAAGAAGGATGGTCCTTCTGGAGGTATGCTCATTATAGAATCTAATCTTACAATTTTTTCTGCATCCAGTTGGATACTTGACTCTGGTTCTAGTGCTCATTTGTGCACTTCTATGCAGGATCTTGAGCAGAGTAGGAGGCTGAGGGATGGGGAGATGATCCTATGCATCGAAAACGGAGCAAGAGTTGCTGCTGTGGCCATGAGAACCTATCCTCTACGATTACCGTTAGGATTAGATTAGTTCTTAGAGACTATTATTATGTGCCTGCAGTAAGCAGAAATTTGATTTTTGTTTCATGTTTAGCACAAGAAGGCTATGTGATTAGCTTTCATAAGGACCATTGTAACATATTTTATGAAAATAATAAAGTTGTAAATGGTTTTCTTATTAATGATCTCTATCAGCTACATATTGATGTATCTATATTTAATGTCGAGCAAAATATGAATGCCATAGGGATTAAAAGGCCTAGAGATAGTCTAAATGATAGGTATCTGTGGCACCGAAGGCTAGGTCATATAGCGGAAGACAAGGTTAACAAATTGAAGAAATCCGGGCTATTGAGTCTGTTGACTTTCGAGTCATATCCAGTTTGTGAATCATGCTTTCAAGAAAAAATGACCAAGCTCCTTTTTACAGGACATGGGGAAAGGGCCACAGACCTACTTGTCCTAGTACATATGGATGTGTGCGGTCCATTTGATGTGCCAGCTAGAGGCAACTATGTCTACTTCATTATCTTTACCGATGATATGTCTAGGTACGGATATATGTTTCTAATGAAACACAAGTTTGAAGCCTTTGAAAAGTTCAAAGAATTCAGACATGAGGTAGAAAAACAAACAGGAAAGCCTATTAAGGTTCTTCGATCAGATCGAGGAGGTGAATATCTTAGTCGGGAGTTCCTAGACTATTCTAAGGACAATGGCATAGTCTCTCAATAGACTCCACCTAGAACACCACAACTCAACGAGATTTCAGAATGAAGAAATCAGATCCTATTAGATATGGTCCGTTCCATGATGAGCTTCATGAACCTCCCTGAGTTTCTTTGGAGACATTGTCTCATGATAGCAATATATGTATTGAATAGGATTCTCTCTAAAACTGTTCCTACCACTCCGCATGAGATATGGCATGGTAAGAAGCCAAATCTGAGTCATCTCAGAATTTGGGGTTGTCTAGCTCATGTCAAGAGATAGCAGGCGGATAAGTTAGAGTTCAGATCTTTTAGAGCTCGGTTCATAGGATATCCTAAAGAGTCATTAGGATACTATTTCTATATTCTAAAAGATCACAATGTGATTGTGAATCGACATGCTATTTTTCTTGAAAAATAGTTTATTAAAGATAGTGGCATCAGAAGAATAGTTAAGCTCAAGGAGAATATCTCCCAAGAGCAACGAGTTAAAGAACCTGAGGAACCAAATCAATTAGAACCAGTCCTAACACAACCTCTTCCACCTCGTAGATCGACTAAGATTTTTTGTCCTCCTGAAAGGTACTTAGGTACCATACAAGAGGATGTAGAAAAAATATTCCTCACGAAAAATGGGATTCATGGCGATGACTCCAAGACCTATGACGAGGCGATATCAGATATCGACTTCGAAAAATGGTTAGAGGCAATGAGATCAGAAATTGACTCGACGCACTCAAACCAAGTCTAGACCTTGGTAGATCCACCTGAAGGTATTATACCTATTAGATGTAAATGGATCTTCAAGAGAAAGATAGGTGTAGATGGGAATGTGGAGATATTCAAGGCTAGGCTCGTAGTGAAAGGTTATAATGAGCGTGAAGGCATTGACTATCAGGATATCTTCTCGCCTATAGCCATGCTAAAATCCATCCGCACATTGCTTGCTGTTGCAGTCTATTTCGATTATGAAATATGGCAGATGGACGTGAAAATGGCGTTCTTAAATGGATATCTTGAGAAAGATATCTATATGGAACAGCCGCTTGGTTTCACATCCAGTGATGATGATCACAAGGTCTGTAAGCTGCAAAGATCCATTTATGGACTTAAGCAAACATTTCAGAACTGGAATACTCGTTTCAATGATGTGATCAAAATATTTGGTTTCATCAAGAATGAGGAGAAACCATGTGTGTTCAAGAAGGTCAGTGAGAGCGCAATTGTCTTCCTCGTACTGTACGTAGATGACATCCTCCTAATTGGAAATGATATTTTCATGTTGACCTCAGTCAAAATATGGTTGTCTAAGGAGTTCTCTATGAAAGATCTAGGAGAAGCATCCTTTATACTGGGTATTAAGGTCTATAGAGATAAATCAAATAGGATGCTGGGACTTTCACAGAAGATGTACATAGAGGAGGTGCTAAAAAGGTTTAGCATGAAAAACTCCAAAAGAGGTTTAGTACCTTTTAGACATGGCATTCATCTCTCCAAGAAGATGTGCCCATTGAATGCATGAGCAAGATCCCTCATGCTTCGGCAATAGGGAGCCTCATGTATGCCATGCTATGTACATGACCTGATATAGCTCATGCTATAAGTGTGACAAGCAGGTATCAATCGAATCCAGGCGAAGAGCACTAGACTTCTGTGAAATATATCCTTAAATACTTAAGAAAGACTAAGGATATATTTCTAGTCTTTGGGAATAGAGAATTCCAGGTTCAGAAATTTACAGACTCAGATTTTATGTCTGATATAGATGATCGAAAGTCAACATCTGAGAGTTTGTTCATTTGCAATGGTGGTGCAGTTAGCTGGAAGAGTTTCAAGCAGACGATGATTGCTGATTTCACTATGGAGGCAAAGTATATTGCTGCATCGGAAGCTGCAAAGGAGGTATTCTGGTACAAAAAATTTATCGCAGAGCTTGGAGTGATGTCATCGGATGTCGTCCCTCTTTACTGCGATAATAATGGTGCCATAGCCCTAGCTAAGGAGCTAAGGTCTCATCAGAAGTCCAAGCATATCGAGCGACGATTTCATCTGATCCGTGATTACCTCAAAAAAGATAATGTCGAGGTTAAGAGAGTCGACTCCACAGACAATGTGGCAGATCCGCTGATAAAGCCATTAGGCCAGCAGAAGATCCAAGCCCACCTTGAGAAGATGGAACTTAAATATGTAGCCAATTGACATTAGGTCAAGTGGGAGTTTGTTAGATGTGTGCCCTAGATGCCAGATTGGCTGACACATTCCTGTATAAATCTAAGGATAAATTTATAATTTTGACTATAAATGAATAAAAAAATTATTCTACTATTACATTATGTCTGTGATACATCCTTTGAGTTAGTAGGAATGTTAATTCATATTTTCAAGAGATGAAAATTTAAGGCATGAATTTACATAACTAACTCATAAATAGCTCCTGACCATAGGATCATCATGAAGATGGTGATCGATCTGAAAGGTTGGTGTACGATCACTTTCTTAGGATGGATGTATCTTGAATCTACAGTGTGGAGACATCGAAGTGAGAGTACAGGTTTTCATTGAGAACGAGAGTACTGAGCGTGACCACCTCGAGCAGTCATGAGGAAGTCTACCTTCTCATCGATGACTAGCTCGATGCTGCAGCTGTGTGTCTAGTTCTTTGATCTGAGGTGCATCGACAGTTCACCTTGAGTCTGTTATAGTTTGACTACACCATAACTCGATCTCCTAGCCATTCGGAACCCTGAGGTGTATGTTGGCTGTAGCATATTCATTGTAGGAACTATATTGCACCAAGATGGGATCTATCAACCTCGGTAGATGAGAGGAGTAGTCCTATGATGATCGAAAGATGGAGTCCTTAAGCCCATGGCCATGGCAAAATGAAATAATGAAAAAGAGTTTTTCATTGGAATTTCACATCGGACTCGGATCGATCGATTGATTCATATAACTGATGTTGGGTTTGACGAGTTCACCTTAACCCTAATTCAGTCGGGACTCATGATAGAGGAACTCGATCACACAGGTAGCTGCACCGAGAGGTTTGTCTTCATTTTTGATGGGTTGCCACTATATACTGCTAGGTATCACTGATAGATTTTGAGAGCAATTAGAATGATATTGATGATCGATCATTCTAATTATCTGAATCAGAAGAGTTCTGGTCCATCGAAAGGAGTTTCGATGATGTCGATGATGAGATCACGACATGTCTCATTACCATACGAAAATGAACCTAACTGGGTCACACAAACAAGAGTTAGGATCTAGATGTCATCAAACAAGCTAGCCCAGTTCGATTGATTTGGATTAGATCCAATTAGGTTCAAAAAAATCATGCTCAAAAAAATCGTGCTAGCACACGATTGAGCCTAACTTTCTCCTCGTATAATCTTTTCTATCTCAACTGAGCCAAATGTAATTTGACTCACCCAGAGAACCTTGAGAAGGTTTCTCTCAATCTGACTGGAGCCAGTTCAGCTTAGAAAAGTCTTGTCTTAATTCATGATGAATTTAAGATAACACCTGCTAATTCCTGTTACCTGTCATTTTCGTTTTAGGACATCGGTCAAATATTGACTCATGGATCTTAAACTGAAGGCCACTTGGTAAGAGATTATTGGAGAGTATTTGTGGTGTCCACCTGCTAATTTTACCCTCAAAGTGGGTGCCATAATCAGATATGGCGTGCACCCCAAGTGGATAAGGATAGAGTCCCATGAGATGAGGACTCTATGCCTTGATCAACTCAAACTGTTGGGCGCCAATCTCACTATGTTTATCCAGTGTTGGCACCAACAGTAGGAGGGTTTGGTGGGATTTTTATCTGATATGATCAGATGACATCACTCCACCAATTAAAATTTTTTTAGAATTAATTAAAATTTTTTGATTGGTCGAATGATGTGGCACTGCATGGCGCAGCAGGGTCTATTTAAACCCTGTCTACGCCTAGGGTTGAGAGAATCTGCTCAATACCCAGCAAAAATATGAAACCCCTTCACTTCTCTATGTCTTCTTTGCTCCTCTCTCTTCTCTCTTCATGTCCAAGAGGTTGGGCATCCATCTGGTGCTTGTCCAAGGCATGGTGGCTCTCTGATCAGAAGGCTGTAGGAATTTATCGAAAAGCTACTGCTCCAGCTTCAGAAGATCTTTTAAAGATCTTCCAGATCAGATCTAGATCTAATTTTTAGAGTAGAGATTCGCGAGGAGAAGATGATCTAGATCCTACTCGAGTGGATACCGATAGAGGCCAGACAATTGCATGGATATTTTTGAACCTCGAGCATTGCTGCGATCATCTAAAGGGTAATTAGTTACCCTAGAGGTATTTCTCTAATCCTTAAGTTTTAGATTTAATTTTAGATTAAATATCAGATAATAAGAATTAGATCTAATAGATCTTAGATCTGAAATATCATAGGATAATTTTTTTTTAAAATATTCTACCTCAGATCTCATTAGATCTGGAAGATTCTACAAGGAAAAAGTCGATTTTTTCTTCATGTATACCAATCAAGTATGAACTTTGGTTGATGCACTTAAGAGTATAATTTTAATAGATTGCAAATGTATCTTCAAGAAAAGAATTGGAGCTAATGGCTGACTCAAAAGGATCTTGAGTCGACCCCATTACATCTCAACCCGACTTCAAAAGTTTCATAAGTCAATCCGAAATGCAAATCGACTCTAAATGTCCAAAAATTGACTCCACTGATGTCTCAGAGCAAAAAGATAGAGAGCAGCAAAGTTTAAATTCTTTAGGTAGTGTCAACCCCACACTTAAGTCGATCCTAGCAAGAAGTCAAGTCGACCCCAGTAGAAGTTGAGCCGACCATAAAAATTAAGAGCTAACCGTACTGAGCTTTGATAGAATTAAATAGCTAGTTTGTTGATCTTTTTTTCAACAGCTATAATAGTTAATTTGAGCTCTCTAATAGTTATTTCAAGGTTTCTAGCCTTTCATGGACTTATTTAAGTATAGAATTTAGTTTTTAAAAAATAAAAAGAAGAACAAAGAAGAGAAAAGAAAAAAAAACTTTGGGATTAACTTTTAAGATTTTACATGAAAAAACTTTGAGAAAATTTTTAAGAAAAGAAGAGCACTAAAAGATAGTATTCAATAACTTTCACAATTGAGAAATAAGAGCATGAGCGCATTGATTAAGCTTACCTATTGCAAAGAATATTCTTCAAATTTACTTTCAAGCTTTAATTGAAGTATTAAAGAAGTTCTTCATATTTGAGTTACAACTTCAACTATCTTCAAGAGTTTTATTTATTGTGCTTCAAATTTATTATCTCTTATGCTCTGGTGATTGTAACAATTTTTTTTATACAAGCGAATGATCACACCACTTTAGTTACAACCCATAAAGTCAAAAAATAAAAGATCCTGCAAAGAAACTTGGGGTGTAAGGCATATCCAAGCCTGTAATTAGATGTGTGTATTGAGCTAAGTTAGGAAACTTGGTTTGAAAAAAAAATTTGGTTGATGAATCTAGAAAAACTGACTAAGTTAGATTTATAAGACTGAAAAATAATCTAGCCATAATCTTCTAGAGAATATAGTGAAATTTCAAGTGGGTAAGCTTGGGGAGTGGATGTGGGTATAAAGATTAGCACCAAACCACTATAAATTCACTGTATTTGTATTTATGTACTGGCTGTCTTTATTTCTACTTTAGCTATTCTACATACATCTTTATTTATATTTGACTCTCTAATTTTTTTGAGATATTGGATACTCACACTTTGGCATAATTTCAAGAAGTTTGTTAAAAAATTTAATCCTCCTCTCTATTAAGATTTATTTGCTACACACACACCTATTCATTATTTTTTGAATTACTAAAAATTTTCAAAATTTTGCAAAGCTTTAAGAATCTAATTCAGCCTCTCCTCTTAGGTTGCCACCTCTAGGCAATATTTCTTATCTTGTATACTTACTTGCTTTCTTATCTTGCATACTTACTATATTTGGCACTACACATCACCTACATTTGGAAAAACATATTTATTGCTATACATAGCTCTTAAATTTTTCAAAGAATTCAATTCAATCCCACTCTTGGGTTGCTTAGCTAAGCAACACCCTATAAGAGACATTGCCTAGCTTAATTCTCTTCGACATCTGCCACCCATGCTCCAACATCAAGGCTGGAAATGATAGCTATCCTCCCATTTCTTCATCTTGATTGTAGTCCACCACTACTAGATGCCATGGTCAAACACCATCGAGAGCCAAGTAAGACCCCAAGGATCTCTTAATTAATCTTCCTCTACCTCTTCGTTAGTCCTTGGAGCTCAAATTTTGGCTAGTTATCATCAGATATTTGTTAAGAGACATGATACTCTATTTTTCTGTTCTCAAAGATCCGACCCTATCTCTTGTTTTCCAATCATCTTCATTGCCAATGCCTGATGTAGATCCCTTGATGGATCTTCCATGCTAGTTGGAGGCCATGCCCGGAGTCCCAACCATCAAAAACTATGGATCCTCCTATTTCAAACCGAAAACCCTATTCGAATGAACCCTTCTCTAATTAATTTCCTTAATGTTGGCCCTTTATTATCATCGGCCACCACTCATAGTGGTCGATCGTCAGTGTACTAGCCAACAATCACCACCCATGGGATTTTCCTTTTGTTCTCTCTCTTTCTCACTTTCTCTCTTATTTCTTTCTCTACTATCTCTTTAGGATTTTGTTTGATCCTCCACCTTGGCCCTTTTGATTACTACTATATTTGGTTGCCATCAATTTTTATGGGCTCATCCATACCCTCATCAAACTATGATTAGATAAAATCATCTTGATCAAACCGACTAGGATGTTGGATACTCCCACTTGGCTAGTCATTTGGAGCTGTTGGAACTTAGAATTTTTATTCTTAAATAATTATGGTTAAATTTAGATAAAACTATAATTTTTTAATGTTAGTCTCTGGGAGATATTTTTGGAGTTAATTGGATTTGTCGATTGATTTCACTAGTAAGATAAGTAATATAACTCTTTTTTTAGATTTATGGATAAATTATGAATAATTTTCAATCAAATTATTCATGATTCATGAATTTGATGCATAGTACTTTATTATTGAATAAGTCTTTTTTTGAAATCTTATTTGATGCATGATCAAAAGTATTGAGTTTGCTCAATTGATTTCGATACCATATGATTTTACATGTTTCTATCAATCTAAAATATGAAATATATTTTGCAAAAAAAATCTTAATTCGAGATGTATTTGAACTCTCAATCTAACTATGTAAAAGATCTCACAAATGGAGATTGTATGTTGGCACTTAATTAATTCTAAAGGATTTATGCCATAAAATGGACAGCTTGCTGTAAAAATGGGGTAATACAAGAACCCTGACAATGGGCTTAATCACTGATAGAGGATCTCAAGATGGAGGTTAAATGTTGGCATATGTTTTATCCTAAAGGATTGTATCTTATGAAGATATAGGATATCATGATCCTACCACAAGAAAAATATGGTCATAGCTCATGGCTAGTAGATGAATTTGATGTCTTGAAAGAAGATAAATTTAGAAACAAAAATTTAATTTTTTTTAAAAGATTGAATCTGACGTATATAATATTTTGGTAATATTGCATATCTGAATTTGATTTTGGACTGATGAATTCCATATGTTTATTTTCAATATATTATTATGATCTTATTGCCTGATATTAAAATGTTCATTACTTATTGGGCTATTTAACTCATTATTCGATATCTTACAGTTTTTATAGATCCTAAGTACTAAGCTAGCATGGGGTTTTGCTTCGAGAGAGTGATTACAAGCAAAGTTTGATTTTTTTTTATTATAGATTTGGATCTCTAAAGTGTGTTAGATCTTGAATGTTATTAAAATTTTATGATACATTATAGTTTAGATTTTAGTTATTTAAATTTTGGGTTTACCTTATTGATTATTTATTCACTGCTTGCTTTATAATATTATGATGAGATATCTTGCATGCTTATAAGGAGAGTTCTATATGACAATCCGGTGGTTGCTTTATGATGTCAATAGGATATTTTTTTTCAATGCCCACCATATTTAATTTATTTTTAGTATTTAAAGGATTTGCAAAACCCATTATGTTTTGCAAAATTATTGCCCTTTTATTATATAATTTGATTTTGATTTTCTATGTATTTTTATTAAACCATGAGGAAACTTTATAATTCCATAGGCCATGAGAAAGAGTGACATGGTTATGAGCTGATTTATCCATATGATCAAGAACTTCTATAATTTTCAATTAATCACTTAGTCAACACAAAAATTTTAGAAATTTTTACCCAAAAAACCTTTTGCATACAAAAAATAATCAAAAATTTATCACTTAAAAATTTAGGAACATATGAATTACCAAATTTGCAATGTCAACACACCTACTATGCTATTTTTTGGAAAAAAATAATTTTATATATTTAATAAACTCTTTGAGTGTATAATTATTCCATCATGTTTCATTCTCATTCAAAATATTCACTATTTTTTCTCTCTTCAAGGGTGCACAGGCTTTGACCTCAAAAGCATTGGAAGCAACTTTCTCTATATGGTTAAGGCTCAAACTCTATCAAAGGAAGGTGCTCCAAATGATAGTGAGGCCAACTAATCTTCCTAGTGTCGGCTACTAGATTGTCTTTCTTATTGGCTTTGTGGATGTTGGGTTAGCATTTCATTTCATTTTTTGTTAGGCTTTGGGTAATGTTGGATTCAAACTAGACAAAAATAAGCATCCAATTTGCGATAAATTGAAAGACAAGTTGGTGATAACTTTGTAATTAAGGATAGGCCATATCTTAAGGGGAGTTTGAGTCATATAAACACAAGGATATTCCCCCATGAATAGTCTTTGAACCAGGACAAAGACCATTGATTGATTCTCTCCTTTTTTTTTTTTTCTTGTCTCTCTCTCTCTCTTCTTTTCACTTGCTTTCTTTGTCTTCTTCATTCTCTCTTGGGCATCGACTGAAAGCTTGGGGATTTGAGGAGTGAAAAGAAATTTATATTCTCATTTGATCGACAACAATGGTGGGGCTCGAGAACTTGAGGAATACAACAACTTCAAGAGAAATTGATAATTAGGCACTCATATGTGTTTTATTTACTACCATCAAAGCCAAATATGATTGCTTCTAACCTCATCTTCTCTTCACTTTCGTGAAAAATAAAGAAAAAAATTATCTTTTGACCCCTTCAACTTTGCCCATATTTCGTTACACGCATCCCTTCCACTTCAAAAATTTTCAATTAGACCCTTGATATTACATTTCATTGCAATGCAATCCTTCACAGTTTCTAACTCTAACTTCCAGCAACTCTGGAATTGCGAAAAGCATCTTAGTTCAAATATTTTCTAATTTGATTTTTTTTTTCTATGTCCGGTGCCTCCCGTGTCAATCTCCTCATCCGCTGGCATTATTGATTGAACTGGTGGTTCTTTTCATTACCTTAACAAGTGTTATTTCAAGTCCAGTTGGGATGGGTGAATAGAATAGTAGGTAGCTGGCAACGCTAATTTCTTTCTTTTTTAAGATGTCGCTGGCTCCCCAAGAGAGGGCTTTGGTCAATCAATGACGGCTGATCATGATGCAATAAAGGATAAGAGGTAGGGATGGCAATCGAATCGAATCGGATATAAACAGATCGGATCAAATATGGATCGAGTTAAAAAATTTTAAATCCCGACCCGACCTATTTAAATAAATAGATGAGACTTTAAAATCCAAATCCGACCTATTTATTAAACGGATTATCCGACCCAATCCATTTATAACCCATTTATAATCCCTTAAAAAAAATAAAACTCAACACCCGTTTATGAAAAAAAAATTAAAAAAAAAAACCCTATTCCTTGACTTCCGTCTCTGCGATCGACCATCTCCGCCTTCGCCCTCACCGTATCTCCATCTGACCGTCTCTTCGGCCTCCACCCTCGCTGTGCTCTCGACCACCTCCAGCTCCGTCCGATCGATCGCCTTCGTCGAGCTCGAGATTCTAGACCATCGGACTGGACCTCCATCACACTAATCTCCACCGTCGATGATTGAAAGGAAGCCAGAAGCAGTAAAGCACCACCGCGAGGAGAAGAAATAGGTGAAGGAGGAGGGCCATCGTTGTCGTCGAAGGCCCCAAGTAGTGGAGCGCATGTCGATGGGCCATCAGCTAAAGATCACCACCGCATTTCCCCCTATCAGCCACTCGATCCACTTTTTTGGTGGCTTTACCCCGTCGATCAGTAGAGCTGCCCCTCTCCTCTTCCCTTCTGCCCTCGCTGCCACCATTTTCCCCTGAAAGATCGATGAGATCTGAGACCATGGGAGTAAGAGAGAGAAAAAAAAGGGGAGCAATCTAGAGGCAAGAGCGAGTTCGATCGAAAGAAAGGGCGAGAGAGGAGGAGCGAGGTAGATTCCGTGTGGGAGATGAAGGTGACGGAGGGAGTGGATGAGGCACTGAGGTGGTGATGGATCACAGAAGGGGTGAAGGGCTCTGCCGCCCTAGGGCTTTTTAGGAGAAGGAGAAAAGGAAAAGCCGAAAAGGATGAAGCGCGGGGGCATGGCCACATAGAGCCTGTTTAATAAATGGCCCTAGCCTGTATCCTTATGGCCCAAACCCATGGCCCTGGTCTGTATCCTCATGGCCCAAATCCAATAGTCTATTTATAAACGGGTTAAATAAGTTGGACAGATTGAAAACTTTAAATCCAAATCCGATCTATTTAATAAATGGGTTAAATAGATCGATCCATTTACGATCCAAATCCATTTAATTCAAATCCAAACCTGCTTACGATGGATCGAATGTCAGTCAAATTGGTGGGTTGAGTCATATTTTGCCGCCCATAGTAGGAGGGTGGGCTTAAAAAGGGATAGTTCAATTTTTGGTCATTCATTTTTTTTAGCTGGATGTGATTTATCACATGACTACCACATGACAACTTAAAACTTTTTTTAGGACTAAAATATAGTTATCTTTTTGGGTTAATCAAATAGAAATTTGATATATCAACATTTTGGAATAAAAAAAATATTCAACTCTTCTAACCCAATTTCTTCTAACCATGGTTAGTCTAGCATCTGCAACTCACATGAGTCAGCCGACTTTGGTTTTTGACTTAGCAAAACCCAAAACTTGGGTAGAAAAATTATCATTAGATTTCAAGAATAAAATTTGAGTCATACATCTATAAGACCAAAAATTTATCAGAATTTTCATTTCCGTGACCCCTCTCTCCAAACACTCCTTCTCTCTCTACCTGCTCTCTTTAAATTATCTCTCCCTCTCTCTCTGGTAGCCATTGAAGAATCTCCAAACCAGTGGAAGATTGACATATTGGTGAGTGGGCTTTAAGTTTTGAGTGATTTTTTATTTTTTAGTTTTTTATGTTGTGAGGAGTGTTCTCTCTTCCTTCGTATTTCTACATTGGAAAATTCTAAACTAAAGCAATTTGTCAATCCATGGGGGGTAACCGGGGGTTATGTTTTTTCACTCATGAGCAACTTGTCACAAACTTAGGGTGCATTTGGTTATACTTTTTAATTTTAAATTTTTAATTTTAAAAAAATATTTTTTATTTTTTTATTTTTACTATTGAGTAAAAGCAAAAAATATGTTTGGTAACTACGTTGCTATAAAGCAAAATGTGATATTTAGGGATGGCAAGTGAAGATCTCGACAAAGGAGAAAGGTTCGGAAAGAGAGGGAGAAGGGGGTGGAGAGGTGAAGAACTTGATGAGAGAGAAGGATTCGAGCTCTTTACTTTTTGGTTTAGCATTTTAAATGTGGAAAAGCAAAAAAAGTAAAAAAATAAATTTTGAAAAGTAAAAAATTTTTATTTTGTATATAAAGTAATTATTTTAATTTTTTTATTTTTACTTTTTGCTTTTCATGGTGATACCAAATATTGTTTTTTGATTTTTATTTTTGAAAATTTAAAAAATAAAAAGAGTATTTTTTTAATGGCTAACCAAATACATCCCTAACTTCCAACATGTGACCCAAAACCCACATTTATCACGAAGGAACATGCATTGAAGTTTAATTTTTTATCATTTTATTTCTTGGTTTGTTCTGCAGTTGTTGAAAACAAACATGGCATGTGGGTTAGTAATTGATATTTAGGCTTGTAAAACTTGGACTTAACTTCAAAAATTGATGTTTAAACTAATCAAAAACTTGTGCTTATCTTCAACAATTCTTTTGTGCTAAATTGAATTGTTTTTGTTTGAGCCAAAGGGTCTTTTAACTTTTGGTTACATCTAGGCTATATAACTCCATTAAGTTATTTTTTAGGAGGCCCATATATGTCTACTTCAAATTTGGTCATAGAGGGACAAGTTGCCTTATTATCAAAACCAGAAATGTTTCGAGTGCAGGCATTGGACATCAATTCAGATATCAAATTCTCAAGAAAATTCAAAGGAATTGCATCACTATTGTGTTCAACATAATTTGTAGATTGATGTCTACCTACAAATGACCTATGTAAAAGAAACCATACTTTCAATAATAGGGAATTAAACAGAAATGTTAGTTGCATGTGAAAACTTTTGGTTGTCAATATATCTTGCTTGTTATTGTAATATTGCTCGAATTATTACAAAGTTATGTTTACTTAAGTATGTTTGAACTTAAATTTTTAGCATATACTTTGCCTATATTTGACCCGAAAAAAGTTATTATCAATTATAAGCCATCAGAATTATCCATAAAAATTCATAAGGTATTAAAACATGGCAACCAATTCAACAAGTATTTTAGCACTTTACCTTGCAATTTGTTCTATAATGCTATTTGTCAAGGTCATCCTTCTCAACAGAGATGCCATTTCTACCTTAACATCATTAGAAACCTGTTTCTACAAAATCTCAAATTCAATTAAGAATATGACTGAAATCTCTACCACTATGCGAAGTCAAGAGAAATAAATAATTTGATCTCCCTAAGCACTCCTCATTTATCTGGCTCTATTACACTATCTTGCATGCATGGATACTTGCAAAAAAATTTGCCCTCTTCAAAAGAGCACCAATACATAATTTTGAGAATACACACACAAAAGAAATAATAATATCAAAGATGGATGAATTTGAAAATATGAAATAAGTTTCCACTGCAAATTCTACTGGCAACCACTAGTTTATTACAAATCAACCACAAACTATTTCATTATAAACCAACCAATGGCTAGTTTCATTGCAAATTAGCCAACTGCTGATTTCATTATCAAGCAACAAATGACTAGTTTTAATACAAATTATCCGAGTTTCATTACAAATCAATGAATTGCTATTTTTATTGTAAACAACCAACTGTTAGATTCATCACCAAACAACCAAGCGAGAGTCATTTACCAAATAGTAAATAACCATCACTATTGATACAAATGTTGCATTAATTCTATAATTTGATACAAATGTTGTCGAATATGGCAAAAAGATCCCTCAACTGTGAGGAAAATAAAACTAATTTTTTAACTTTCTCTACATTAAATAAGATGAATTAAACATGATTTTCTCATAAATAATTATCAATAAACTTTTTTAATTATTGATCATAAATTATGAAAAAAGTTACATAGTTGAGGATCTTTCTGATGTTTCTCAAAATATCCTTTCAACCTAGCATCAAAAACTCTTTTAGGCCTCACATGTAGAAGGTCTAATAATTTGATACAATCGGTTAAGTCAAATTTAGATGTTGTCGAATATGGCAAGAAGATCTATCAACTATGCGGAAAATAAAACCGATTTTTTAACTTTCTCTACATCAAATAAGCTGAATTAAACATGATTTTCTCCTAATTAATTATCAATAAATTTTTTTAATTATCAATCATAAACTATAGAAAAAATATTATATCCTTGAGAATTTTTTGATGTTTCTCAAAATATCCTTTCAATCTAGTATCAGAAACTCTATTAGGCCTTACATGTAGAGGGTCTAGCAAAAAGATTGCACAACCTTCAGCATCATTGCTTTCAATATCCTGATAGCTGATTGTATTATCTCTAACCACAAAATGCACATCCAAGCTTAGCTTCTCAAAGCAACTTTCTAGCAACTTTTCTCCATCCTCAAGTATATCCCATAAGATTTTCCTCTCCTATTTGTTGTCTTGACTTCTTATAACAAGATTATAGGTAAATCGCATTGCATGATTGTGAAAAACTAATTCAGCCTTAGTGTAGTCCAACTATGTTGACACACCTTCCTTAAGATTATACATCATTTTCCTTAGTTCTTTGGTCCATAATTATATATGTATCTTTAAGAATTTTTATCAATATTATTGAGGCTTAGAGCTTTAAGGATATGTGAGTAAAGTATGTCTATTGATTCAAACTTCTTACAGCTACAAGTAATCTCGGGGGTAGATAAATCAAGTTCTCTTAGAAAAGCCTATAATCATGAATAATAATGCTGGAAATATTTTTTTCTCTTTGTACAATTAAATAGAATATCACAAAGCAATAATAATATCTACGATCTAGTCAGACAATTCAGTAAGCAAAAAATAATCAAACAACCCATAAAAATAGATACCATAATTTTGATTTAAGTCTTTCATTATTTAAAATAATAGGATTACTATAAGTCTTTTCTAGATCAACTAGAGATTATACAAATATCATGTCAAGAATAAATCTTGGGTTTCACAATAAAAATAATCACCATCAATAAAGTGAATTTCAATAATAAATAAAAGACAGATCTCACCAAATATATAAATATTTAAAATAATTAATAGAGAAGATTTTTCAAAGATCAAAATCATTCAACTTGTAGCTCTCAAGATACTAAGTTTTTATCAAAATCATGATATAGTCAGTCATCCAATCATCTGATAAAGTAGCACCAAAAATTTTTTATTTTCTTCTTCTCCATTGATGCCACCTCTATTTTTACGCTGCACAACCCATTGTTGTCACAGCAAAACCGGGGCCAACCAATACATAACCTACCTTTTTATTTTATTTTAAAGTTGTGGATCCCATTTGAGGGATGACACAATAAGTTCAAACCAGACATTTGAAGTCCAATCCTACATTACCAACTCAAACCTATATAAACTGCCATTTAATGCAAATTCTTAAATAATGTTGTAGCACATCCATCAAAAAAGTCTTTCTCAAATAATCTAGAAATCTTAAATGTATAAATTTTCACTGCATGCTTGAAAATATCATTAGGTTTGATTGCATGTGTAAGGGTACTTTGGTTGCAATAAAAGTCTTTATCGGCTTCATTCCTACACCAATCATTAATCAATTTATCAAATGCAACCATAAACTTGGTGAGAGAAGTTGATCAGCCATCCATTTAAAATATTGTTCATGCCCTCGCTCCTTAAAGATGATTGATACACCATCAAATAAGTCTATTTTAAGAGTCGTGCATAACTTTTGATGAGTCTTATAAAGACTATTAAGCCACTTATAATCTGGAGAATTATGCCTAAAGATCACTTTACTCCATGTTTCTTGAAACTCCATTTCTGGGTCAAAACCTTACAAACATTTATGAAATAGGTATGAAAACTTTGGCTAGAATTGAGAAAATCTTGCATTTGGGGAGATGCAAAGAAAGCTGCTGCCTCATCCAATAAAATTTCCAACCAAATATGTCCTACTGATAGTTGTTAACCTCAATAAATAATATACAAATCAGATTATATCTGCTTGTGTGGCAAATTATGTCAAAAACCACGGCATTACCAAAGCAATCACAGTTAATTCTAAATATACCATTCCTCAAAAAATATTTGTCATCCAAACCCCCTAATCAACCTGCACATCCCACAAGCATGCCATCTTGCCCAGCTTTAAGCTTCAAATAGCTTATTAGACTTTAGCAATCCTCTACCTTTAGAAGCATCATCTTCTACATGTTAACATAATTGTAACAACCTTTTTAATAAAATCTACATTTTCAGCACCCTACCGTCTTCAACCAAATAAGAGTATGCATTGACCATTCGAATTCCACAATTCATTATAGAGTCTTTAACACATGTCTTCATAGTTGAAGTACCTTATTGATCTCAACAAGTGCATTTCCTTAGGCTTTGATAGCTCATGATTACACTTGGCAAACTAATTAATTTTTCACTCTCTATTTTCATCAATAGTGAATCAAATCATTGCTTTGTAGTTAATTAGGTCTGGTGTCTGACTTGTTAAAGTTTGATTCGGTAGGCTAATAATCATTTTTAAACCCTTCTTTGAAGAAATAATAATCCTTTGTGATTTTTTTTTTGCTCCAATAAATTAAGATTGCTTTTCTATTTGGACTTTAAAACCCATATGATACCCATAGTCACAATACAACTTGTATGCCTCCTTCCTATGCACAACCTGACCTAATAGCTCTCTACTTAACTCTACATGACTTAAAATATCAGCAGACTCATCATTACTCTATATGAGGCCATCCCTTCCTTATCGCCATTAAGCCAAAGAGCATGTCTTTCACTACCAAGGCAATCGTCTCTCCATCATTTTTAATAATAATCAAAATTTTTCATCACCGCAACTAGCACACAACCACACACAAGTATAAGCATGGTCTTGAACAAATTAACTTAACAAATGAACAATATAATGTGCAAATAAAAATTACCAAGAGAATATTATCTAGATAAAAATACTATGAACATCTATTTCTCATCAACAATAATTAAGCAAAGGATGACCTATATTGATAGAAAAGCTAAGCGAACCATAATTGACAGCATAAGACAATAAATGTGAACTCATCACATGCATTACACTAATCCAAAAAATCAAAGAAAACAAGCAAGTTGATGGTAGAGATTTTAGCTTTCTCCTAACCAAAATGCAATGCATCCTTCTAATTAAATCTTAAATAAAATATTGGGTAAAGTACCCATTTAAATAATTTCACTAAAATAATATCAACTCAACAATTAAAACAAGATCTAGAAAACTTATCTAAAACCCAAAAAACAAACCCCAAAAAATCCTTAGTTATATCAATGCCAAAATCAACAAACCAACAAATAAGCAATAGGGTTTATGTTAGATGTGTATCCTAGAAGTCAATCTTGACTGACACATACTTTTTCTAGGCATGTTTTATACTTGATGGGCAGTCTTTATAACCAATCATATTTATGTGTCCTTGATTTTTCTAAAAATTAATAAAAATAATTTTATATATTCTCAAGATGTTGAGAATTTGAGATATACATCATTAGTGTTAATTTTTGAATGCTCCCAATCGAAGGATCGTCATAGAGACAGTGATTAATCCATTCAAGATCGATGTACGGATACTCTTTTAGGACAAATGAGTCTCGAGTCTGCAGTATAGAGACACTGGAGTGAGAGTGCAAACGGTTGTTAGAGAACAACTTGCACTGAACGTGACCAACATGAGAAACCACTTGGATATTTACTCACTCGTCAGTGATCTTCTCGATGCTGCAGTAGTGTGACTGGTCCTTTGACCTACGGTGTGTTGGCTATTTGCAGCAAGCTACTTAGTTTAACTACACATTCTCTTAGTCCTAGCCATTCGGATCCTTGCTATGTATGTTGGTCATTATAGGTTCAGATTCGCTATTTGGAGTAGGATGCACCTAGATAGAATCTATCATCTTTGGTAGAAAAGGAGAAGTCCTATACGATTCGTAAGATTGAGTTCAGAAAATCTCTGGTCAGAGTAAGTATGAATACTAAAAAATAGTTTTCATAAATTCACAAATGAACTCGAGTCGAGCCAATCTAGTATATGACTAACGAAGGGGTTTATGAGTTCTCCATGACCTACGTCATGTCGGAACTCACGATAGAGAAATTATATCACACGATAACTGCATCTAGAGGTTCTCTTTTTTTTTTGTTGGGTTGCCACTACATGTTGCTAGACGTCACTAGTGGATCGTAAGAACTCACTAAGATCATTTTCAGATCAACGATCTTTGTTAAGGTGAGTTGAAATCATTTCAGCCCATCGAAAAGAGTTTCGATGATACTGTGATAGAAATTATGGTATATCTCACTACCAGACAGAATAGAATCTAAAGATCACACACAAAAAGAGCATGACCTGATTAATGACTTGGATCATATTCGAATTATCAATTGGATTGATAATTTAATTTTAGAAACTTCTAATTTGTAAGTATTACAATTTGGCAGCTGCTAATTGTTAGTACATGGACTTAATTGAAAATGCTATAATTTTTTTGAGATTGATTAAATTATGAATTAAATATTAATTAATTTAAAATAAATTTAATTTAATTATATTTAATTTAATTTAATACTAATTGAGTTTAATTATCCAAATTAGATTTGGATTTCAGGCTTGATGGATCAGGCTGATAGTCTTTTTGAATTCAGCTTGTTTTGGACTCGATTTGAATCGATTAAGGCCCAACTTGAACTAGATGAATCATGACTCAGAGAGCCCAAGTTTTTTTAGATTCTCTCTATAAAAATCATATCAAAAAAAAAGTGAGGTATTATTTTTCTCAAGCTCCTTTCTTCTTGCGCACGTGAAGGAGAGGGGGAGACAATAGTTGGCACCCCACCTTATCTAGAATTTCTTTTCTTTCAATTTTTTTTTATTTGAATTTAATTTAAAATAGTATAGAAATCTATTTTTTTGGAGTGTGAAAGAATATTTTTGTATGACAAAAAAATTGGAGAATGTGGGACGTGCGCTAATTGTGTGCATGAGATTGTTTTCTTCCTCCTTCTCTTATCTCAATTAATCTCATCCTTATTTGTGATTTAGATGCCCAAGATCAGATTGGATTGATCTATTAAGGCATTAAGAAGGGTTTGGGCATGAGAGATCGGGTTGATGCGATAAAAATAAAAGAAGGGGAGGTGTGCATGAGAGAATAGGAGAATCTTTCTTTCTTACATCAAAAATTCTTCCCAACGCCTCCTCCTCCCTTCTCCCCTTCATCCAACATCCAGATCTGATAGAGATCAAATCTAAGAGAATAAAAAGAGAGAGAAAAAGATAAGAGGAAAAATTTTTCTTCTCTTCATAGTGATCTAGTTCAGATCCCGTCGGATCTGTGCGAAAGAGTTCGCACCGCGATCTTCTTCTACAAGATCTAGAAGAAGAGATCAAGATCCAAGGATGAGGAAAGAGATCTGTAAGGTGCTAGCACGTCGATGACCTCATGCTCCAATTAGACAACTTTGTGTAGATACCAGTAGAGGTCGGGCGCGTGCACGGCAATGATCAAAACTCGAGACATCCACAGGATCTGAGGTATGGAGATCAAATCTTTGTTTGTTTTTTCTAATGATTTATTTTTTTTTTTTAGATTTCAAATCATGGTTACTTGCTTGTATCTAGATCTTTACTATAATTTTCAGATTAGATCTGGTACGTATGTAAATTAAAATTATTTTAATTATTTATTTCAGCCGTATAGATATTTAAAAAATTTTAAACTACACGTATGAAATTGTAGCAATTTTCTAATAGTTTAGGCCTCTGTGGGTGGATACTAATACATAATAAGTAGAAAACCCATTTCATCAAGTGACAAAAAAAATTCAAGAACTTACATAAACAACTAATATTTTTCAAATGTTGATGAATTTCAAAAGGTTTAAAACAAAGAGGACAAACTTCTCTTAGATTTATTATTTGAATGATTTTAGCTTTTCAAACTATTTCCATTTCTAGTAGAGATAGAAAGAGGACATGCATGTAGAATAGTTATAGTAGAGAGAGACCTCAATACGAGAAGCACAAGTAACTTGCATAGCTAGGGTTCCTCAAAGTTGAGGTGGTGAATGTCGATCATTGTATCTAGAAGTAGTGGTGATGATTTCTAGAACTTTCCATAGCTAATCTATCACATATCACTTTAAATGACTAGGGTTCTAGCATGTTGGTGCTATTATAAGGGACTTTCATGATTTTAAATGCCTACAACTCTAGTCTACCCTTGGTGGTGGTGAGGTGGTGGCAGGAAGGTTAGTGTGCAGGGAGTTTTGGGTGGTGGCACCATGACTGTGGTTGTAATAAAGAACAAATAGGGCTTCTTCAACCATATAACCTAAGAATAGGGAGGTTTGGGTGGTGGCTCCATGAGCATAGTTGCAATGAAGAATATGTCAGATGTATATTCTAAAGTCAATATGGCTGACATATTGTAATAATTCTAGGATACAATTCGGTACTTAATATATTGATATGATCAATAAAAAGGTATTTTTTTTTTATTCAAGTATGATGTATCCTTGAATCGTCAATAGAATTAGTTTCGATACATATTCTCAAAGTATTGAGAATTAGAAACATATATTTAATTATTAAATACTTCGATCATAGGATCATCATGAGGATGGTGATAGATCTGGATAGATTGATGCACAAATTGCTTCCTTCGAGATAGATGAGTCTCTAATCTACTGTGTAGAGATACATGATGATGAGTACGGATGGTTGTTAGAGAACAACTAGTATTGAACGTGACCATACGAGAGATCACTTAAATTTTTATTCAATCATCAGTGATTATCTCGATGCTGTAGTTGTATGACTGGTCCTTTGACTTGAGATAGTATCACTACTCGCAGTAAGACTGCTGAAATTTGACTAACACATAAATATGGATCTCAATGAGCTCTTGTGGTGGATGTTGACGACAGTTGGTCTACTGTAGGAGTGGGGCACACATCAAGATAGGATCTATCAATCTTGATAGAGAGGAGTAGTCCTATGAGATTTGAAAGGCTAAGTCCAAAAATCTATGGCCATAGTAGTATAATTGATGAAAAGAGTTTTCATAAAAGTTACAACTGAACTTGAGCTAATTGAATCTATCATATGACTGATATTGAGGTTTGATGATTTATCCATGATCTGCCATCTAGTCGGGACTCACGATAGAGAGACTGAATTTTAAGTTAACTATACCTAGAGATTTATTTCAGTTTGACTGGGTTACCACTATATTTGTTAGGTGTCACTGGTAGATTGTGAGAGCTCACTAGGATCGTTCTGGATCGACAATCCTTATTGAGTTAGAGTCAAATTATTCTGACCCATTGAAAAGAGTTTCAATGATACAATGATAGAGATCATTGTATATCTCACTATCAGATAGAATTAAACCTATGAGATCACACAATAAAAAGATTAGGCCTGAAATAAGTAATTGAGCTTATGAAGTATCAATTGGGTTTAGAGAAACTCATTGGGTTCATGATAACCTTGCTAGCACATGGTTAGACCCAATTCTTCTTTCCGTTGGGATTACTTATTTGATAAGATAATACTAACTTAATAGCCTGCTAGTAATCTACATAAATAAATTTATGAGACTTCAATTATTGTGTGTCTAAGGTTATAGATTGTATTAATTAAGGGTGCAAGTCTCTAATTAATTTTCTTAATAGTTATTTTTGAGCGCCATCTTGATTTGATCAAGTTGGGCGTGTCTATTGATTAGAAGGCTTTTAGTTCTCTTATGAGGCATCTCTTGGATATATTTTGGGATGTCTAATTATGGATGCAAGGGTCCCAATTGTTGGCGCCTAAAGGATCTCCTAAAGTAAGTTGGATAACTTAAGTTAATAAAAAACCCAATACAAGTAGGACTTGTATTATGTGATTGAATAGGATTCAATCCTTGTGTCCATTTAAAGAGACCTCTCCTAAGAGCCCTAGAGAATTCAAACCAGCAGCCCCTCATACCCAAAGGCTCTCCCCATGCCCTCTCTTCCTCTCCCTTTCTCTTCTCTTGGACGTTTTACACCCCTATCCCTTGGGATGCGAGTCCCAAAGAGTTCCACACCCAAGGTGTTGGGCATCCAATAATTTGTTGGTTGCTGGTGTTTTGTAGTAGCATAAAATAAGGAGAAACTCTAGAGAAGAGGAGAAGAAGAAGATCAAGGAGAAAGATCAAGTGTTGATCGTGATCCAGACTTCGTTTAGATTCAACAGACAGAATTTTGGAGAACCAAAATTCAGATTAAAGAAGGCTGTTCCAAGCTGATCCTGAGTGGATACTCATAGAGATCAGATACTTATGTGGCTAAGAGAGAATCTCTTCTCTTTCAGATCCAGATTCAAAGAAAAGGATTATGAAACAGGTATGTGATTTGATCACAATCTGAATTCAGCATATATTAATTTCAGCATATGAGATAAATGCATGTGGTTTTATATTTTCATGCATCCATAATTCAGATTAAAAATATTTTAATCTTATTTTTCACTGCAGTATTTAAAAAATAAAGTTTTTAAAATATATATGCATGCACCAAACCCCAAATTCCAACAGTGGTATTAGAGCCAAGGATTTTCATATGCTGAATTTTGATATACATATTTTTGAAAAAATTTTAAAATTAAATTTTTTCTTAATACATGAGATGTATAAATAGATTTTTAAATCTAAAATTTGATTTGTATTTAATTTTAGAACATATAGTTGATATGTAATTGCATACATAGATCTGAATTTTGATCTAGAAAGAATTCTAGTTCATGTTCATGTGATACATAGATGTATGCATAAAGAGACCTCTCCTAAGGTCCCTAAAGGTCTAAACCAGCAGCCCCTCATGCCTAAAGGCTCTCCCCATGCCCTCTCTTCGTCTCCCTTTCTCTTCTCTTGGGCGTTCTACATGCCCATCCCTTGGGATGCAAGTCCCAAGGAGTTCCATGCCCAAGGTATTGGGCATCCCATAATTTACTGGTTGCTGGTATTTTGTAGCAGCACAAAGTAAGAAAAAACTCTAGAGAAGAGGAGAAAAAGAAGATCAAGGAGAAAGATCAAGCGTTAATCATGATCCAGACTTTGTTCAAATTCAACAGACTAAATTTGGAGAATCAAAATTCAGATTCAAGAAGGCTGTTCCAGACTGATCTCAAGTAAATACTCATAGAGGTCGGATACTTGTGTGGTTAAGAGAGAATCTCTTCTCTTTCAGATCCAGATTTGAAGAAAAAGATTGTAAAATAAGTATGTGATTTGATCACAATCTGAATTCAGCATATATCAATTTCAACATATGAGATAGATCCATATGGTTTTATATTTTCATGCATGCATAATTTAGATTAAAAGTATTTTTATCTTATTCTCCACTATGGTGCCTAGAAAATAAAATTTTTGAAATACATATGCATGCTCCAAACCCCAAATTCCAACAGTGGTATCAGAGCCACGGATTTTCATATGCTGAATTTTGATATACATATTTTTGAAAAGATTTCAAAATCATATTTTTTTCTTGACACATGAGATGTATAGATAGATCTTCTAATCTAAAATTTGATTTTATGTTTAATTTTAGAACATATAGTTGGTATGTAATTACATGCATAGATCTAAAGTTTGATCTAGAAAGAGTTCTAGTTCATGTTCATGTGATACATAGATGCATGCATAAAATCTAAAATTTTTATATGATCTGAATTTTGATTCATATATGTGATATATGATTACATATTTAGATCATAAATTTATTTTTAATCTGATCCAGGATTAGTATATTGATATATAATATCATGCTTAGATCTAAAATTTGGTTTAGATCTGATTTTATATGCATATATGTGATATATGTTTATATGATAAAATCTAAAAATTATTTTTATAATTTAAAATTTACTTTCATGTAGTGAATTTAAATCTGAAATATGATTTTAAAATCTAAAATTTATGTTTGTGCATGAGGATTTTGGTTATAAAAAAATCATAAATTAGGTCATGTAATAGAATTGCATTTAAAGTTTTTGATTTGATCATATAGATCTAACTTGATTAAGTAATTGATCAAACCAAATCAAGTATTGATAAGGATTAGATCAATTAAGTTAATGATCATACAATTATTGTTAATCAAATCGATTGAATCTCATATATAGAATCAATTAATCTAAAGACCTAATTTGGCTCTTTGGTTTGAGCCCGATTCACTCGAGCTAAATAATTCTGATCAATGACCTATTGGTGTCTAAGATAAGTTAATGAGACATGATTATTTAATTAGTTTTGTTAGCCGATCTGGTCAATTTATTGATATCTTAGGAAGGCAATGAGGGGACCCCATCAATCTCCACTTATCTAGCTAATTTAGAAGATTGAGTCTTGAATTAGGTTACTTAGCAATCTAATTTAGTCCATGCCAGTTAGACTGATCATATGATGATGGATTAGATGAGACCTAAACTTAAACCTCCTCATAAATATTAAATCCATAGGTCTTCCATCGTTGTAGATGTGCGGGCGTGCTATCGATGTTAATTGTTCTCGGCTGGTTACAGTGATTCAGTTGCATCAAAAACATACAACCACTCTATTAGCAAAGAGTTACTCCAGAATAAGGATGAGATTGGGCCCAATAACTATTAGGTGAGAGACCCAATGATGGTCTTGCACCTTCTTGTGAACGATGGTCGAGCTTAACTAAGAAGTGTGGGCAATAACTGTTAGGTGAGCCCACATGACCTAGAGACCAAGTCGCTGCAGCATGCTTAGTGAAACATCTGGGCAAAAATTTTATACATCGATGTGCATATTACCAATAACTATTAGGTGAGGTGCATATCATCGGTGGGACCATAGCACCCACTAAGAATCCTTTATCGCATTAGGATTTTTATTTTCTTCTCAAGATTGGAGGGATCCGATAAATTAGTGAGAGTCATTATTTACATCTTAAAGTCTCTAGAAGTAAATATAAATATTAAGTACAAAAATCTAACTTGAATCTCTACTCTCGTAGTGAAACCACATGTCAGCTTCAAATCCTCTAGCTCGCATCCTTGAAACTAATCATTTGATCGGTACTAATTACAAAGACTGGCTCAAAAATCTCAGGATTGTCCTAATCTCAGAAAAGTTAAGCTATGTTCTCGATCAGGATCCTGTAGTGCTACCAAACCATTCTACTGCTGAGCAAAAAGCTACTTTTGAGAAGTGGATGGATGAAGACAGTCGGGTCAAGTGTTATGTACTGGTGTCTATGTCAAACGAGTTGCATAGCCAACACGAACATATACCCACTGCTTGAGCCATGATCACTCACCTACAAGAGTTGTATGGTGAGCAGAGCCGTACTGCATGCTTCAAAGTATTCAAAAGACTCTTCAATCTGAAGATGCACGAAGGGCAGTCTGTCCATGAGCACTGTATGACAGTGATCAAGGATATTGAGGATCTTGGGAAGCTCGAGCTAGAAATGCAAAAGCAATTGCAGATGAATCTGATCCTTCAATCCTTAAATCCTTACTAGTTCATATAGTTAATTCATTGTGAATTTTTATATGAATAAACTTGACTGCACTATTTTCGAACTCATCAACATGTTGGTCACTATGGAGGGTACCTTGAAGAGTTCAAGAGATACTGTTCTCGCTGTAGAGCGAACCTCTTCCTCCAAGAGAAAGTCTACAGGAAGGAAGAAGGTTAAATTCGTGAAGAAGCAAAAGAAAGAGAGCAAGCCGAAGAAGGATGGTCCAAGAGCAACTGAGGCAAAGAAAAAGTGTTTTCACTATCATGCTGAAGGCCACTAGAGGAGGAAGAGAACCTAAAGATCAAAAAGGATGATAAGCCAAAAAGGATGATAAGCCTTCTGAAGCTATGCTCGTAATCAAATCTAACTTTATGATTTTTTTTACTTCAAGTTGGGTATTGGACTCTGACTCGAGTGTTCATATTTGTACCTCAATGCAGGGTCTGATAAAAAAATAGAAGGTTGAGGGAAGGTGATATGATCTTTTGGGTCGGTAATAAAGCAAAAGTTGCTACAGAGACCGTTGGCACATATCCTCTTCGATTACCGTCTGGTGTTAGATTAGATTTAAAAGACTATTATTATGTTCCTGTAGCTAGTCAGAATTTAATTTTCATGTCTGTGCTAGCACAGGAAGATTTTGAAATTTATTTCAATAAATATTTTTATTCTATTTATTTATGAAATAAATTGGTTGCACGAGGTCTCTTAGTTGACAGTCTTTATCACTTGCATGTTGATGCAAATGTGAACCTAAACGAGCAAATAGTGAGTGTCATAGGCCAAAAGAGATCCAAAGATGAAATTAATCAGAAGTACTTATGGCACCATAGACTGGGCCATATTGGAGAGGACAAGATAAACAGACTGAAGAATGATAGGATCCTCAGCTCTCTTAATCCAGAGTCATATCCAACTTGCAAATCCTATCTTTGAGAAAAGATGGTCAAGTTATCCTTTGTAGGATATGAGGAAAGGGCCATAGAGTTACTTGCCCTGATACACACCGATGTGTGTGGACCATTTGATGTACAGGCCAGAAATGATTATACCTACTTCATTACCTTTATCAATGACTTGTCTAGATACGGATATGTGTATCTTATGAAATATAAGTCTGAGGTCATAAAAAAGTTCAAAGAATTCAAGCATGAAGTAGAAAAACAGACAGACAAACCCGTTAAGGTTCTTCGATCTGATCGAGGAGGTGAATACCTTAATCAAAAATTTTTAAGATATCTTAAGAATAATGGCATAGTCTCTCAGTGGACCCCTCCTAGAATGCCTCAGCTCAACGGGGTATCTGAAAGGAGGAACAGGACCCTATTGGATATGGTCCGATCCATGATGAGCTTCACTGATCTACCCTTATTTCTTTAGGGACATACCTTATTAACTATCATTTACTTGTTGAATAGGGTTCCATCAAAGTCTGTTCCTACCACACCGTGTGAGATATGGTTCAGTAAGAAGTCGAGTCTGAGTTATCTTAAGACTTAAAGATGTCCGGCCTATGTTAAGAGACAGATGATGGATAAGCTAGAGGATAGATCTATTATAGCTCGCTTTATAGGGTATCCAAAAGAATCCATGGAATGCTACTTCTACTTTCCACAAAATCATAATGTGATTGTGAGTTGAAACATCGTATTCCTAGAAAAATAGTTTATCCAGGATGGCGGTAGTGGGAGGTTAGTGGAGCTCGAAGAGAAAGTCTCTAAAGAGCCCAGAGCTATAGATCCTTAGGAACCCGTAGTCCATAAGCCAATAGTTGATGTTCCTCTACCACCTCATAGATCTAGCAGGGTCTTCCGACCTCCTAAAAAGTACATGGGTATGCTTATGGAGAAAGTAAAGGAAATATTCCTTATGGAAGATAGGAATCATAGTGATGACCCTAATACCTTTGATGAGGCGATATCTGACATCAATTTTGAGAAATAATTAGATACTATGAAATCAAAAATTGACTCGATGCATTCGAACCAAATTTAGACTTTAGTAGATCCACCTGACGGTATCGTACCCATTGGGTGTAAATGGATCTATAAAAGAAAGATAGATGCTGTTGGTAAGGTAGAGACCTATAAAGCTAGACTTGTGGTAAAAGGTTATAGTCAGTGCGAGGGCATTGACTATTAGAAAATCTTCTCGCCTGTAACCATGCTAAAATTCATCCGCACTTTGCTTGCTGTTGCGACTTACTATGATTATGAAATCTGACAGATGAATGTAAAAACTGCTTTCCTGAATGGATACCTTAAAGAAGATATCTATATGGAGCAGCCTATGGATTTCACATCCGATGATGGTGATCACAGAGTCTGCAAGTTGCAAAGGTCCATATATGGATTAAAGCAGACTTCTCAGAGTTGGAACCATCATTTGATGAGGCAATCAAATCGTTTGATTTCATAAAAAATGAAGAAGAACCTTGTGTGTACAAGAGTGTCAGTGGGAGTGCGATTATCTTCCTCGTATTGTACGTGAATGATATTCTCCTTATTGAAAATGATATTCTCAAACTGACCATGGTCAAAAGATAGTTGTCCAAGGAATTCTCCATGAAAGACCTAGGGGAAGCATTCTATATTCTCGAAATAAAGGTCTATAGGGATAGACCTAAACGGATGCTTAACCTGTCACAAAAGCTGTACATAGAGAAGGTCCTGAAGAGGTTCAGCATGAAAAACTCTAAGAGAGATTTCTTATCTCTTAGGCATGGTATTAGTCTCTCCAAGATGATGTGTCTGATCACATCTGAGGAGGTGCAGTGCATGAGTAAGATTTCTTATGCCTCGATGATAGAGAGGTTTATGTATGCCATGCTATATACTCGACCTGATATTATCCTTACCATGAGCATCACGAGTAGGTATCAGTTGAATCCAAATGAGGAGCACTGGATAGCTGTGAAGAACATCTTTAAGTACTTAAGAAGAATTAAAGATTTGTTCTTGATCTTTGGAGCTGATTCTGAGTTGCGAGTCGAGGGCTATACTGACTCAGACTTCATGTCTGATCCTGATGATAGAAAATCTATATCAAGGTATGTGTTCGTTTATAATGGTGGTGCAGTTAGCTGAAAGAGTTTCAAGCAATCCATCATAGCAGATTCGATCACGGAAGCTGAGTATGTCACTGTTTCGGATGCTGCAAAGGAAGACTTCTGCTTCAAAAAGTTCAATGCAAAACTTAAGATTATGACATCGGATGCCATACCATTGTACTGCGACAACAATAGAGCCATAGCACTTGCTAAGGAGCTGAGGTCTCATCAAAAGGCTAAGCACATCGAGCAGAATTTTTATATCATACGTGACTACCTCGAAAAAAAATATGTCGAGGTACGAAGAGTAGACTCTGCGGACAACGTGACAAACCCGCTGACTAAGCAGTTGGACCAACCGAAAATGAAAGTCCACCTTAAGAAGATGGGGCTTAGATTTGTGGCTAATTGACTTTAGTCCAAGTGAGAGATTATTAGATGTATGTCTCAGAAGCCAATATGACTGACATATTGTAATAATTCTAGGACACAATTCTATACTTAATATATTGATATGATCAATAATAGGATAATTTTTTTTTTAATCAAGTGTGATATATTCTTGAATCATCCATAGAATTAGTTTCGATATATATTCTCAAAGTATTGAGAATTAGAGACATATATTTAATTCTTAAATACTTTCGATCATAGGATCATCATGAGGATGGTGATAAATCTAGATAGACTGACACACAAATTACTTCCTTCGGAATAGATGAGTCTTTGATCTACTATGTAGAGACATAGGACGATGAGTGTGGGTAGTTGTTAAAGAATAACTAGTACTGAACATGACCATACGAGAGATCACTTAGATTTCTATTCAATCATCAGTAATTATCTCGATGCTGTAGTTGTATGACTAGTCCTTTGACTTGAGATGGTACTGCTACTCATAGTAAAGCTGCTGAAGTTTAACTAACACATAAACATAGGTCTCAATAAGTCCTTGTAGTGGATGTTGACGACAGTTGGTCCACTGTAGGAGTAGGGTGTGCATCAAGATAGGATCTATCGACCTTGGTAGAGAGAAGTAGTCCTATGAGATTTGAAAAACTAAGTCCAAAAATCTATGGCCATAATAGTGTGATTGATGGAAAAGAGTTTCCATAGAAGTCACAACTGGACTTGAGCTAATCGAATCTATCATATGACTGATGTTGAGGTTTGACGATTTATCCATAACTTGCCATCTAGTAGAACTCACGATAGAGGGACTAAATCACACGTTAATTATATCTAGAGGTTCATTTCAGTTCTACTGGATTGTCACTACATACTGCTAGGTGTCACTGATAGATTGTGAGAGCTCACTAGGATCGTTCTGGATCGACGATCCTTGTTGAGTTAGAGAAAAATTATTCCGATCTATTGAAAAAAATTCAATGATACAATGATAGAGATCATTATATATCTTACTATCAGATAGAATTGAATCTATGGGGTCACACAACAAAGAGATTAGATCTAAAATAAGTAATTGAGCTTATGAAGTGTCAATTGGGTTTAGTAAAACCCATTGGTTCATGATAACCTTGCTAGCACATGATTAGACCCAATTTTCTTTTCATTGGGATTACTTATTTATAAGATAATTCTAACTTAATTATCTACTAATAATCTATATGAATAAATTCAAGAGACTCAAATTGTTGGATGTCTAAGATTATGGATCATATTAATTAAGGGTGCAAGTCCCTAATTAATTTTCTTGATAGTTATTTTTGGACGCCACCTTGATTTGATCAAGTTGGGTGTATCCATTGATTAGAGAGCTTTTAGTTCTCTTATAGAATGTCTCTTGGATGTATTTTAGGGTGTCTAATTATAAGTGCAAGGGCCCCAATTGTTGGTGCCTAAAGGATCTCTTAAAGTAAGATGGATAACTTACGTTAATAGAAAACCCAATGCAAGAAGGACTTGTATTATGTGATTGAATAGGATTCAATCCTTGTGCCTATTTAAAAGGACCTCTCCTAAAGTTCCTAGAAGATCCAAACCAACAGTCTTTCACACCCAAAGGCTCTCCCCATTCCCTCTCTTCCTCTCTCTTTCTCTTCTCTTAGGCATTCTACACGCCTATCCCTTGGGATGTGAGTCCCAAGGAGTTTCATGCCCAAGGTGGTGGGTGTCCCATAATTTATTGGTTGCTGATATTTTGTAGCAGCACAAAGCAAGGAGAAACTCTAGAGAAGAGGAGAAGAAGAAGATCAAGGAGAAAGATCAAGCATTGATCACGATCCAGGCTTTGTTCAGATTCAGTAGGCTGAATTTTGGAGAACCAAAATTTAAATTAAAGAGGAATGTTCCAGGCTAATCCCAAGTGAATACTCATAGAGATCAGATATTTGTATGGCTAATTGAGAATCTCTTCTCTTCTAGATCCAGATTCGAAAAAAAAGATTGCGAAACAGGTATGTGATTTGATCACAATCTGAATTCAGTATATATCAATTTTAGCATATGAGATAGATCTATGTAGTTTTATATTTTCATACATACATAATTCAGATTAAAAATATTTTAATCTTATTCTTCAATACAGTATTTAGAAAATAAAATTTTTGAAACACATATGCATGCACCAAATCCAAAATTCCAACAGTAGTATCAGAGCCATGGATTTTTATATACTGAATTTTGATATACATATTTTTGAAAAGATTTTAAAATCAGATTTTTTCTTGATACATGAGATATAAAGATAGATCTTTTAATCTAAAATTTAATTTTCAATTTAATTTTAGAATATATAGTTGATATGTAATTGCATACATAGATCTAAATTTTGATCTAGAAAGAGTTCTAGTTTATGTTCACGTGATACATAGATACATGTATAAAATTTGAAATTTTTATATGATCTAAATTTTGATTTATATATATGATATATGATTATATATTTATATCATAAATATATTTTAATCTGATCCATAATTAGTATATGAGATATATAATATCATGCTTAGATCTGAAATTTGGTTTAGATATGATTTTACATGCATTTATGTGATATATGTTTGTATGACAAAATCTGAAAATTATTTTTATATTTTAAAATTTATTTTCATGCAATAAATTTAGATCTAAAATATGATTTTAAAATCTAAAATTTATGTTTGTGAATGAAGATTTTGATCATGAAAAAATCATAAATTAGGTCATGTAATATGATTGCATTTAAGATTTTTGATTTGAATCATATGGATCTAACTTGATTAAGTAATTGATCAAACCAAGTTAAGTATTGATAAGGGTTAGATCAATTAAGTTAATGATCAGACAATTATCATTGATCAAATTGATTGAATTACATATGTGGAATCGATGAACCTAAGGACCTAATTTGGCCCGTTGGTTTGAGCCCGATTCACTTGAGCTTATCAATTCTGATCAATCGATCTATTGATGTCTAAGGCAATTTAATGAGATGTGGTTATTTAATTAGTTTTGTTAACCGATCTGATCAATTTATTGATGTCTTAGGAAAGCAATGGGGGAACCCCCATCGATCTCCACTTACCTGGTCAATTTGAAAGATTGGATCTTGAATTAGGTTACTTAGCAATTTGATTTAGCCCATGTCAGTTAGATCGATCATATGATGATTGATTAGATGAGACCTAAACCTAAACTTCTCCACAAAAATTAAGTCCATAGGTCTTCCATCGTTGTAGATGTACGGGCGTGCTACCAGGGTTTAATGTTCTCGGCTAGTTACAGTGGTTCAGTTGCATCAAAAATATGCAACCACTCTATTAGCAAAGAGTTGCTCCAAGATAAGGATGGGGTTGGACCCAATAACTGTTAGGTGAAGAACTCAATGACAGTCTTGCACCAGTTTGTGAACGGTGGGTCAGAGTTAACTAAGAAGTATGGGTAATAACTGTTATGTGAGCCCATATGACTTAGAGACCAAGTGGTTGAAACATGCTTAGTGAAGCATATGGGCAAAGAGTTGCCTACGTATCGATGTGCATGTTACCAATAATTGTTAGGTGAGGTGCATGTCATCGGTGGGACCACAACACCCACTAGGAATCTTTTGCCGTGTTAGAATTTTTATTTTCTTTTCGGAGAGTGGAGGGATCCGATAAATTAGTGGGAGTCATTATTTGCATCTTAAAGTTTCTAGAAGCAAATATAAACATTAAGTATAATAGTCTAACTTGAATCTCTACTCTCACAGTTAAACCACCATGTTGGCCTCAAACCCTCTAGCCCGCATCTTTGAAACCAATTGTTAGATTGGTACCAATTACAAAGACTGACTCAGAAATCTCAGAATTATTTTGATCTTAGAAAAGTTAACCCATGTTCATGATCAGGATCCTGTAGTGCTACCAAACCATCCTACTACTGAGCAAAGAGCTGCTTTTGAGAAATGGACAAATGGAGATAGTCAGATCAAGTGTTATGTGCTGGCATCTATGTCAAATGAGTTGCATAGCCAGCACGAGCATATACCCACTGTCCAAACCATGATCACTCACCTACAAGAGTTGTATAATGAGCAGAGCAATACTGTGCACTTCAAAGTATCCAAAAGACTCTTCAATCTGAAGATACGTGAAGGGCAATCTGTCCATGAGCACTGTATAACAGTGATCAAGGATATTGAGCTTGGGAAGCTCAGACTAGCAATACAAAAGGAATTGCAGATGGATCCGATCATTCAATTTCTTACCAATTCATATAGTCAATTCATTATGAATTTTTATATGAACAAACTTGACTGCATTATTCCTGAACTTGTCAACATGTTGGTTACTATGGAGGGTACCTTGAAGAGTTCAAAGAGCGCTATTCTCACTGTGGAGTAGAACTCTTTCTCCAAGAGAAAGTCTACTAGAAGGAAGAAGGTTAGATCTACGAAGAAGCAAAAGAAAGAGAGCAAGCCAAAGAAGGATGGTCCAAAGGTGGATGAGGCAAAAGAAAAGCAATTTCACTGTCATGCTAAAGGCTACTGGAGGAGATACTATCCTAAATACCGGAAGAATCTAAAGACTAAAAAAGGTGATAAGCCTTCTGAAGGGATGCTCGTAATTGAATCTAACCTTACGATTTCTTCTACTTCTAGTTGGGTATTGGACTCTGACTCGAGTGCTCATATTTACACCTCAATGTAGGGTCTGATAGAAAGTAGGAGGTTAAAGAAAGGTGACGTGATCTTTCAGATCAGCAATGGAGCAAATATTACTGCAGAGGTCATTGGCACTTACCCTCTTTGATTACTGTCTGATGTTAGATTAGATTTAAAAAATTGTTATTATGTTTCTATAGCTGGTCAGAATTTAATTTTCGCATCTATGCTAGCACAGAAAGATTTTAAAATTTATTTCAATAAAAAATTTTGTTTCATTTATTTATAAAATAAATTAGTTGCACGAGATTTTTTAATTGACAGTCTTTATCACTTGCATGTTGATGTGAATGTGAACCTAAATGAGCAAATAGTGAGTACCGTAGGCCAAAAGAGATCCAAAGATGAAATTAATCAGAAGTACTTGTGGCACCATAGACCAGGCCATATTGAAAAGGATCAGATAAATAGACAGAAAAAGGATGGGATCCTTGGCTCTCTTAATCCAGAGTCATATCCAGCTTGCGAATCCTGTCTTCAAGAAAAAATTACCAAGTTACCCCTTGTAGGATATGGAGAAAGGGCCACAGAGTTATTTGCCCTAGTACATACCGATATTTGTGGGCCATTTAATGTGCAGGTCAGGAGTGGTTATACCTACTTCATTATCTTTATCGATGATCTATCTAGGTACGGATATGTGTATCTCATGAAACATAAGTCAGACATCTTTGAAAAGTTTAAAGAATTTCAAAAACCTCAGGCATGAAGTTGAAAAATAGATAGGCAAACCCGTTAAGATTCTTCGATCTGATCAAGGAAGTAAATACCTTAATTAAAAATTTCTGAGATATCTTAAGGACAACGGCATAGTCTCTCAGTGGACCCCTTCTGGAATGCCTCAACTCAACGAGATATCTGAAAGAAAAAATAGGACCCTATTGGATATGGTCCGATCCATGATAAGCTTCACTGATCTACCCTTATTTTTTTGGAGAAATACCTTGTTAACTACCATTCACTTGTTGAATAGGGTTCCATCAAAATCCGTTCCTACCACACCATATGAGATATAGTTCGGTAAGAAGTCGAGTCTAGATTATCTCAAGACTTGAGGATGTCCAGTCTATATCAAGAGACAGATGGTGGATAAGCTAGAGGATAGATATATTATAGCTCACTTTATAGGGTATTCAAAAGAATTCATGGGATACTACTTCTATTTTCTACAAGACCACAATGTGATTGTGAGTCGAAACATCGTATTTCTAGAAAAATAGTTTATCTAGGATGGCAGCATTGGGAGATTAGTGGAGCTTGAAAAGAAAGTCTCTGAAGAGTCCAGAGCTATAGATCCTCACGAACCCATAGTCCATGAGTTAGTAGTTGATATTCCTCTACCACCTCGTAGATCTAGCAGGGTCTTCCGACCTTTTGAAAGGTACATAAGTATGCTTACGGAGGAAGTAAAGAAAATATTTTTTATGGGAGATAGGGGTCATAGTGATGATCCTAATATCTTAGATGAGGAGATATCTGACATCGATTGCTAGAAATGGTTAGATGCTATGAAGTCAGAAATTGACTCGATGCACTCGAACCAAGTCTGAACTTTAGTAGATCCACCTAAGGGTATCATATCCATTAGGTGTAAATGGATCTACAAAAGAAAAATAGATAACAATGATAAGGTAGAGACTTATAAAGCTAGGCTTGTGATAAAATGTTATAATCAGTGTGAGGGCATTGACTATCAAAAAATCTTCTCACCCGTAGCTATGCTAAAATTCATCCGCACTTTGCTTGCTATTGCGACTTACTATGATTATGAAATCTGGCAGATAGATGTGAAAATTGCTTTCCTAAATTGATACCCAAAGAAAGATACTATATGGAGCAGCCTATGGGTCTCATATCCGGTGATGGTGATCACAGAGTCTGCAAGCTGTAAAGATCCATATACGGATTAAAGCAGGCTTCTTAGAGTTGGAACCATCATTTTGATGAGGCAATCAAATTGTTTGATTTCATCAAAAATGAAGAGGAACCTTGTGCGTATAACAGGGTCAGTGGGAGTATGATCACTTTCCTCTTATTGTACGTGAATGATATTCTCCTTATTGGATATGACATTTCCATGCTGACCATAGTCAAAAGATAGTTGTCCAAAGAATTCTTCATGAAAGACCAAGGGGAAGCATCCTATATTCTCAGAATAAAGGTCTATAGGGATAGACCTAAATGGATACTTGACCTATCGCAAAAGTTATACATAGAGAAGTTTTTGAAGAGATTCAGCATGGAAAACTCCAAAAGAGGTCTCTTACCTCTTAGGCATGGTGTTAGTCTCTCCACGATGATGTATCCAACCACATCTGAAGAGGTGCAGCGCATGAATAGGATTTCTTATACTTCGGCGATAGAGAGGCTCATGCATGCCATGCTATGTAATCGACCTGATACTGTCCTTATCGTGAGCGTCAGGAATAGGTATCAATCGAATCTAGACAAGGAGCCCTGGATAGCTATGAAGGACATCCTTAAGTACTTAATAAGGACTAAGAATTTATTCTTAATCCTTAGAGGTGATTCTGAATTGCGAGTCAAGGGCTATACTGACTCAAATTTTATGTCTGATCTTGATGATAGAAAGTCTACATCAGGGTACGTATTCATTTGCAATGGTGGTATAATTAGCTGGAAGAGTTTCAAGCAACCCATCATAGCGGATTCAACCACGAAGGCTGAGTATGCACTACTTCGGATGCTGCAAAGGAAGGCTTCTGGTTCAAAAAGTTTGTTACGGAACTTGGGGTTATGACATCGGATGCAATACCATTGTATTGCGACAATAATGAAGTCATAGCATTTGCTAAGGAGCTAAGGTCTCATCAAAATTCTAAGCACATCGAGCGATATTTTCATATCATACACGACTACCTCGAAAAGAAACATGTCGAGATGCGAAGAGTAGACTCCACGAATAACGTGACAGACCCACTGACTAAGCAGTTGAGCAAACCAAAAATAGAAGTCCATCTTGAGAAGATGGGACTTAGATTTGTGGCCAATTAATTTTAGCCCAAGTGGGAGATTGTAAGATATATGTACTAGAAGCTAATATGGCTGACACGTTATAATAATTCTAAGACATAATTTTATACTTAATATATTGATATGATCAATAAAAGGATAATTTCTTTTTCATTCAAGTGTGATATGTCTTTGAATCATCCATAGAATTAGTTTCGATACATATTCTCAAAGTGTTGAGAATTAGAGACATATATTTAATTCCTAAATGCCCCCGGTCATAGGTGAAAAATACTGCCCTACAAGCCAATCGCATGAGGATGCGAAGAGATTTTCTCTTTATTATCTTTCTACTCATTGACATGGCATTAGTCATTTTAACTATATGAGGTATTATGTTTTATCATTTGCTATATCATTTTTATATGATTATGATAAACCCCTTAGATTAAGGCAATGATTTTAGGGCCCTGATGAGATCATGTTAGTAAGATCTAAAATCTTGATAGCTCCAATCTAAAATATTTTCAATCATTGGATCATCGAGTCGAAGATCGATGACCATGATAAGACTGGTACATCCTATGTATGCTCGATGTAGAGGATGGTTGATCTCACAATCACTTGTGTGGTGACACTAATACAAGGATGTAAGTGCTCATTAGAGAATGAGTTCACTAAACATATCCATAAAAGAATATCTGATAGAGCCTTACAGTATGTCAATAGATGGTTCTTCAGTCGGAGTGGTGCATGTGATCCTTTGACCTGAGATCACCATGGTACCATGTGTGCATGGACTCTTATTTTGGTTTATTCTTTAACATACCACTTTGAGATGTGTGTGGGATATTCTGGGTATGATAAAGTATGCAGAGAGAGTGTGAGTGGTCAATAAGGAATCAGTCACTTCTTGTAGGAGGAGAGAACATCCTATGTGATCTCATAGGATGGTGACTCTAGAAGTCTCTAACCAGAGCAGGGATAAATAATAAAAATAGATTCTACTGGTTCATCTATCGAGTTATCATCATCTGATTGAGATATATATGGTTAGGTATTTAGATTTGATATATTTTCATACCCATAGCCTTTCTGAGATGTTGTGTGATCGCAGGATTGAATTGTACAGTAACTCACCATAGAAGGATAATTTTGATATTTTTATCAAATTTTAAATCTTTCGATTAGTCATGATACATTGCTAGACATCAATCTTGACTTATGAATTCAACAAAATTAAAAGAGTTTAATTCTAAAATCAATTAGAAAGAGTCCTAGTTGATTGGGACATTTAAGCTGACCTAATCTAATCGGATTAGGGTTTCGTCAAGAGTTTGGATCCACTACTGGCTAGATTTGAAACTCAATGGGTCATACACAATAAGAATTTGATCTTGATCTAATCAATTTGAATTTATTATAAATTTAATAGGTTAATTAAATTGCTAGCATATGAATTAACCCAAGGTTCTAATTGGGTTCAATGCAAAGGTGTTTGTGCTAACCTAGTCTTATTGCCTTGATCCAATATGATTGGGTTTGAACCATTTAATTAATTAGATGGTTTTATCTAATTTTATGGTAGTGTTCCATGTGAAACCAGCCTCCTCCACATCAAGCCTCAAGCAAAAATAATTTGGACGCCCATTTATTTTGGTGTTGGAGAAGAGGAGTCCTTCTCCTTTACTCCTCTTAAATTCCTTACCTAATTCTCCACACATTTCTTTATCCCATGTGCCATCTGATGTCCATTGGGATTTCTAAGCATGGAAAAGGAAGGAGAATCCTTCTCTTGGAAGGAATTTGAATGCCAAATTATTATTAAAAATAGTGTCCCAAAGCCAATCGTCAGCCTGTTGACGGTTGTGCTCCTTTTGTATTAGTACATGAATTATAAATAAAAAAAAATTATTTTGATATTTTTTCATCACAAATGTTTCATCTTCTAATGAACTCCTGTGTTGTGGTGAAGTCCTTAGGACTATTTAGACTCGACAAAGGAGGATTTGTCGCTTAGTCCTTAAACCTGTTCGCGACCAAATGATACGTTGTTACCAAGGACGACAACGTTTATCGAGCATAGGTCGTTGTGTGCCATATAGGTTGGTTGTCCTCATAACCAAGGAGTGTGAAGATACTGGTATGGCATACAGGTGAGATATAATGGTACATCTGCATTGAACGTGACCGACTCCGGAGCTATTTCTGCTGTCAAGATTTGCTCCGATGGGATATGGGTATAAATATCCCTCCGACCTGAGATCGCTATGGTGACTTGCAAGCAACTCACTGTACTTAGGCACTGGACTACCTGAATTTCTAATTCAGTGACGGAAGGCTGCTGGGTGTAGTCAAGTACTTGACTTGTCGGTGCGTGTGTCAAGATGGGATTGACCACTCCAGTTTAGGAGCTGTGTACAGTCATGTTTCAATTTAGCAAAATCTTGGCTAGGGTAGTCTTAGTGAGGAGTCACAGGACTAATTGAGTTGAGCACGATTGGGATGATCTCATTAGGGTTGACAATTTAACCCTGAGTCATCCTAAACACAGGGGTCAAAAGGGATGAATTATACGGTAACCATATTCACGTAGGTTCTGAATGTTGCGATTGCGACTATTCGACCTATCCGATATCGGGTACCATTGCTAGATGGTCACTTTGATTAGTACAGAAATTGGTTCCTGTGCTACCGACTTAGGTTCGAACCTGCGGGGTCACACACATTAGAGGTTCCTTTCTGATCTGATGGCTGATTATGAGTCTTATGTGTCTGGGACTCTATGATTGAGAATTAGGATTCTCTGATCATGAGTTCTATACATTTTGGGTATCGGGGTCAAAATTTTGAATTTCAAATTTTGAATTTGAAATTTGAACTCTTCGATCAAGGTTTCTTATTGATGGACTTTGATACCCGATTGCCCATCGGATTTGGACTCAATAATTATGAGAGGTTTTATTAGTGATTTGATTGCTAATTAACTCAATTTAATTGAGTAATTATTTTTGGATCAAGTCCAATTGAATTGGATTCAGTTGGGTTTGACCCGATTAGGTTAAGAGTTGACCTAATCGTCGAGATGGTTTGGTCCCTGATTTGATCAGGGGTTGGACTTAGTCAATTTTTGATTTGATTAAAATTTTATTGAGCCTAATTAAGCCTAATTAAGTTGGGTTTAATTTAGTCTAATTATGCTTAACCTATTTTGATTAGGTTGGTTCAATTAAGATCAAACCACCATTTGAATTTGAATCCCTGCACCACCTTAAATCTCTGCATCGATTTGAATTCATGAGAAGAAACTTCTCATGAATTTTTTCTCATGCAAAGCCCTTCTCACGCCCACTCTTGTGCGCCAATATTTGGATAAAGATGATTAGTTAGCCATTCAAATTCAAAGCGTGTTTGAATTTGAATGGATAACTTATCTCTTGCGCATACATAACATTATCCACTTTAGCGCCCCACATCTCACATGAGAAAGAGTTTCTCATGAAACCTTTCCATGCACAAAGCAGACTTGCACCTTCTCTTCTCACACCCAAGTGGATAGGGATGAGTTGGTTTTAGTTTGAATTCAAATTTGATTTGAATTCAAATGTGTAACCACTTATCTTTATCCTCTCACGCGGATAAGACACGTTTTGAACTGTTTTAAAAGAGATAGGGAGCTAGGGCGTGCGTAGAAAAATTCTGAGAAAGAAAGTGGGGTGTGAGTAAGCCTTGTGGGTGAGGTGAAGGTCCAAAGCCTTCCGAGAGAAAAAGAAAGAAAAGAAAGAAAATTGGACGCAGGGTTTTTGGTGTGTACCCTAGGGTTTCTACCTAGGGTTCGGGAAGTGAGATTTGTGTGCCACGAGTGTCGTGAGTCCATCAAATTTTAGGGAGAGATCCATCAGCCTCTCAACCAACCGTGTAGATGATCCAGAGCATCCGAGGAGTCGACACACATCGATCAAAGGAGTTCGATCAACATCAGCCATCAAAAGGGTGAAATCACGAACTAGCATTCGTGAGGAACTGATCAGACGAGAGCTTCGTGTGGATGATCCACAGAGGCCAGACACTAGTGTGGCTGTGACGTGATGATCAGAGCTCCTGACGGTGATCAGATTACGATGATCGACTACCCGCAAAAGGTGATGTGTTCTGAACACAGTACAGTAAAAAGTTTATAATTTCAAATTTAAATGCATGCTGTTGTATCATATTTAGATCTTAGTGTAGGATTAATTAGTATTAATTAATAAGATTAATTAATAATTCTATTATAAAATAGTAATTTTGAAAAAGTTTTAAAATTATCATTTTGTCCCTGCACTGAATTTTCACTTCAAATGGTATCAGAGCATGGTTATAGAATATGATATACATATGCATGCATAGATTAAGGTGTAATCTATAAGTTTAAATTTAAAATTCAAAATTTGAAATTTGTTAGAAGTTTCAAATTTGAAATTCAAAATTTAAAATTTGAATTTTGAAATTTGAAATTTGAATTTTGAAATTTGAAATTTGAAATTTATTTGAAATTTGAAATTCAAAATTTGAAATTTGAAATTCAAAATTCAAAAATTTAAAATTCAAAGATTGAAAATTCAAAATTTGAAATTTGGTTGAAATCTCAAATTTGAAATTTGAAATTTGAAATTTAAAATTTGAAATTTGAAATTCAAAATTCAAAAATTTAAAATTCAAAGATTGGAAATTTGAAATTTGAAATTTGATTGAAATTTCAAATTTAAAATTTAAAATTCAAAATTTAAAATTTAAAATTCAAAATTCAAAATTTAAAATTCAAAGATTGAAAATTTAAAATTTAGTTGAAATCTCAAATTTGAAATTTGAAATTTGAAATTCAAAATTTAAATTTTAAAATTGATATATTTAGATATACTTGATCCAAGTAGCAAGTAATCTAATTGGGTTGGTTGCCATGGCCATCCGGTCATAGGAGAAAAGTAGGATTTAAAGGCCCTCTCTTCCCATTCGATGGGGTCTCCTATGGCGGTAGGGGTGCCGATGCAATTATATCCCATGCCGATGAAGCAGTGAAAGAACTTAATTATAAAATTTATCATGAATGTGTTAAATTAGATCTAAAAGAAAATTCATGATTTATTTTGAGTTATTTTCTGTTATGAAATGAGCAATAGGATTGCTGTTTATGAATTGTGCTGACCCGTTTGTAAAATGAGTCAACACATTTGGTGAACTGAAAATAAAATCTTTCAAAATTTAAAAATTATTTTCGAAATGCCAAACCCTGACCCATCAGCCCAAGTACTTAATTAAAAGAATTAAGTGTTGTCTAGTAGGTCTAGAATTGTGAATTAAGACCTAAGACAATTGCATAAACTTGTGGATCAATGGGTTGATGAATTAGATCCATAATTGGGTTAGACCTAAGGTTAGCTTAAAAAATAGACTAAATAGAGTAATTGATCAAATCTAATCAAAAGTTGAATTAGATTAGGGCAAGGATACTCTAGACTCAACTTCAATAGTTGTAGTTGAATGGGTCCATGTCTTTAACTAGACCAATATAGACTTAATTCATGGCTACGTGGTGGAGCTCTATTTACTAAGTTGATCAAAATTAAAACTAATGAACCGGTTGGTGTCTAAGGTAAGTTTGGCAGTTTTGATCAGTGGTTATTAAGCGGGAGCTACTCGCATTGATTCGATCATTGACGAGTTAATGGCAAATCCCCACCACTGATCTCACTTACCTGGCCAATCTGGTAAGTTAGATTTTGATTAGATCACTTGGTGATTAGAGCTCACCCATGTCATTAGGTAAATCAGTATGACTGATTTAGGTGCTCCTAATGCCAGCTTTAATTAAATCTTTTTTAATCTGACTTGGTGAAGTCAGTGGGAGGATTGAAATTGGCTAGATGATTTCTTCTCTACTATCCTTTAATAAAATCCTCAAAAATTATTAGATCCCTAAAATGATTAAGTTATAATGATAACTAAGTCAATGCCTCCCATTAAGTGAGTGATAATGAGTCCATTAGTTCAATGATCATTGGAGGCCCAAAGGCCTGGTGCTCATTGGCTAATGGAATTATCATTCATAATATGATAATTTTGTTGAGTCTTTCTGATGGTGGTTAGGTTGGCCGGTCAAAGTCGGGCCTGATCATTTATTGGTCTGATTCATCAAATTAAGTCATGTTAATGGTTGGACCTAACCAGATCTTTTCAGTGGAGGCCAAAGCCTACTGATTAGGTTCTCGGGCAAAATCAATTACTAGAAGTTGTTTAGCGAAACAACTGGTTAAGAACCTACCCATAGATGCACATGGGTTAACCAACCAAAGTTGGGCTCGTGTGTAGTCCGTGTGGATTCTTGTACCCATTAAGAAATTAAAGTAATTCCTCGAATTGGAGGTTGAGGCTACCAGTTCATAAAAATATTGAGAAAAACTTTAGACTAAAATCCAAGTCTTTAGTATTAATTTATGTACTAATAGAGGTCTGGGTTTTTTTTATACAGCTATGGCCACTACCCTGTCGCTCCGGTCATTATTAGATAATGACAAGCTCATGGGACCTAATTTTGATAGCTGGTATCGAAAATTGAAAATCATCCTTGAACATGAGCGGATCCTTTATGTAGTAACGGATCCAGCACCTGAGGAGCCAGCTCCGAACGCTAGTAAGGTGATCCGAGATACTTACCAGAAGTGGCTCAATGACCACACCACCATCTGATGTATTATGCTGGCAGCAATGAATGATGAGTTCAGCCGCAGGTTTGAGAACGCCCAGCCACAGGAGATGCTTCAAATGTTGAACGACTCCTTTGGCACGCCTGACGACGTTGAAAGGCACAAAACTAGTTGTGCCATTTTCAATGCTCAGATGAGGGATGGGGCCTCAGTCACTGATCATGTACTGTACATGATTGAGATGATTGAGCGCCTAAGCAAATTGGATTTTCCTCTGCACGAGCAGCTCGGTAAGGATGCGATCCTTAATTCCTTGCCCAAGTCCTTCCTCTCATTCCTTACTCATTTTCGAATGACAAAGCCTGCAGTAAACTATCACGGGTTGTTGGGGTTGCTGCAAAACTTTGAGAAGGATCACCAGCTCCATAAGGAGTCGGTGAATGTAGTGGGAGGGTCTTCTTCTCGTCGTCGACCCTTTGGGAAGGGGAAGAAGAACAAGAAGAACAAGAACAAGAAGGTGCAGCCTCAAGCTGGGACGGTTGCACAGGGTCAGACCAAAAAGCACAAGCTCGATCAGAGACAGGCAGAGTGCTTCTTTTGCAAGAAGCAGAGGCATTGGAAGAGGAACTGTCCTCAATACATTGCCTCCCTGGACCCGAACAGGCCGAAGAAGAAGCAAGGTAATTATATGATAACTCCTTGCAACTTTTTCATTTGTGATACTACTGCCTGGGTATTAGATACCGAAAGTCCTTATCATATTTGTAATTCGATGCAGGGTCTGCAGGTCAGTAGGAGATTTGATGAAGATGAGAGGTTCCTGAACGTTGGAGATGGAAGCAAAGTTTCAGTTCTAGCTTTAGAAATCATGAGTCTTGTAATCAATTTTCGTAATGTAATTCTGAGTGAATGTCACTATTGTCCAAGCTTTTTATTAAATATTATTTCTGTAGGCCTTTTGGCCATGTACGGTTATGATTTTTTAATAAAAAAAAATATTTGCAATATCATTTTGAATGGTGTTACAATATTTGTTGGATAATTAAATAATAAAATTTACTTACTATCACAGTCTGTTAATGTGGTTCAAAACTTCGGTAAACGTCCTAGAATAGATAATATGTCAGAAGTCTACCTTTGGCACTGTAGGCTAGGTCATATCAATAAGAACAGGATAAACAGGTTGGCTCAAGAAGAAATTTTTGAACTTGGTGATTGTGAATCACTTCCAACCTGTGAGTCGTGTCTTCTTGAAAAGATGACCAAGTCATCTTTTACTGAAAAAGGTGAGCGAGCCAGTGAACTCTTGGGTCTGGTATATTCTGATGTATGTGGACCTATGAGCTCAAGTGCAAGAGATGGATATTTCTACTTCATAACCTTCACAGATGACCTATTCCGAAATGAGGTAGAAAAATAAACTGGAAAGTGTATTAAAATTCTTCGATCTGATCGAGGAGGTAAATACCTTTCCAATGAGTTTCTGACGTATCTAGGAGAGAATGGGATTCTCTCTCAGTGGACTCCTCCTGGAACACCATAGCATAATGGTGTGTCTGAAAGGAGGAATCGGACCTTATTGAACATGGTTCGATCCATGATGGGGTTTGCTGGTCTGTCGATCTCTCTCTGGGGATATGCGCTCGAATCGGCTTGTTACCTTCTAAATAGAGTTTCGAGTAAGTCTGTAGCCAAAACGCCATATGAGATATGGATAGGACGTAAGCCAGTACTCTCGCACCTTAGGATTTGGGGGTGTCCGGCTTATGTTAAAAGTTTAATTACAGACAAGCTTGGACCTAGGTCTGACAAGTGTAAGTTTATAGGATACCCAAAAGAGACCAAAGGGTATTATTTCTACCTTGCTGATGAGCAAAAGGTGTTTGTCAGCCTGAAGGCAATCTTTTTAGAAAAGGAGTTCCTTAGTGATAGGACAATCAAAACATATGGCTTCGTTAAGAATGGAGAAGAGCCCTGCATTTATAAGTGGGCTAATGGTCCAGTAGTAGTATTTCTTGTATTGTATGTGGATGACATTCTCTTAATCGGGAATGATGTCCCTGCATTACAGGGAATAAAGATTTGGCTATCATCACAGTTCTCCATGAAGGATCTGGGAGAAGCTTCCTACATCCTAGGGATAAGAATCTATAGGGATAGATCCAAAAGGTTGCTTGGCTTATCCCAGTCCACGTACATTGATACTATGCTGAAAAGGTTCAGCATGGAGAATTCCAAGAAAGGCTATCTACCGATAGGCCATGGAATTTTTCTCTCGAAAAGGGATTGTCCGACAACACCTCAAGAGAGGGAGCGTATGGATAGGATTCCATATGCTTCGGCAGTGGAATCTATCATGTACGCCATGACATGTACACGATCAGACGTGGCATACTCACTAGGGGTAGTGAGTAGATACCAATCTGATCCAGGGAAGAATCACTGGAAGGTTGTTAAAACCATCCTGAAGTATTTAAGAAATACTAAGGACCAGTAGCTTGTACATGGTGAATCGAACTTGAGACTTATAAGGTTTACAGACTCTAGTTTTCAGTCTGATCGCGATGACAGCAAGAGTGTGTCAGGATTTATTTTTACTCTTAATGGTGGGGCTGTCTGCTGGAAGAGTTCCAAGCAGCACACTGTGGCTGATTCAGTATGCGAGGCGGAGTATATTGCTGCATCAGATGCTACCAAAGAAGCAGTGTGGCTGAGAAAATTCATCACCGAGCTCGGAGTAGCACCCTCCCTTGTTGGTCTAGTTTTGCTCTACTGTGACAACTCTGGAGCCATTGCTCAGGTGAAGGAACCGAAGGCACACCAGCAGATGAAGCATATTCTGCACCGCTACCATCTCATCCGGGAGATCGTGGATCGAGGTGATGTCGACCTTCAGAAGATCGACGGAAAGGAGAACCTGGTCGACCCATTCACTAAAGCCATTGCGGTGAAGGAGTTCAATGACTACAAGTCGAAGATGGGTATTAGATACTGCACCGATTGGCTTTAGGCCAAGTGGAAGATTGTTGGGAATAGTATCCCAAAGCCAATCGTCAGCCTGTTAACGGTTGTGCTCCATTTGTATTAGTACATGAATTATAAATAAATAAAAGTTATTTTGGTATTTTTTCATCACAAATGTTTCATCTTCTAATGAACTCCTATGTTGTGGTGAAGTCCTTAGGACTATTTAGACTCGACAAAGGAGGATTTATCGCTTAGTCCTTAAACCTGTTCGCGACCAAATGATACGTTGTTACCAAGGATGACAACATTTATCGGGCATAGGTCGTTGTGTGCCATATGGGTTGGTTGTCCTCATAACCAAGGAGTGTGGAGACACTGGTATGGCATACAAATGAGATGTAATGGTACATCTGCACTGAACATAACCGACTCCAGAGCTACTTCTGCTGTCAAGATTTGCTCCGATGGGATATGGGTATAAATGTCCCTCCGACCTGAGACCGCCACGGTGACTTGCAAGCAACTCACTGCACTTAGGTACTGGACTACCTGAATTTCTAATTCAGTGACGGAAGGCTGCTGGGTGTAGTCAAGTACTTGACTTATCGGTGCGTGTGTCAAGATGGAATTGACCACTCCAGTTTAGGAGCTGTGTATAGTCGTGTTTCAATTTAGCAAAATCTTGGCCAGGGTAGTCCTAGTGAGGAGTCACAGGACTAATTGAGTTGAGCACAATTTGGATGATCTCATCAGGGTTGATAGTTTAACCCTGAGTCATCCTAAACACAGGGGTCAAAAGGGATGAATTATACGGTAACCATATTCACGTAGGTTCTGAATGATGCGATTGCGACTATTCGACCTATCCGATCATCGGGTACCATTGCTAGATGGTCACTTCGATTAGTACAGGAATTGGTTCCTGTGCTACCAACTTAGGTTCGAACCTGTGGGGTCACACATATTAGAGGTTCCTTTCTGATCTGATGGCTGATTATGAGTCTTATGTGTTTGGAACTCTATGATTGAGAATTAAGATTTTCTGATCATGAGTTCCACATATTTTGAGTACCGGGGTCAAAATTTTGAATTTCAAATTTTGAATTTGAAATTTGAACTCTTCGATCAAGGATTCATATTGATGGACTTTGATACCCGATTGCCCATCGAATTTGGACTCAATAATTATGAGAGGTTTTATTAATGATTTGATCACTAATTAACTCAATTTGATTGAGTAATTATTTTTGGATCAAGTCCAATTGAATTGGATTCAGTCGGGTTTGACCCGATTAGGTTAAGAGTTGACCTAATCGTCGAGATGGTTTGGTCCCTGATTTGATCAGGGGTTGGGCTTAGTCAATTTCTTATTTGATTAAAATTTTATTGAGTCTAATTAAGTCTAATTAAGTTGGATTTAATTTAGTCTAATTGTGCTTAACCTATTTTGATTAGGTTGGTTCAATTAAGATCAAACCACCATCTGAATTTGAATCCCTGCACCACCTTAAATCTCTGCGCCCATTTGAATTCACGAGAAGAAACTTCTCGTGAATTTTTTCTCACGCAAAGCCCTTCTCACACCCACTCTTGTGCACTAATATTTGGATAAAGATGATTAGTTAGCCATTCAAATTCAAAGCGTGTTTGAATTTGAATGGATAACTTATCTCTTGCGCATACATAACATTATCCACTTTAGCACCCCACATCTCACACGAGAAAGAGTTTCTCGCGAAACCTTTCTACGTACAAAGCAGACTCACACCTTCTCTTCTCACACCCAAGTGGATAGGGATGAGTTGGTTTTAGTTTGAATTCAAATTTGATTTGAATTCAAATGTGTAACCACTTGTCTTTATCCTCTCACGCGGATAAGACATGTTTTGAACTATTTTAAAAGAGATAGGGAGCTGGGGCGTGCGTAGAAAAATTTTGAGAAAGAAAGTGGGGTGTGAGGAAGCCTTGTCCATGAGGTGAAGGTCCAAAACCTTCCGAGAGAAAAAGAAAGAAAAGAAAGAAAATTGGGCGCAGGGTTTTTGGTGTGTACCCTAGGATTTCTACCTAGGGTTCGGGAAGTGAGATTTGTGTGCCACGAGTGTCATGAATCCACCAAATTTCAGGGAGAGATCCATCAGCCTCTCAACCAACCATGCAAATAATCTGGAGTATCTGAGGAGTCGGCACACATCGATCGAAGGAGTTCGATCAACATCAGCCATCAAAAGGATAAAATCATGAACTAGCATTCGTGAGGAACTGATCAGACGGGAGCTTCGTGTGGATGATCCGCAGAGGCCAGACACTAGTGTGGCTGTGACGTAATGATTAGAACCTCCGATGGTGATCAGATTGCAGTGATCGACTATCCGCAAAAGGTGATGTGTTCTGAACACAGTACAGTAAAAAGTTTACGGTTTCAAATTTGAATTTCAAATTTAAATGCATGCTGTTGTATCATATTTAGATCCTAGTGTAGGGTTAATTAGTATTAATTAATGAGATTAATTAATAATTTTACTGTAAAATAGTAATTTTGAAAAAGTTTTAAAATTATCATTTTGCCCCTGCACTGAATTTTCGCTTCAAATGGGACAACACTTATTTTGGTATTTTCATGGAAGAGTCTTAAATGTTAAGAACTCATGATTTCTTCCTTTCATTGCATGCATTCTCTTAAATCCCATGCACTATATGATGGCCTTTGGGATATGTTGGCATGAAAGAGGATGAAGTGTCCATCTCCTAAAAGGAACTCCATGCCAAATATTTAAAGGGATGCCCCTTTTGTGCGATGAGTTTATGGAAGAGTCCATAATGGTATGGACTCTTCATTTCTCTCGTTATAACCTTTTTCCATACATCATATGATGGTGTATTAATTTTTTCTTGGTAGACTAAGAGTCCTTCTACCATTGAATCACCTTTTGTTCCATGCCAACCGATTGGATTTCACGCTGAAAATTAAATCAAGGCGTGTAAGAATGAAGGGATGCCAAGAGTTGGCATCCCATGGTGTCGCCCCTTATTTCCTATAAATAGGGGGTGCTACACCGGGTTTCTATAGTCTATTTTTAGCTGTGGTTGGGTGTGAGAATGAGAGGATAAAGTAAAAAAAATCTAGAAAAAAGACAAGGAGAAAAAAGGAGAGAAAAATAGAAAGGAAAGGTGAAGAGGAATTGAAAAGTATGAGATACTTATCTAGAAATCAGATTGTTCATGTGTTGAACATAAAATCTGATTAGAGTGTGGTTTAATACTTTAAAAAAAAATTTCTAGAGTGGTTCTAATGGAGGTCATGAAGGCATACAAGCAATGGTGCAATCTGCTCTTGTAAAAGATGGTTGGCAGCGCACTTGCGAAGAAGGCTGCAGCACCATGACGAGTTGGGAAGGACCCTCATCAATCCTGTGTGGATCACCGTTGGAGATCTTCTACTTTGAAATCTCATGGAGATTTTAAAATCACTAGTTTATGATCTTTATGGTGGTATATGACTTCTGATCTTCTCCTCATATGCTTGTTTTTGTTATTTGATTGTAATCGTCAAGGGGTTTCTAAGGATTTGAGTTCCGAAGATTGAGTTTAATTGTTAAACTTATTTTTTTCAAATATTGAATGCATGATAAAATTTTTAAAATCTATATTTTGCTACATCATCAGAACCCAACAGTGGTATCAGAGCCATCCTTAATTGATTCAATCAAATTTCATGTTATTCTTGTGATATGAATTAGATCCAGTTAGAACTATGTCAAAATTAATTTTTCTGATTGATATTTTATTGATATTTTTGATGTATTTTAGTAAATGATAAAGTGTTATCGATCTATGATCAAATCTTGGATATAAAATTTTATGATTTATAGACTTGCGTGATAAGTTTAATTTAGATCCTATGATCTATTTTTCGATAGAATTAAAATTCAGTGCATTGATGCACGGGGGCCTTGGAATGCTGCATATGGATGTATATTGTTAAGGATTAAGGTTTATGCATTTGATGTATTAACTTAAGATCTAAGTGCTGACCACCATGTTATCAGACACTCACCATTGTGAGTTCACCATCTTAATTTTTGCCTGAGGCATGTGTGGGCCCGAAAAATTTTGGTCATAGATAAGATGCATCAGACATTGATTATGGTTTTCGTCGTTGGATTGGTTTAACTATAATTCATTGTTCTAATGTGATTAGAGTTTAATGATTATAAATTAAATCAATATCATAGTTCTAATTTGATTAGAAGTCATGTTTAATTTTGGTTAACCAATTTTATCATTTACCTAATTTGATTAGGGTTTGAGTTTTGGGTGACCGAATCTGGGTTAACCTAATTGAATTAGGTTTAACCTAAGAATTGGTCAACTCAACTTAAATAAATAAAAATTGATTGACTTAAAAGTTAAAATTGGGATCAAGTGTTGAACCCGAATCGAAAACCTTAGATGGGTCCTATGCCCATATTTTTGAACATTTTTAATTGACATGTGTTTGAATGATATCGCAATTGAAATAACATGAGTTGTTTGTTATAATATTTTATAATTATTATGAAATGATATGTCGATTTGTTATGGACTATAGAACCTCCATGTGATGCATATTTGCATGAATGTTTATATGTTGGCTGATTATATTAATGCATCTATAAGAGTTGCAATTAGGGCTGGGTGTTCCTGATGCATTATATTATCAGTCGAACCTCTTCTTTCTATATTCTCAACTGTTGATTGAGATTTTTTATATTCTGATATAAAATTATAGAAAAAAAATTATTTGAGAATAGATTGAAATTATTTCATTCTATTTTCAAATAAAGATCAAGCATTCATGATTGTCTTCATGGTGATGAAGACTGGACTACCAGGCTTCTAGCGAGCATAGATGCATTAAGATTGATCATGAGATGGTTCAATCTATAATGTACCTAGGGTTAGACCCTTAGATCATCCTGTGGCTCGGATGATTTTTAAAGTCCATAACTATTTGTATTTCTTGATATGTGCTCTTATATGCTGGTGGTTAGAAATTTGTATTTAAATTACATATGATGCATGATTAAATATTTAGAACGTGCTTGTAACCTAAGTTTCTTAGTTAAATAATATTAAGTCTTAATGGCGAAGTTAAGAATACTACCCATACCTTCCTTCATGCTAAGCCTGTATTATCTCAAGAACTATAGTAGGTTTGTTGTGCTATCCATAAGACTAGCTGTGGGGACTGACTTAATACTGTCTTGGTGCATAATGAAGCTAACGGTATTTAACTCATACTAAGTCAATAGAGTATATCAAAAATTATAGCGAGTTTGTTGTGCTATCCACAAGGCTTGCTATAGTGATTGGTATGATATTGATCTAGTGATACTTATGACATATTCTGATAGCACTGTCTTATTGTGCTATCCATAAGGATAGTATTATTCAGGTATGATCATATAGGATTGAAAGGTATGACTTAACTAAAATGCTATAGTTTGTTATGCTATCCACAAGGCTATAAGTATTTTAGAGATAAAAGTTATGTTGAGAATTGTATGAGATGCAATTAGTAAAGAGTTACTTACCCTTAAACTCATTGGAGCTTGTTGTGCTATCCACAAGATTTTTTATGAGAAATTAGGATCTCAACCCCACTAAGAAACTTTATAATAAGGTTTCTCGATTTCATACTTGAGAGCTATGAAATTCGTTAAAATAGTGAGAAACATAATTAGATAAAAATTCTCGTCTAACTTGTACATATCATCATGAGTAGTTCTTTTTATGTTCTTATATTCACATTTGCATCTTTACATTCACTGCTTAGGATATTTTTGAATTTGATCGAATGTCATGAAATGGTTGAGGAAAAGAAGGTGAAGATTGTCTTCACTATGGATATTTAATATCATTACAGTAATAATATAATAAATAGCAAGAATTATCTTGCAAGTGTGAAGCAATAGCATGATGCAAAAGTTGCATCCGCTAATAGTTTGTATGTGATACAAACTAATTATCATTGAGTGTTTCAACTTTAAATTTTTAGGTATGTGATACCTAATATAGGTTCTACTTATGCAAAGTGTTTGCTGGACTTAGAAAGCTGAAGTGAGGTGACTACTTGCCTTTTGGCACTGACGGATAGTCCATTCATGCTAAGATTGTAGAAACCTACTTATTTAAAAACTAATAGATCATTGTTTATCAGAAACATTATTTCGATCCCTATGTTATTGTAACATATATTTGAAATTAATGTTCAGAGTAAAAGTTACTCTACTTTTGATAAATTTTATGACTATGAATTTATGTTTCTGTCACTCAATGATATTCTTCATATTAATGAGAACAAAAAATAAATATGTGATGGTCACATATCTCAGAGCAACAAGGTATTAGGTCTTGAACATATGGATGTTTGAAAGCTAATAATATCTCGATCCAGAGATGGACACTTCATATGTGATATGATGTGTTCTCTAAAATACTTCATAAAAAATTATTGTCTCTTTCTGGGATATGTCTTAGAAATTACTGTATGAATTAGATACTATAAAAATCTGTTACGAGTACTCTACATGAGATATGAAAAAGGCAAAAAGCAGGTTGCCCAACTTATGTGAAAAGAGTTGATGTACATAAGTTTGTACTAGAATAAGATTTTTATAAGTATAGGTTATCCTAAAAGAATAGTATGTGACACTACTTCTATCACCCTACATGACAAAAGGTGTTTTGTCAGTAGATATGCCACCTTTTAGGAAAAAAAATTTTTCTATAAGGGAACAGTGGGAGGATAATTGAACTTGAGAAGTTCAAGACCTATAAACTATCCTATCTAAATCTGTAGGGTGTCCACAAGTTAATCTTCGACCAGATGTGCCCAGTGATGAGGCACAACCATGATACACACCTCCTCACCGAAAGGTCAATTTGAGTGTGTAATGTATCACTCAAATATGAGTTTGTCATTGTGAATGGCAGTACACCATACATCATTATGAATGATGTTTTACTTTACCCATTCGGAGCTTGTTATGAGTAAGGACTCTAACAGCTGGCCTGAAATCTTCAGATCCAAAATCGACTCCTTGAACATCAACCAAGTATGGACTATGGTTGAAGCACCTATGGGTATGACCCAACAAGTTGCTATCAGGGATGCCTATTCGGATTGTTGCTATTGCCACACACCATCTAGAAAAGTTATCTCTAGTGGGAGGGCAAATGCTTTTATGAATTCAGGCAGTTTATGAGGAGTCAGTACTTCTATTTTTGATGGGACAGTCAAAATATTTGACTTCATCAAAATATAGATGAACCATGTGTATGCAAGAAGATAAGGGGAAGTCCCACTAACTTCTTAGTTATGTATGTAGGTGACATATAGCATATTAAGAAGATAGTTCCGATATTGCACTCGATCAATGACTTGCTTATCATAAAAGTTTTCATGGAATAGACTTGGGTTAAGCATCCAATATACTTTGCATCTATAGAGATAGGTGCAAGTGGATGCAGGGCTTGTCCCAATCTAGGTACATAGAATTTAATATTGAAAGGGTTCAATATGAATGGGTGTAAAGGTATTTACTTACCCATATATTCAATGTACCAAGCCTGATGTAAATTATACCTTGTGCATAATCATTGAATTCAAGCTGATCCATGATAGGATCTTATGAAAATTATGAAAAGCATTCTCAAAGTACTTGAGAAGTACTAGAGTAGTGAATTGGAAGAGTTCTAAGCAGCAAACTGTATTTGACTCAGTTAATTGATATTAGTAAAGATTACTAAGAAAAGTTGCCTGATGAAGGGTTCATCATTGAGTTGGATGTCGTCTCACCGAGTACCCACGCACATCCTAGGCACTTTTACCTAATTTGTGATTTGATCATAAAATGAGTTAATATTAAGAACATCATAATAGACCAGTTCACTAAGTCATACACAGCAACAGTGTAATCGCCATCCTGATGATTGCATGGGCATCAGGTACAGGGACGATTGACTTTAGTGCAAGTAGGAGATTGAAAGAATAGTGCCCTACAAGCCAATCGCATGAGGATGCGAAGAGATTTTTTTTTATTATCTTCCTACTCATTGGTATGACATTAGTTATTTTAACTATATGAGGTATTATGTTTTATCATTTGCTATATTATTTTTATATAATTATGATAAATCCCTTAGATTAGGATAATAATTTTAGGATTGTGATGAGATCATGCCAGTGATATCTAAAATCTTTATAGTCTCAATCTAAAATATTTTCAATCATTAGATCATCGAGTCGAAGATCGATGACTCTGATAATACTGGTACATCCTATGTATGCTCTATGGAGAGGATGGTTGATCTCACAATGACTTGTGTGGTGACACTAATACAAGGATGTAGATGCTCATTAAAAAATAAGTTTACTAAATAGACCCATAAAAGAATATCTGATGGAGCCTTACAGCATGTCAACAAATGGTTCTTCAGTGGGAGTGGTGCATGTGATCCTTTGACCTGAGATCACCATGGTACCTTGTGTGTATGGACCCTTACTTTGGTTTATTTCCTAGCACATCACTTTGAGATGTGTGTGAAATATTTAGGATATGGCAAAGGATGCATGGAGATTGTGAGTGGTCAATAAGGAATCGATCACTCCTTGTAGGAGGGAGAACATGTGACTCTAGAAGTCTCTGGCTAGAGCAGGGATGAACAGTAGAAATAATTTTTACTAGTTCATCAATCGAGTCATCATCATCTGATTGAGATACATATAGTTAGATATTTGGGTTTGACATATTTTCATACCCATAGTCTTTTCGAGATGTTGTGTGATCGAAGGATTGAATTGCATGGTAACTCATCACGGAAGGATAATTTTGATATTTTCACCAAATTTTAAATTTTTTAAATAGTCATGATACATTGCTAGACATCAATATTAATTTATGAATTCAACAGAATTAAAAGAATTTAATTTTAAAATTAATTAAAAAAAATCCTAGTTGATTAGAACTCTTGAGCTAACCTAATCCAATCGGATTAGGATTTCGTCAAGAGTTTGGGTCCACTGCTGGCTAGATTTAGAACCCAATGGGTCACACATAATAAAAATTTAATTTTGATCCAATCAATTTAAATTTATTATAAATTTAATGGGTTAATTAAATTGCTAGCACATGAATTAACCCAAGTTGCCAATTGGGTTCAGTGCAAAGGTGTTTGTGCTAACCTAATCTTGTTGCCTTGACCCAATATGATTGAGATTGAACCATTTAATTAATTAGATGGTTTTATCTAATTTTATGGCAGTGTTCTATGTGGACCTAGTCTCCTTCACATCAAGCCTCATGCGAAAATAATTTGGACACCCATTTATTTTGGCATTGGAGAAGAGGAGTCCTTCTCCTTTACTCCTCTTAAATTCTTTACCTAATTCTCCATGCATTTCTTTATCCCATGCACTATCTGATGTCCATTGGGATCTATAGGCGTGGTAGAGAAAGGAGAGTCCTTCTCTTGGAAAGAATTTGAATGCCAAATTATAATGGGATGCCACTTATTTTGGTGTTTTTATGAAAGAGTTTTAAATGTTAAGAACTCTTGATTTCTTCCTTTCATTGCATGCATTCTCTTAAATCCCACGCGCCATATGATGGCCTTTGGGATATGTTGGTGTGAAAGAGGATGAAGTGTCCTTCTCCTGGAAGGAACTCCACGCCAAATATTTGAAGGGATGCTCCTTTTGTGCGATGAGTTTATGGAAGAGTCCATAATGGTATGGACTCTTCATTTCTCTCGTTATATCATTTTTCCATACATCATATGATGGTGTATTAATTTTTTCTTGGCAGAGGAAGAGTCCTTCTGCCATTCAATCACCTTTTATTCCATGCCAACCTATTGGATTTCATGCTGAAAATTAAATCAAGGCGTGTAAGAATGAAGGGATGCCAAGAGTTGGCGTCCCATGGTGTCGCCCCTTATTTCCTATAAATAGGGGGTGCTACACCAGGTTTCTATAGGCTATTTTTAGCTGTGGTTGGGCATAAGAATGAGAGGATAAAGTGAAAAAAATCTAAAAAAAGATAAGAAAAAAAAAGAGAGAAAAATAGAAAGGAAGGATGAAATGGAAATTGGAAAGTATGAGATACTCGTCCAGAAATTAGATTGTTCATGTGTTGAACATAAAATCTGATTAGAGTGTAGTTTGATACTTTGAGAAAAAAAATTTAGAGTGATCCTAGTGGAGGTCATGAAGGCATACAAGCAATGGTGCAATCCACTTTTGCGAAGGACGGTCGGCAGCACACTTGCGAAAAAAGCTGCAGCACCATGACGAGTTGGGAAGGGCCCTGATCAATCCTGTGCAGATCACTGTTGGAGGGCTTCTGCTTTGGAGTCTCGTGGAGGTCTCAAAATCATCAGTTCATGATCTTCATGGTGGTATATGACTTCTGGTCTTCTCCTCATATGCTTGTTTTTGTTATTTGATTATAATCGTCAAGGGGTTCCTAAGGATTTGAGTTCTGAAGATTGAGTTTAATTGTTAAATTATTTTTTTTAAATATTGAATACATGATAAAATTTTTAAAATTTATATTCCACTGCATCATCGGAATCCAACAATAGGATCATCATGAGGATGATAATAGATCCGGATAGACTGGCACATAAATTACTTTTTTCGGAATAGATAAGTCTTTGGTCTACTATGTAGAGACACAAGACGACGAGTATAGGTGATTGTTAGAGAACAACTAGTACTAAGCATGATCATACAAAAGATCACTTGAATTTCTATTCAATCATCAGTAATTATCTCGATGCTGTAGTTGTATAACTGATCTTTTGACTTGAGATGGTACTGCTACTTGCAGTAAGGCTACTGAAGTTTGACTGACACATAAATATGGGTCTCAATGAGCCCTTGTAGTGAATGTTATCGACAGTTGATCCACTGTAGGAGTGGAGTGCGCATCAAGACAAGATCTATCGACCTTGATAGAGAGGAGTAGTCCTATAAAATTTGAAAGGCTAAGTCCAAAAATCTATGATTATAGTAGTGTGATTGATGGAAAAAAAATTTCATAAAAGTCACAACTAGACTTGAGCTAATCGAATCTATCATATGACTGATGTTGAGGTTTGATGATTTATTCATGACCTGCCATCTAGTCGGAACTCACAATAGAGGGACTGAATCACACATTACTACATCTAGAGGTTCATTTCAGTTCTACTGGATTATCACTACATACTGCTAGGTGTCACTGGTAGATTGTGAGAGCTCACTAAGATCATTCTGTATCGACAATCTTTGTTGAGTTAGAGTAAAATTATTCCGATCCATTGAAAAGAGTTTCAATGATACAATGATAGAGATCATTGTATATCTCACTATCAGATAGAATTAAACCTATAGGGTCACACAATAAAGGGATTAGGTTTGAAATAAGTAATTGAGCTTATGAAGTATCAATTGAGTTTAGAGAACCTCATTAGATTCATGATAACCTTGCTAGCACATATTAGGATCCAATTTCTCTTTCCGTTGGGATTACTTATTTGATAAGATAATTCTAATTTAATTACCTATTAATAATCTACGTGAATAAGATTCATGAGACTCCAATTATTGGGTGTCTCAGGTTATGGATCATATTAATTAAGGATGCAAGTCCCTAATTAATTCTCTTGATAGTTATTTTTGGATGCCACCTTGATTTGATCAAGTTGGACGTGTCCATTGACTAGAGGGCTTTTAGTTCTCTTATGGGGTATCTCTTGGGTATGTTTTGGGGTGTCTAATTATGGGTGTAAGGGTCTCAATTGTTGGTGCCTAAAGAGTCTCCTAAAGTAAGTTGGATAACTTAAGTTAATAGAAAATCCAATGTCAGTAGGACTTGTATTATGTCATTGAATAGGATTCAATCCTTATGCCTATTTAAAGGAACCTCTCCTAAGGTCCCTAGAGGATTTAAACCAGCAGCCCCTCACGCCCAAAGGCTCCCCCCATGCCCTCTCTTCCTCTCCCTTTCTCTTCTCTTGGGCGTTCTACACGCCCATCCCTTGGGATGTGAGTCCCAAAGAGTTCCACACCCAAGGTGTTGGGCATCCCATAATTTGTTGGTTGCTGGTGTTTTGTAGCAGCACAAAGCAAGGAGAAACTCTAGAGAAGAGGGGAAGAAGAAGATCAAGAAGAAAGATTAAGCGTTGATGGTAATCCAGGCTTCGTTCATATTCAGCAAACTGAATTTTAGAAAATCAAAATTTAGATTAAAAAAGACTGTTCCAGGCTGATCCTGAGTGAATACTCGTAGAGATCGAATACTTGTGTAGCTAAAAGAGAATCTCTTCTCTTCCAGATCCAAATTCGAAGAAAAAGATTGCGAAACAGATATATAATTTGATCACAAACTAAATTCAGCATATATCAATTTCAGCATATGAGATAAATCCATGTAGTTTTATATTTTCATACATGCATAATTCAGGTTAAAAGTATTTTAATCTTATTCTCCACTATGATGTTTAAAAAATAAAAATTTTGAAATACATATGCATGCACCAAACTCTAAATTCCAACAAAATAGATAGGGCTTCTTCAACCATATAGCCTGGGGTTCTGATCTACTGGTGATGGTGACAATGTGGTGGCAAAGACATTAAGGTTGTGGAGAGGTTTAGATAGTGGTGTCACAAGCGCAGTTGTAGTTGAGAGCAAAAAGGGCTTCCATAATTTTAGTATATTTTTCTCAATTGAATTCACTACCTTATTTTTTGATCAATTATATTTTTTTCTTTTTTTTGAATATTTTTTAATTCTTCACACATGTCACATGCATGGATTCACATAAGCTACTGATATTAGACTAACCATATTCGGAGAAATTGGATTAGATAAGCTAAAAAATTTTATTTCAAAAATGATGATATCTTAAATTTCCATTGACTTAGTCTACAGCTGCATGGTAGACTGTCAGCTTAACAATTTTTGCTATTGGGGGTGGTGAAAATGTCACGAATGCCAATAGTGTTGAGACAAATCATATGATCCATCGACTCCAGCTTATGCTTTAAGAGGACATGCAAGGGGCACTAGTGGTGAGGCGGAAGAGGTAGCAAAGGAGGAAGGGTTAGTCATGGCATAGGAGAATTCGATGAGGCGGTGAGGTGGGGCCCATTGTTCCAAGCAGGTAGGAAGCAATGGAGATGGAGTTCTTGCCGATGCTACAAGGCCCATGGAGGAGGATGGGTTGCAGCATACGATGGTGCTATACATATTTTTTTGAGCATGCTCTCCAATATTGATGGCGGGATGACCTATCAAGCCTTCGCCATTGTCATCGCCAATGCCTCATCCAACCCCCACGTTAGATTCTTTGTGTAAGGCAAAGAGACATGGCAAGTGGTTGCCGTGGTGGACCCATAAAGAGCTTCTTTCCATCCGAAGGATTGCTCGTATGGGAGAGGGAGAGAGGGGGGAAGATGAAGATAAAAATGAAATATAGGAGAGAAGGATCCATTGAAAAATATAGAGAAGTAAAATTGCCAACCATAGCCTTTAGGATGAGGGTATTTCTATTATTCGTTGGTGGTTATTAACAACATCATTAACAAGATAGGAGGAGGATCATATTGCAACAAAATAAAAAGTAAGTATTCTAACTAAAAATTTTGAAAATAGAGGGATGTGTTGATGAAAAGGGCAAAATTGAAGGGTTAAAAAGTCATTTTCTCAAAAAAGTAAAGAGAGAGGCGGGATGGGGATTTTACTTTGGTTTACTTTTAATTTCTCAACATCAAATCGTCTACTAGGATTTCATAAGAAGACTAGCAGCAGGCTAAAAAGGTATGACCAGCTCTTGTGTCATACTACTCAACTTTAGAATGGAAAGAAAGAAGACATAGAAATGGTGGCAAATAGTTGATCAAAAGGTTGTTATTGGATCTTAAAATTTTTTGGTTTTTTGGATTGTGGGGAGACCCATTTGTATTATAATTACTTAAATTTAAATGCTTTAGATGCATTATCTGAGACTTGAGGAAGAAACCCCTGGTTACTAAGCAAGGAGTGTTATCATTGGGCAGGCTATGATCATAATTTTATTTTAATCAACTTTTTGTTGGATAATAACCCTTATTGCTATGATAACCCAATCCACTGTTTAAGTCATAAACTTATTTTCTTGCTGGATTTGAATTTAAACTAGACTAAGAAGAAATAAGGATCTAAAGGTAGTATATGTTTGTGTCATGCCCTCGATCCAAGATCATGATCCAAGAGTTACGGCAAGCACCACATACTCATAAAAAGTTCTCCTCCCAAGCACACAAGTCATCTTTTCATGATATCATAAAGCAAACAACAAAATTAATTTAAATAACTAAAAGTTAAAATTTAATTAAACAATCCAACTAATAAATATATTTGAAAATCTTTACATCAAATAATTCTCGATTGATAAATCTTAACTAATAATAATAAATCTAAATCTAAACAATATTAATATTACTGAATCTCAATTCGAATCTAACTTTCAAAGTAATACTCATATGCAAGACTAAGTATCTAATCTAAAAAGAAAAAGAAGATAATGAGATTGATAGCCCAGTAAGTAATGAACACTTTGGCTAGATAAATAAAATAATAATAATATATTAAAAATAAGTATGCTGAGTATATTAATTCAAAATATATTTCAAAATATATAATACTAATTAAAATAAAATGCATATAAATTCAATCTTTTCAAAATTTATTTTTAAATTTATTTTTAAGTCAATTTCTTTCAAAATATCTGATCTACCTTGACAACCATAAATTATGAGTATACTTATACCCTATGACTAGGCTAGAATGAGCTTAAAATAGTCAAGTGCCACTGTATAACCTCTACTAGCAAAATACTGATATTCTAGCATGTAACCCCCACTGATAGGGCATCAATGTATTAATGCATAACCCTTACTGATAGGATATCAATGTATCAGCATATAATCTCTACTAGTAGGATATTGATGTATAAGTGCACAACATCCACTGGTAGGGTATCAATATACCAGTGTAAAATCTTTATTGGTAGGATTTCGATCTATAGTCAGGCTAGGAGTCAAAATTCATCTCAAAACTCTTTTTTGATAAAATTAATTTCATATATCAATCAAATAAAATACAAAACTATCCGAAATTAAAATCAATCGATCGTAATTCATAATAGAATCAATAATATCTTCAATAATACATCAAATAGTATTCCATAATAATTTAATAAATAAATATCATACTTCATATTCATAAATTACAAGTAATGTGATTCAAGATTCAATGATATAAATATTATATAATCTACTGATAAATCTAGAAAAGAGTTACATTACTTATCTTGCACAAATTTCAATAAATTTTTTTTTCAAAATCTTTAGTTAATAGATCACATTGTAATATCCCACTATTGGACATCTTCTTGTCAAGATAATTACACGCTTATACAGAATCGAGTCCAATAATTAGAAAAGATATGAATTATTATAGAAAAGATCAGTGGGTAGTCACATCAAATGATCCAGATCGATTCAGTCATGATAACTTTATTTGATCAAAATTAAATTAGAATATAATTAGCTTCATAGAGATCAAAGACAATCAAATTTATTGGTATCTGACATAAGCCAAGAAGTAGTAATCGACATTCCAGTCAGTTTAATCAAGTTAATTTATCAAATCATAATTGCACTAGTATATAGATGATTTAATAAATATTAATGATCAAATCTAGTAGGCTCAATCTTGGTCAGGATGGGTACCAGCATGTTGTCCGACAACCATGGGTCAGGACCCTTCATTAAGTTCAATCAAGATCATTGAGAGAATGGTTTTACTAAATCAAACCATCCTAAAGAGACAATGAAAAAAGAAAAGCAATCTAGATAAAAATTTTTAGGGAGACAAACTAAAGAGAGTGAAGCTTTCTAGAGAAAAAGTAGTAGAAGCAAGTGAGAGAAAAGGGAGAAAGGAAAGAAAGAGAAACTCTTTCTCCTTTTCTTTTCCTTTTCTTCTTTGGTCTTTCTCTTTTCTTCTTCTCTCTTCTTCGTGGTAGAATAGGATACTTATTTCCCCTTTATTTCTGAAAATAAGGGAGGTTCCCTAATCAATTATGCCCATGGCTGGGGAAGCAGACCACAGCAATGCAACCATTGAATCTTGGTCGGTGGTTTTTTAAGCTAAAATTCAGTGCAGGGGCAAAATGGTAATTTTAAATTTTTTTCAAAATTACTATTTTACAGTAGAATTATTAATTAATCTCATTAATTAATACTAATTAATTCTACATGAGGATCTAAATATGATACAACAGCATGCATTTAAATTTGAAATTCAAATTTGAAACAGTAAACTTTTTACTGTACTGTATTCAGAATACATCACCTTTTGTGGGTAGTCGATCACCGCAATCTGATCACCGTCAGAGGGCTCTGATCATCACGTCACAGCCACACTAGTGTCTGGCCTCTGCGGATCATCCACACGAAGCTCCCGTCTGATCGGCTCCTCACGAATGCTAGTTCGTGATTTCACCCTTTTGATGGTTGATGTTGATCGAACTCCTTCGATCGATGTGTGCTGACACTTCAGATGCTCTGGATCATCTGCACGATTGGTTGAGAGGCTGATGGATCTCTCTCTAAAATTTGATGGACTCACGACACTCGTGGCACACCAATCTCACTTCCCAAACCCTAGGTAGAAACCCTAGGGTACACACCAAAAAACCTGCGCCCAATTTTCTTTCTTTTTCTCTCGAAAGGTTTTGGACCTTCACCTCACGCACAAGGCTTCCTCACGCCCCACTTTCTTTCTCAGAATTTTTCTACGCACGCCCCAGCTCCCTATCTCTTTTAAAATAGTTCAAAACATGTCTTATCCGCGTGAGAGGATAAAGACAAGTGGTTACACATTTGAATTCAAATCAAATTTGAATTCAAATGAAAACCAACTCATCCCTATCCACTTGTGGCATGAGAAGAGAAGGGCGTGGACTCTTTGTGCATGGAAAAGTTTCACGAGAAACTTTTTCTCGTGTGAATTATGTGGCGCACAAGATGGATAAGCTTGAAGGCAAAAGAGATAAGTTATTCATTCAAATGCAAACACGCTTTGAATTTGAATGGTTAACTAATCAGCTTTATCCATCCATATGGTGCACAAAAGTGGGCGTGAGAAGGGCTTTGCATGAGAAAAAATTCACGAGAAGTTTCTTCTCGTGAATTCAAATGGGCGCAGAGATTTAAGGTGGTGCAGGGATTCAAATTCAAATGGTGGTTTGATCTTAATTGAACCAACCTAATCAAAATAGGTTAAGCACAATTAGACTAAATTAAACCCAACTTAATTAGGCTTAATTAGGCTCAATAAAATCTTAATCAAATTAAAAATTGACTAAGTCCAACCCCTGATCAATTCAGGGACCAAACCATCTCGACGATTAGGTCAACTCTTAACCTAATCGGGTCAAACCCAACTGAATCCAATTCAATTGGACTTGATCCAAAAATAATTACTCAATCAAATTGAGTTAATTAGCGATCAAATCACTAATAAAACTTCTCATAATTATTGAGTCCAAATCCGATGGACAATCAGGTATCAAAGTCCATCAATATGAAATCTTGATCGAATAGTTCAAATTTCAAATTCAAAATTTAAAATTCAAAATTTTGACCCCGGTACCCAAAATGTGTGAAACTCATGATCAGAGAATCTTAATTCTCAATCATAGAGTCCCAAACACATAAGACTCATAATCAGCCATCAGATCAGAAAGGAACCTCTAATGTGTGTGACCCCGCAGGTTCGAACCTAAGCTGGTAGCACAGGAACCAATTTTTGTACTAATCAAAGTAACCATCTAGCAATGGTACCCGACGTCCGGATAAGTCGAATAATTACAATCGCAACACTCAGAACCTACGTGAATATGGTTACTGTATAATTCATCCCTTTTGACCCCTGTGTTTAGGATGACTCAGGGTTAAACTGTCAACCCTAATGAGATCATCCGAATCGTGCTCAACTCAATTAGTCCTGTGACTCCTCACTAGGACTATCCTGGTCAAGATTTTGCTAAATTAAAACACGACTGTACACAGCTCCTAAACTGGAGTGGTCAATCCCATCTTGACACACGCACTGACAAGTCAAGTACTTGACTACACCCAGCAGCCTTCCGTCACTGAATTAGAAATTCAGGTAGTCCAGTGCCTAAGTGCAGTGAGTTGCTTGCAAGTCACCGTGACGGTCTCAGGTCGGAGGGACATTTATACCCATATCCCATCGGAGCAAATCTTGACAGCAGAAATAGCTCCGGAGTCGGTCACGTTCAGTGCAGATGTACCATTATATCTCACCTGTATGCCATACCAGTGTCTCTACACTCTTTGGTTATGAGGACAACCAACCCATATGGCACATAATGACCTATGCTCAATAAACGTTGTCGTCCTTGGTAACAACGTATCATTTGGTCGCGAACAGGTTTAAGGACTAAGCGATAAATCCTCCTTTGTCGAGTCTAAATAGTCCTAAGGACTTCACCACAACACAGGAGTTCATTAGAAGATGAAACATTTGTGATGAAAAAATATCAAAATAACTTTTATTTATTTATAATTCATGTACTAATACAAAAGGAGCACAACCGTCAACAGACTGACGATTGGCTTTGGGACACTATTTCCAACAGGTTGGCAATGGCGAACAACATAAAAAAAATCAAGAAGATCAGGAGAAAAATAGGAAAAAAATCAGAGACTCGGTCTTTCAAGAAAAATCTTATGGTAATCGGCAACAACCATTGTTCTATGGGCTAAGAAGAATGGGAAGAAGATTATCTAAAAGTTTAGGGGCTTTATCCTTCTGCCAGCGATGGTTGGGCCACAATTTCCAATGAACTTATCAATGGAAAAGAAGAGGAAGATCGGTCCTTTCCCGACAATGAATGGAGACTGACTATGTGGGATTTCAAAAAAGGGTGAGGGCGATTTTAGTAGGATGGAGGGGAGAGTTTAAGTCCTTAAAGCCGACCTTTTTTGGTGAAGTCGAGAGAGAGGAGTCTCCTTCATTTTTTTTGTCTTTTTTCCCTACTTTAAAATTAAATTTTCTTTAGGCTCCTTTCTAGTGGCCGGGCTAGCTGAATGGACTGGGCCAGTTCAAATTTACGCTCATTGGAGCCAAGATATTGTAGTTTATTAGATCTATTGAGCTCATCCTAACAAATTGCATATTAAGAATGGATTCAGCCTAACAAGAAAAGAGAGGGTACCTAATGTTGCCCCTCTTTGTATCAAATAATGAGACTTTACCTAAAAAGGCTAGCTGAATGTTATTATTTAAATTCTTTAATCTATATAAGTACCTAAGATATTTTCAGTCCATAGTTGATGCGGGTCTAAGCATATACCCGCACAATTCCTCCCATACCCTTATCATTTAAGCTCTGATATCCTCCCTAAATTAAGAGTTCAAATCCATTCAAATTTAATTACAAGCATCATAATCGATCCATAGTTAATTCCAATGGGCCTGTACTATAGTTTCTCTTAGTCCACATGGATCATAGATTGGATCTACTCTGATACCATTTTGTGATAACTTAGAATCTTATCCAAAAAAAGCTAGTCGAAAGTTATTATTTGAGTTTCTTGATCTTATATGAGTACCCAAGATCTACTCAATGTATAACTAATTAGAGACAGACACACAATTGCATAGGTCCTCAGAAGCCTTTTCACCTATTTGATTCTTAAATTGAGATGAGTCATAGCTTAGTTCTAATAATAAAATTATCTCATTAAAGGATTATTCTAATCATTCATATCTTAATTACACATGTAATTGCTTAACAAAATGTGGACAGTTGTTCATGCCCGCAATTTCATGTAGTAGAAAGATGCTTTAAGTCATCTTGTTGAAAACCATCAAAAGTCAATGTGATATTTGCCATTATTTGATAATTTACAACATCTATTTAAGAGATGTAGTTGAGGATATAAATGATTATATAAATGAAGTCCAAGGCAAGATGCCAACCTGCCACGTAGAGACTTGGGAATCTAATCAGCATTAGTCTTTGCATGCTTATCCCAGCTAGCAATTGCTTCTTTAGAACAACCTGGGCCTATGGAAGATGAAGATTAGGATGCTACAAGTACAGAAAATTGGAAGCTTAGCAACAAGTTAGATGCTCGCTATTGTTCAGTTGGCTTGCATTGGCAAATAACTTTCTTGCCTAGTCCAGGATAACCCAATTGCATTAGGTCAAGTGCATGGAGAACAAATAATTAAAAAGCTCAACTTGCATGAGAATAGCTACTTTTCTTTAAAAATAGAATGATAAAAACGGAATTAATCCAATATTGCTGAATATAGTTTGAAATATAGTGATATCATATTTGCTTGATACCAAGTATAATATGTGCCTAAACTAATAATGCCTTTTAGCCCTGATGAGGCTTCCCCAAAAGCCATATAATGTCTAGATCAAGGAAGTCTATATTATGCAATCCAATATGGAAAATCTTCAAGCCGAGGACATGGCATCTCCAAACTAGGACCCAAGTCTTAGCCAAGACCCTTATGAGATACTTAGGGAAAGTTTCAACAAGAATAATCTAACAAAAAGCTTTGCATTTTGAAGTATGTTGAAGTAGAATACTGTGTAGGTCAATGCTTTTTGAAAAGACCACGGTTAGAAGATCTATAACGCAACACAATGAAGGAGTACCATCATTATCTTAGCAGAAATAAAGACATCGAAGTTCCATTTTTATGCTTTATATGGTACGTCTTATAAATGGAGATGACCCGGATGGGTATTTGGGGTTGGAAATTGAAATTTAAACTTAGTTCTCTCAGTGATTGGAGTATCGATATTAGTGATATAGCAAGTTGGTTAATATCTAAATGCATCAACCTTGGAGGATTTGATACAAAAATTTAAAGTCATTTTATTTTAAACATTACACACGGTGATGACACGGTAGAACCAGACCCTCTAGTGCAAAGCAAGTAATAGAGATCGAGGATCTAGAACCAATACCGATATAGTTTTCTCCATTGTTTGAATCATTCATAGGCTATTTGGTGTCTCATTTCTAGTTTCCTCTCTCAAATTTTGTGGCTTCGTTTAAGCCGTTCGGTGAAATTCTGAATTCATATCCTAGAGCATCAACAATAATTGTGAACATTTATTTTCTAATTGTGGTGGTTTTTGGGTCAAATATGAAATGCTCACTTGGTAACCTGGCTTGTTAATGTTAGATGCTTTACAATTTTTTTTTTCAAATTTTCCGAAATTTTTCTTATTTGGTCATTTTGTTTGGCGTTCACCACTAATAGAAGATCAGACCGAATAGTCTAGTCATCGAAGCTTTTGTCTCTTTTTTGGCTTTTTGATTTTAGTCCCACAAATGCAGGTGTTTGGTCTACCATTTCCTACTTAATTAACTATTGGAACCTTATTGGACTTTGCTGATTAGTTTGGGCCATGCACAAGTTTAGCCAATAGTTTGAGTATGACCTGCATGTGTCTTCTTTTTTGGGCTGCTTACTTCTTAATTTGCATCGATTTGGCTGATTAGTTAATCCTAATGGTGACCATCCAGTTCTTATTACTATTGTTCCCTACTTAGGCTCTAAAGGCCACTATTAATCCTTTGATGTTTGGACCACTCCTCTGCAAAGAAGACCTAGATCAAGGCCTTTTGATCTAGAGCAAAATTATAGAACTCTCATGCTTGCTCTTTTTCAACTATTTTTCCTTTTGTCCTTTGTTTTACCGCCTTGTCTTTCACGTTATATTTCAATATGGTTGTCGTTGAACCGCTTGCTCACGTTGTGTACGTTTGGACACTTAAATGATCAAGGCAGAGATAAGTTGAATCATGAAATGCACTCAACGATGAGCTTCATACCGTGATGAATATAGCTCTTGAAAGAATGCCCAAGACATTTTAGACCCAGATGTTTCTACTAACTTATCATATACTATATTGTTATTTATATTTTTTTAAAAAAATTATTATTGGAGGATGAAAATTTTAGTCCCACATCGATTGTAAGTCAAAAAAAAAAAAATCTAGCTTATATGGAATGCTATCTTTTCTCTCCCTATGGCATCCTTCACATGCAACAAATTTATGCTGGCATCTGATACGGTATTTTCTGCGCATACCATGAATAGTTATAGCATAGAACAATTATTTACCTCGCTCATTTTGCAAGAGCGAATTATGATATTAGTGAATTACCACACCAATCGAAGACAACTGATGTCAAATAGTGGGATATTAGCAACAGTATCCATGCCTCGCAATGGACAATAGTTGTAGCATAGAACAATTATTTACCTCGCCCATTTTGCAAGGGCCAATTATGATATTAGTGAATCACCACACCAATCGAAGACAACTGATGTCAAATAGTGGGACATTAGCAACGGTACCCATGCCTCGCAATGGTCAATAGTTGTAGCATAGAACAATTATTTACCTCGCTCATTTTGTAAGGGCAAATTATGATATTAGTGAATCACCACACCAATCGAAGACAATGGATGTCAAATAGTGGGATATTAGCAATGGTACCCATGCCTCGCAATGGTTTTGATTGCAATGAAATGAAGAAACTATATATATATATATTGCTAGTATTTTTTACCATAAAGAATCAGTGTGTTTTTATTGATCAATCAATCAATTTATATCGATGCTATCATTAATCTATGGCGTCCTGCTTGAACTACAAAAAGACAAGAGCTGATTACATGGCATTTTAATACAGTTATTAGGATTTCGTAACATAACTTGAACAGATAAAAAAGAAACGTACATAATGGTATGATAAATGTTGAAGAAAGGTTGCCCTTCATGCAGTCTATTCGTGAAAAAAAATAATGTCAAGCTTATAGTAAGGAAATGGCTAACGATAGATTATTTTGTGTATGATCCTTCTGTAACAAATCCTGATAATGGTTCTCTTTAAAAAAATGTCAAATTATAAATTATTTAGTAAAAACAATAACGAAAATAGATAATAATAAGCAAAGAATATTACTGACTCGTACTCGGTGATGCTTTTATAAGCGTGCTTTCTAAAAAAGTTTAAATTAAACTTGCATTTTAGGAGTCGAAACTCGAAATAAGAGCTTCCCTTACGATCTGTGACGAAGAAGCACCGATACCTGAATTTTACTATAAATTGTTCAACTGAGATTTATCTTTATGAAATATTTAAGATATTGTTGGGATATACCGACCGACCGACCGACCGACCGACCGGCCGATCGACCGATCGACCGATCGACTAACTGGCCGACCGACCGACCGACCGACCGAACCGACCGACCGACCGATCGACCGATCGAAGGTACGTCGGTCGGGCAGATCCTTTCTGCCCTGCCGACCGACTGCACCAAGAGATCCGGTGCCCGACTCCCCCGACGTATCCGACTGACCACAGGAGGAGTCCGAAGCTCTACCCGGCGCCCCTCGGCTGGCCACCGACCCAAGGTCGGACGGCTCCTTCAGGCGCCGTACTACCACCAGAGGCTGTCAGTCCTGACAGCGGCGCTACCGTCTAGCGGCACTATCCCGCCTATGGCATGGTCAACCCTAGCGATTTGACGGCCCCAGGCGAGTTGACATCTTTACGGCGACTCTGACATCCTACAGTGAATTGACAATTCCTCAATTATCCGCGCCATTAATGACGGCGCCATACCACGCTTCACTATATATATCGGGGAAGGCAACAGTGCTGGGGGGTCCAGAAAACTTTCAGGCTTGCTCCTTCTCTTTTTCTCTCTCGATTGAGCTCTCTGTCTTCATTTCACTGTTGCCCAGTCTCCTCTCTGACTTGACCGTCAGAGGATCTCCGCCGGAGCCACCTTCGGTCAGTATGGACTTTCTTTTTGCATGCGCTCGTTTCCGACGACCAAGCGACGAGGGAATTGGCCGCAACAGATATCATCATTAAAATTTGGTAAACTAAGCATAACTTCGGAGGAATAGGTATTATTAAAAATCTTTCCAATAATAGGTGAGAGAGTGAATAATATTAAGCGTCAAAACATTTGTTACTTGCTGAGCCAGTTTTCCAAATGTAACAAAATTTATGATATCAATTTTATTTTTGATGGTAAATTTTAATTTATACCTTTTAAGGTACAAACTTTCATCGACACCATGGTGTTATAGTCTAAATCTACATTCATAAAAGGAAGGCAAATCTTCGATTGCTTCATCACAACAATAGAAATCTTCTCTTCTGGTAAACACAAAAATTACAAAGGACTTGTTTGCAAAATTTATTTTGAGAAGATCTTTGACAATGTGGATTGGGGTTTTCCCCTAAAGCTACTCGAAGTAAGAGGTTTCGGCCCCAAGTGGTGAGAATGGATCAAAATGATACTGAATGGAAGTAAGATGGCTATATCTCGATAAATGGTGAACCCACTGGATGGTTCTCTATCTCGAAAGGCCTCAAGCAGGAGACCCTCTCTCCCCATTACTTTTATACTGGTAGTAGATGTTCGGAATGCTCGCTAAAATAGGCCGCATCAAACAATCCAATTTCTTTGTAATGCTTCTTTGTAATGCGGATGACACCTTGATTCTTTGTAATGCTTCGAAGGAGCATGCCACAAACTTGATGTTCATCATATTCTCCTATGAGCTATTATTAAGACTTGAGATATATTCTGAGAAAAGCACGCTGCTGGTGGGAATAGGGAAATGCAAAGAAAGATGTAAAAGGCTTGCAGACCGGATAGGTTGTCAAAACATTGATTTTCCTCCCTAGTACCTTAGCTTCCGCTTGCATTTTAGGAAGCCAAGGATCTCAGACTATCAATTCTTGAAAGAAAAGATTTAAAGAAAGCTATAAATCTAAAAAAAAAAAAAAAAGTGTTCACTATTGCGGTCAAGAGCTCATGGCTCAGCACGTGAGATATTGTTCGCTCTAACCTATGGCTTGACACGTAAGGTATTATCCGCTTTAGTCCATGAACCTTACAGTTTTATCTTTTAAAAGATACCTCATATAGAAAAAATAGTCCCTTCCTATATAAATCAGAATCCCTCTTGACTCATAATCAAAGTGGGACTAATGATACCCTCTCTTCTATACCACAATATAGTCTTCCTTATTTATACCACAGATTGGTGTACAGACGAGAGGAGCCCCATAATTGCAAAAGTGGTTCCCTATATGGGACACTACTGTTATGACCAACGGCTCATGGCTCGATGCTTGAAGTATTATCTGGTCTGATCCATTGGCCTCATAGTTTTATCCTTCAAAAATCGTCTCACATGAGAAAGATGGTCCCTTTTTGTACAAATCAGAGTCTTCTTTGACTCATAATTAATGTAAAACTAACGATGCTCTCTCTTCTATACCACAATATTAATATTACATGGTTCTGAGCTTCAATTCCCATCTGCCAAATGCACATCTTCCATGCTAATGCCAAGTGAAGTCATAACCAGGATTACCGGAATGAGAAGGGGGTTTCTATGAAGCGGCAGCAACATATCACACGATAGCCACAGATTAATCAACTGGAATCACGTCTGCCGGCCAAAAGCAGTGGGTAGTCTGGGCATCCTTAACCTCCAAGTATTCAACCAATGCCTCCTCACAAATGGGTGATGGAGATTCTTTCAACAGCCACAACAGCCACGGAGGGAACTTTCAAGTAAACTTCACTTCTCAAATCGACCTCCCAGCCAACCGTTCGAAGTTGGCATGAGCAATGCATTGCCACCGGTCAAAGGAAATCTTCAGCATCGGTTCTTCTCAAGTGTGTTATTTGGGCTGGGCACTTTCCTTTCCTTCCAGCACGACACTTGGCTACAAGACCAACCCCTCAACAGCATCTTCCCGGTGCTCCTCGCTATGTCGAGGCAACCCTTGGAATCGATAGCAAGCTTCTTCGACCAGTTTTATGGTGGGAATTATTTTTCTTTTTCTTTTTCTTTTTTTTTTTTTTTTGTGTGTGTGTGTATTTGCCATGAGCCCGAGAGGCGACGAAGAACTATCACGCGTGATTGGGGATGCTCAATGGAATTTTTCTAGGGAATGAACGCGATAGAGTTACTTCAAAACTAAAAAGTATAGATATCGATATGGTATGGATACATCAATATAGTAAAAATTGAAAAAATCATAATATGAATATGACTAGATATTTTATATTTTTATTAATATTTAAATATATATAATATTTAATATTAATAATATATATAAAAAATTGAATCATATATATAATATTTGAATATTAATAAAATTAAATTTTCAAATTTCAACTAAATTTATAAGTATTATCATAAAAAAACAAGCAAACACTTGCAATTAATGAAAAAAAACTAGCAATCTAAATAAGTAGAAGAAATCAAAATAGTAAATCTTGATAATCAAGTGATAATAGTTTCAGCTGCTTCATTTTCTGCATCATCAATAAAAAATTTCTTTTCCACGTTTGATTCATCAAGAGACAAACTTGCAATCTCAAGAATGCAATGATAGAAGTATCGGTGCCGCACTGAAAATGTATCCGCATTGAAAACGTACCGGCATCAAAAATGTACACGTCTGAAATAGAAATATTGATGCTTCATAGCATCAAAGTGGAGCTCCTCCGATGTTCTACGTCAAAAACAGTTAATCATTTCCTTAGTCATGCAAATATTTTATGGAAGCTGCAACTGCCAGAGAAAGTGGAACTATTCAACTGGAATGGACCGTAGGTGTGTATCATGTGAGGCGAAGAGAATGAAACATCGGACCACTTATTTGCCACCTGCACGTTCACAAAGATTGTTTGGTCTTACTTTGAGATTTATCCTATGCCTCACCACCAATGAAGCATCAGCAAAGAGTCTCTAGAACACCTGGAGGAAAAACACAAGACGGCAAAACTGGAAAGGTGGCCTTACGTTACCTGATTGCATTGACATTGGACCTTGTTAGCATTGAGGATCGATCTAGCTCTGATTACTGAGCTTGAGCTGATGAAGTGATGATGGAGAGCCAAAGGTACACTATAAAAAAAAAATAAAAAACATAAATTTACCGTAAAAAAAATTATTACAAAAAATTTATTTTTTATCGCTAAAATCTTTTACGATGAAAAAAATTCATCACAGAATTATTGCTAAAGCCCCATCGCAGTAAGCTATGACTGGCTTTTTGCGACAAAGCTTGTTTTGTCATAAAAAATATATTTTTAGCAACAAAATAGCATTTTGTCACAAAAAAAAATTGCATCTAATGACAAATATTTTGTCACAAAAAAAAATAAAATTTTGTCATAAAAAATATTTTCGTCGCTAAAAATAGTAAGATTTTATTCCATATGCATTATTAAGTAACAAAAACTTTTTATCACTAAAAATTTAGCTTTGCTGCTAAAAATTTTACTTTGCAACACACCATAAATTCTTGAATATAAATTTTATACAACAAAATATTTTTGTCACTAAAACTTGAACCTTGCAACAACATATTTTTGTCACAATAGAATTTTTAGTAAAATGGGATACACACTTTAAGCAACAAAATATTTTGTCACCAAAAAAGTAATTTTAATGATAAAATATTTTACCACAAAAAGTTAATCTGTAATTTAGAAATAATTTATAGTGACAAAATTTATTGTCACAAAAAATTAATATGCCAGTAAAATATTTTTTAGTGACAAAATTTATCATCACAAAGAGTAAATCTATCATTGAAAAATAATTTTTAGTAATAAAATTTATTGTCACAAAAAGTTAACCTGCCATTAGTGACAAAATTTGTTATCATAAAAAAATTAACCTGCTATTTTTTCTTCAAATAAGAAAAAAAAATATACTAAAATTTAAATTAATTAATCTATTCATAATAATTCAAATATCTTTCAAATACATAGTTATATAAAGACTCCAACATATTCCTCCATATATCATCTTCATAACAAAAGTTCACAAATAAAATGATAGGTCTCATACAACTCCCATAAAATTTTGAAATGCCCAAGTCTTAATCAACAACCACAAAGCCATAAATAAGACTTTCAACAAGCTCCAATATCTAAAAATAAAACTTCCAAAAAGGTCCAATATAAGTTAAATTTCTTCTCAACCACAATAGCCATCAAGCTTCCACAAAGCTCCTATGCAAATCAATTCTCTTCTCAACAACCTACAATATGAAAAATAAATAAATTCAAAAAATTAGAACAACATAAGCATATATGCAAAATTAGAAAATCTATAAGCATACATACTACATATTTTATATTAATATGTATGAAATCATTGTAAATATTAAATAACCACAACTAGACAATAATGACAACCATCACCATAACCACTACCACATAATCATTCTATAACTGTCCAAGCAAGCATAAGTAATACAATATATAATCATACTAATACATTTAGCCATTCAAAAATATAATAATGACAACCACTGTATCACAACCATTACCATCATAACCATTTCATAATTATCTAAATAGCCATAAGTACTACAACATATAGTAATGTCAATATATCTATCTATTCAAAAATACCCATAAGTGACAACCACCATCACAACCACTACTACCATAATTATTCCATAACCATTTTTTATAATGATATTATTTTAATGCTTTGCAAATAAAATGATAATGTATTGTATAACCCATTTACAATAAAATTTTAAAAAATATATAATGGCTTTTTATGATAAAATATTTTTTATCATAAAAAATTAAAGAAAAAGGAGAGAACAATACGAGGGATTCTAAGTTTTTTTTTATACAACAAACAAGTCTTTGCCATAAAAAAATCTATTAACTTTTTGCAATAATTATTTTTATCATAATAAATTTAAAAAAAAAAGAAAAAATCTAATTTTTTTGCAACAACCAAACCTCTATCATAAAAAATATATTGACTTTTTATAGTAAAATATTTTCATCATAATAAATTTTAAAAAAAAAGAGAAAATAAAAGGAGAAAATCTAAATTTTTTACAACAAACAAGTCTTTGTCACAAAAAATATATTAACTTTTTACAATAAATATTTTTATCTCAATAATTTAAAAAAAAAAGAGGAAACAATAAGAAGGAATCTAATTTTTTTTTTACAACAATCAAACTTTTATCATAAAAAATATATTAACTATTTGCAACAAAATATTTTCATCACAACATATTTAAAAAAAAGAGAGGACAAAAGCAAAGAATCTAAATTTTTTGCAACAAACAAACTTTTATCATAAAAAAATATAAAAAATATAATGATTTTTTGAAATATAATATTTTGTCATAATAAACTAAATAGTGCTTTTGACTTTTTACAATAAAATATTTTGTCACAACAATTTCACTTAAAGTGACAATAGTAATTTTGTTGCTATAAATAAAAAATTAAATTTTTAAAAAAAATTATTTGTAACAATTTTTTTTACCATAAATTGATAATTTTTAGTGATAAATATATTATCGTAAATACATATATTTTTGTCACAAATATATTTGGCACTAAAATTCAAAAAATTATGAATTGGCAGAAAGATTTTTTACGATAAATTTGTTATTTTATGGTAATAACTCAGATCTCAATGACAAAAGAAATTTTATTACAAAAAAATTGATTTTTTGCAACAAAATTATAATTTGTTGCTAAAACTTTACTTTTAGTGATGATAGTTTGTTTCATCACTAATAATTTGTCACAAATTTTTTTTTTTTTGCAGTAGGTATCAAGCTCCAATTAATCAATAGTGCCAGGTCAGATGGGTCGAGCCCAAGATGCATCAGAGCCTCTCGAGAGAAAAGGAACCATAGAGTTTATTATAAGGAATACCTCTCCAAGCATGGATTACCAGCAAGCAATTCTCTTATTGAAAAGCTGCACTTCATGGCAAATACGAATCCGACATTGCAGAGATGTTGGGAAACTAAGCAAGCAATGGCAAAAATCGTAAGACGTGACCACGGAGAGAGGCCGCGCCCTCGCCCCACCACGCAACTTTTGGAGAAATGCCTCCTTTTCTCGCCTTCTGGGACTACATCTCTGTTTCAATCATTGTCTGCCATCTGGTCTGTTCCTTTCAATCATACTTTTTTTCGCTTTACCCGAGCCAATGCATGCACCACGTAAACGATGGCTCATTGTCAACGTGGCGATGCACTTCTGTTGCTCTTTCAGAAAAGAGACGGCACTGAGACAACTTTATATTTAAAAATATCTCATAAATTAAACACATAATCTAGTGGTTGGGGTGGCAGATTTCTACGCACATTCACGTATCATGGCATTAAACGTGCATTTGGTAGACAAAATAAGTGAAGAGTTAATTGTACAAATAGGGAGTTATTGTGAGAGAGACCTGACGATCAGAATCAACCCTTCGAATAGGCACATCAAATATGATGTAAATAGATCACACCAACTGTTGGATCCAAGATCAATAATTCAGCTAGCTGTGTAAATGAAACCGATACTTAATATCCATAACCAACAATCTTGATTCAACGGAGGTGCGAAAAATTTTTTTCTCAATAAAAAGTCCGAATATGATCTAACGACTTACAGAGCTAGGTCTAACAAAACTCATAAATTCCAACTAGCGGCCTATGAGCTCAACCTCCATATAAAAAAAGTACGAAAAAACCTCTAAGTAAGCAAGGGAAAGCAAACTCAAGTACTCGAGAGAAGGGCAAGCCTTAGCGGAAGAGGAGAACTCTCTCCACTCTTCTAGCCCTCACTTTTTTTTTCTCTATTGTTCTCAAAGCTCCAACTAACTTAAACATCGAAGGATCCCCCATCGAAACACTCCTAGCGAGTATAGACTTCCTTTGTAAGTATCCTCCAGTGTCGCGAATCTCGGGTGACATCCAACTCCAGCCACATCAGTACCTCTTCGGAGCTCCGTGGCAACAAATTGGTACTAAAGAAAGGGTCCAATCCTCTTTTATGAGAACAAAAAGCATGTTGCAGACAAAAGCACAAAACTCCACTACCTCCTATCAGCAATCCATTCATTGCAGCTGAGTAATGCTGCCCGCGGATCCATCTTAGTGCAACCTTCGGCCATAGGATTCACCTCCGCTCGACACCCTGGCTCACTAAATTCGAGCGCTAACTGACACTGTACAACAACTGCAACAAGTGATAGAGCATCAACAATAGCACATGGAGCTAAACACTCGAGGGGCTCCCTCACATCTTAGTTGGCAATCCCACTCTAGGAGTCCAAGGTCTACTCCTCGGCGACACTTCTATCTCTCTCCCGCTATGGCAACCCATTCCTCTTCTCGTCGGACCTTTGAGAAGCTCCAGTGACGCACCTTTAAGAAGCTCTTCCTTCGCTGATTGTTCAATCCTGACCTGCTTCCCTAGGCCCGAAAGATCTCGACGAGAGCAAGAACTTAAAAGAAGAGTTCAAGACATTGAGCGTCATCTTGGTAAAGTTCAGAATAAACCTCACTGAAGCAATAGCGATCTCAACTTCAATTCTCAACAACCATTCTCCCAGGCCATCCTGGAGAAACTGATCCCAAATCGGTTTAAAGTATCGCAGCTGGTGTCATACGACAGTTCTATAAATCCTCATGATTACCTACAAGGTTATAGAATCCTAATGATGCTACAAGATACCTCAGACACCCTTCTTTGCCTCTTCTTTGTGGCCACCCTCAAAAAGTCAGCATGAGCATGGTATTCCAAACTCCGATCAAGATCTATTCATTCATTCGAGCAGCTCGACAGACTATTCGTTACTGATTTTGGCAACTATCAATCCCAACCAAGGAACTTCGATAGTCTCTTCTCTCTCTAACAAGAAGAGGATGAGTCACTGCGTGACTATGTCACATACTTCAATGCCGCCACACTCGAGGTATGGAGCCTCGATCAGTTAGTGACAATGTCAGCACTCCAGCAAGAGCTGCGAAATGAGCGTCTTGTCTTTTTTCTCGATCAAAAGTTTTCAAGGAATTATGCTAACCTACTGACCCGAGCTTAGAAGTATGCTTAGGCGGAAGAAGCCCGAGAGTTACGCAAGCAAGTGGAAGGAAAGGAGTCTCTGGCAAAAAGAGAGACTGGGAAGATCCCCGAGTAGCCCAAACCAAAAGAGAATCTTCTTGACCACAAAAGAGCTACTGGTTGAAGAGTCTTCCCTAGAGATTCGATAGCTATACTCTTCTGTCCGACCTTCGATCCCAAATTCTGATGGAGATCAAGGGTCAAAGATATCTATGATGACTTAGGCCAATGAAGTCTCCTCCAAAAAAAAGAACAAGAGAAAATACTATCATTTCCATCATGACATGACCACAATATCAAGGAATGCCACCAGCTCAAGAATAATATCAAGGTCTTAATCTGGAGAGGCTACCTTGGTAAGTATATTAGAAAGCGACGAAATCAAGTACCTGATAAGGAGAACAATGACAATCAACTAACAATTAGTGCTATTAACACCATCTCCACCCCAACTGGCGGCATAGGGGGCAGGAACCTACATTAAGGAGAAAAAGGGCATGATGTTTAGGAGGCATTATTTTCCTTCCTAATCTTAGAGGAAAATCAATGGCGCCATCGTCACACTATCAACAATAGCCAGCCATGATGTAAATATAATTTCTATTTATATTAAAAATTTAACCAACATGTTGTTTGATAATGCTTTCTAAAAGATAAAATTACCACCCAACCCCAAGGAGGCGAGGATAGAATTGAGGCCATGTTGAACGAGGCTTGGCCCCAATGATGGTACCTTCAAGATAACCTTGGAAAGCTCATACAGCTCGTGACAACACAATCCAGGTAATTGGATCCTTTACTAGACCGCACACACGAACGAAGCCTCGAGCCTTGAGAGGCTCGAGGACTGAAGGCGGCTCAGCATCCGAGAAAGAGTAAAAGGCTCTCTGAGGCTTTCTAAAATGCTGAAGTCCTATCGATGTAGAAGCACGAGGATACCTAATCCAACATCTTTCCTCGTTAGGCAATGTGATGCTCCTTGCTCCCAGATGAGCCAAAGTTGAGGCCGCATCGAATAGAAATATGAGCGTTAACCCTCCGAAGACCCCACATAGCCCATTGAAACCAACCACGGCCCACTGCAACCGACATGGCTCATTGAAGCCAACCACTGCCCATTGCAGCCAACATGCGCCATTGAAGCCAGTTACGGCCTACTGTAGTTGATATGACCTATTAAAGCCAGCCACAGCCTACTGCAGCTAACGTGGCCCACTGTAGCCACATGACATACTATAGCCAACCGAGGCATACCTCCAAAAAATTTCATATGGTGTAGCCACATGTGACCCATTGTAGCCACACAACCTACTATAGCCAACTAGAGCATGTCTTTCGAGAATTTCAAGTGGCCCACTATAGCCACAAGGCCATTATAGCCAAACGAAGGCTAACCCCTTAGAGATCTCACACTATCAGTGGAAGCTGATGATGACAATAGAAGAAGGGTTAACTCATTTAATGACCCACCTAAAAAAGAAAGAAGAAGCACTGGACGACACATCAAAGAAAACTTCAACGAAAAGAGTGCTTCATTCAAAAAGTCCATGTACATTTTGAAAGAACTTATTACAAATTAGTTACAATCAAGCGAGGCTTGTTACGACAAAAAAAGAAGAAATGCAATGCTCAAGCTCGACCGATACCCTCGGAGCACAAGTTGAGCCTCAGCCAATGCAATCCCTGACAAAGAGCATAGAACTTTCCATTTTGTAATGCTCATCGGACCCTTCTAAAGGATATCGGAGATGGGATGAGTACTTCCCTTCCAGAAACCCATTCACCTCCAAGATATCCTTTTAAGAAGGGCCAGAGGCTACATTGGGGAGACAAGAAACAAGCCCTCTAGAAAGGCCCAAGACCTTTCTATGGAGGACAATACATTAACAGTCACTAGGTGACCACCGTTGTAGCCCTACAATGAGAGCTACAAAATTTTTTAATACCTCCAATTCCAAAGCAGGACATTTGCTGAAGCATTCCCTAGGGGTACTTTGCAACTGATCAAAGGGAAAAGGAGATCTCCAGAGATGGAGAAGAGCGTCAACGACCTTTAGACACTGGACAAGATGGCACTACGATGATATTATGGAAGATGACCAAGGCAATATCAGTACCAGGTGATAGAACCCCTACTTATAGAGGGGGTAGGCCTAGGCGAGTTCAAACGCCCCACTGATTGCACAACAAATATTACCACTTGAAGGCTTCAGAAATTGTGCCTCCTAGAGAGCAGGTACCAGCATCAAATGCGAGACCCACTAGGTCTCTAGACTGTATGATTCTCTACTGCATAATCTTGAGACAAATCATCTTCTTTGATTCGTGGAAGGCGATACGGCACCAATCAACATCCAGTGCTTGGTGCGTGCACATGCCCATAATTTGTAAAAGTTCATTCACCATACTAGCAAAGCAAGTGCTTGGGATAAGATCGAGAGAGATCTAGGCTTAAGCATGAAAACCGACCCTGCTGATCCATCTGAATTATTCAAGCCCTTGACCGAGGCAAAGAGCCAACCGCACCAACATCATAGAGAAGTAAAAGACTTCATATGAAAGGAAAACATAATGAAAATATATTTTTATTAACTAAAAATTTATTTACAAAAGTCTGCCAAGAAGAAAGAGCTAAAAATAAATATAAAAGAGATGAAGAACTAATCTTCGTTCAAAAAAAATATCCCGACCTCTTCATCACTATTTCCAAGGTGAGGCACCTCAGGTGTAACTTCGGGGCCATCTTCTTCAAGCGTACCTTGCATTCCTTCAAGCCTTGGATGAACTTGACCAAAGATGTCTTGATGAGCTCATTCTCAAAGTCCGTCAAGATTTTCTACTCTATGATGCATTTGTACCTAATCTCAGTGGGGACCTCCATTGCAGCTCCAGCAAATCCCCCACAGCCCTTGGATAGAGGATGGTCTGTCCCAAGCCTTGCCGACCCTCCAAAGGGAGGCAAAGCCCAGTTCGATGAAAAAATAGTCCGAAACAACTCCAACGCAGCAACTTATGGCCTCTTGGCCGCAACCAACTCAATCCCCATTAGGAACTACAACAAGTTGGGGACAAAGGCTCTGATTGGGTATCCTTGTCCTCTTGGACGAAAACTCCCCATGTAAGGAGCTCATCTTCTTTTTTATTGTCAACTTGATGGATGACAGCGACGGCTTCATGGCTACAAGACAAAAAAAGGAGAATCAATCTCTAAAGACTGCTACAACAAAAGAGCAACTGACAGTTGATGGTAGAAAACCCCACCGAATGGATGGTCTATTTATACAGACCATCAACGGTGCGGATCCGATCATCGGATCATCAAATCTTGCCATTTGGCCAGCCTTGAAGTGACGGATCTACAGTGCTTCATCACATCCTTATCACATCAAGCCACATGAGATAACTTGCAAAGCGTGCCTCGGAACTTACCATGGCTTGCCATGTAGTAGGCCACCGGCGAGTCTAGAGGCAATCTTTGGATTCTTCTCTCAGAAGCATCATCCTATGACTCCTCGAGCTCCCTCCTTCATAAAAGCAATGCAAGTCGCAAAATGATGCATCATTAATCCTCAAAATTTTTTTTCCAAAAGCAATAATGCAAGCACATTCAAGAGAGAATCAAATCGGTGGTTCAACTACGAAGGCGACTATTTTCTTTGCTCGAAGCCCAAAAGTCACTTTGAACTCGGAAGTAGAGGGCATATGTTGGAGGAGAGACCCACCAACTGAAATCAATCCTCCATTGGAGCGCACCCAATATGATGTGGTGAGGTCACACCAGCTATGGATCCAGGACTATCAATTCAACCAGTCATGCGGGTGAAGCCTGCACTTGACATCCATGACTAACAACCTAGATTTAGAGGAGGTGGGAGAGATTTCTCCCTCAATAAAATGCTAGAATGTGGTCAATGGTTAATAGAGCTAGACCTAATAAACTCATAGATTCCGACTAGTATCCTACAGACTCAACCTCTGTACAAAAGAGGTACGAAAGAGACCCCTAGGTAAGCAAGAGAAAGCAAACTCAAACATTTGAGAGAAGGGCAAGCCTTAGGGGAGGAAGAGTGAGGCCTCTCTCTGCTCTTCCGGCTTTTGCATTCTTCTCTCTCAACTGTTCTCAAAGCTCTAGCTAACTTAAGCATCAAAGAGTCCCCGTCGGAACATTCTCAATGAGTTTGGGCTTCTTCTATAGATATCATCCGACATCGCAAATCTCGGATGGCATGCAGCTCCAGCCACATTAGCACATCTCCAAAGCCTTACGGCAATAGAAGTTATTCCACCAAAACGTCCCAAAACATTGACCCTTGTTCAATATGCTCACTTATTCTTTCACTTATCCCCATAACCAAACATCTACAAGTAATTTATTTCACATAATAGACCATCTCGTCTATACTAGAAGGAATATCCCCTCTATTGTAATAACATATAGTAGTGCTCAGAAGACGGCGTTGTTGGAGAGAGAGAGAGAGAGAGAGAGAGAGAGAGAGAGGCGGCTCTCCCATGCTTAGCAAATAAGACACCACGTAGTTTATCTTCTAGAAAAGCTCTAGATTGGAATCCAATACCTGCCAACCCAAAAGAACAAAAAGGAAAAGGTAGGGGGTCTCTTTGTGGGCATCTCTCCCATCTTTCTTTCCCAACAGGAAAGTGGCCAATCAAATCCATGTACATAAATTAGATTACAAGGGCATCTATGCTCATTCCATACCATGGGTTAGATATTATTTTTTTTGGTAAGAAAAGAAAACCTTGCTTAAAATAAAAATAAAGTAAAAGGTTGCACGGAGAACATAAACAGCGTGTCCCATGGTTTGGATATCTGTTTGCCCCTGCCCGTGCCCCTGCGCCCACAGAGCACCATTAACACGTGTTGGATCTACAATATTAGTCTCGTTCTCTTGGCCTCGAGATATTTACAGAGCTAGTCTTGGTTAGGACACAACTACACCATGGTAAGAGTCAGTCCCATGCTGATCTCATTAAATAAGCTTATTCTTCTACTAAAAAAAAAAAAAGGGCCTACTCAAGAATTTAGGAGCATGCGATGAAAGACCGTCGTGACACGGGAAAGTAACGTAGTTTTAGTTGTTTGCAATGCATCAAAATAAAAAATAAAATGATTTAGATGATGATTTATTTATGCACGGATTCTTCACTATGCATTGCACGATGTGGTGTATTGTGCACCACCCGCACGTATGCAACTATATAATGTGTGCCTCATACGACCGTACGTATTATCTATCATATAATGAATGATGCATGCAATGCACAGCAGAATATCTTTGTCCGATTTATTCAATGACGACTCAATCATCAATACTTTTTTTTTTTTAAGAAATCCAACATCCACATTTCTAGTGTCCAATATTACACAGACATTTTTCTATTAATAATATGAAAAGCAAATGGTAGAATTA
>NC_025996.2:90114510-90129816 GCF_000442705.2 Elaeis guineensis
CTCGTGTAAGTAATGTGGCGCACAAAATGGATAAGGATGAAAGGGCAAGTGATAAGTTATCCATTCAAATTCAAACATGCTTTGAATTTGAATGGCTAACTAATTAATTTATCCATCCATATGGCGCACAAATGAGGACGTGGGGAAGGGTTTTACGTGAGAAAAATTTCACGAGAAGTTTCTTCTCGTGAATTCAAATGGGTGCAAGGAAGTTGGGTGACGCAGGGAATTTAAAACAAGGTGGTTTGATTCAAATTGAGCCAACCTAGTTTAAAATAGGTTGAGCACAATTAGACCAAATTAAACCTAACATAATTAGGCTTAATTAGGCTTAATAAAATTTTAATCAAATCAAGAATTAACTAAACCTAACCCCTGATCAAATCAGGGACTAAACCACCTTAGCGATCAGGTCAACATTTAACCTAATCGGGTCAATCCAAACTGAATCCAATTCAATTGGACTTGATCCAAAAATAATTACTCAATCAAATTGAGTTAATTAGTGATTAAATTACTAATTAAATCTCTCATAAATATTGAGTCCAAATTCGATGGGCAATCAGGCATCAGAGACCATCGATATGAAACCCTGATCAAAGAGTTCAAATTTCAAATTCAAAATTTGAAATTCAAAATTTTGACCCCGGTATCCAAAATGTGTGGAACTCATGATTAGAGAATCCTAATTCTCAATCATAGAGTCTCAGATAGATAAGACTCATAATCAGCCATCAGATCAGAAAGGAACCTCTAATGTGTGTGACCCCGCAGGTTCAAACCTAAGCCGGTAGCACAGGAACCAATTTCTGTACTAATCGAAGTGACCATCTAGCAATGGTACCCGACGACCGGATAGGTCGAATAATCGCAATCACAATATTCAGAACCTACGTGAATATGGTTACCGTATAATTCATCCCTTTTGACCCCTGTGTTTAGGATGACTCAGAGTTAAACTGTCAACCCTGATCATATCATCCGAATCGTACTCAACTCAATTAGTCCTGTGACTCCTCACTAGGACTACCCTGGCCAAGGTTTTGCTAAATTGAAACACGACTGTACACAGCTCCTAAATTGGAGTGGTCAATCCCATCTTGACACACTCACCGACAAGTCAAGTACTTGACTACACCCAGCAACCTTCCATCACTGAATTAGAAATTCAGGTAGTCCAGTGCCTAAGTGCAGTGAGTTGCTTGCAAGTCACCGTGGCGGTCTCAGGTCGGAGGGACATTTATACCCATATCCCATCGGAGCAAATCTTGACAGCAGAAATAGCTCCAGAGTTGGTCACGTTCAGTGCAGATGTACCATTACATCTCACCTGTATGCCATACCAGTGTCTCCACACTCTTTGGTTATTAGGACAACCAACCCATATGGCACACAATGACCTATGCTCGATAAATAATGTCGTCCTTGGTAACAACGTATCATTTGGTCGCGAACATGTTTAAGGACTAAACGACAAATCCTCCTTTGTCGAGTCTAAATAGTCCTAAGGACTTCACCACAACACAAGAGTTCATTAGAAGATGAAATATTTGTGATGAAAAAATACCAAAATAACTTTTATTTATTTATAATTCATGTACTAATACAAAAGGAGCACAACCGTCAACAGGCTGACGATTGGCTTTGGGACACTATTCCCAACATCAGGGAGATTGGAGGGTGCTTATTAGGTTCCGATTGGGGTTTTTAGGTTTGGAGATTTTTGATATATAGGATTCTTCTTTATGGACAAAAATTTTCAATTTATAAGTTTTATTCTCATGGTAATATGAATGATACCTGTTGGTGCAAAAATCCGCCTGCGCCGGAGAAGCTGGAGTCGAGGGAGTCGCGGTCGTCGCCGGGACCTGCAAAAGAAGTCTAAACCGGAGGTGGGGTTGCTCCGGCAAGATCCTCCGACGCTCAACTCAGTTCTCTGCCTCAATAAGAATGGAGTGCTCGAACGAAAATTTTAGCAGAATTTTGGGATAGAAAATAGAGCTTAGAGAATAACGTATCTGGGGTCCCCCTTTTATAGGCGGAGAGAGCAACAGATTGATAGCGATGTCTGTAACCGTCTGGCAGTGGGCTGCCTAGAGTCAGGAGGAGTTTGTTGCGAAGAGTAGTGGAGTGGAATTGCGGCTATCACCGGGACATGCCACGTGGAGTCTGTCGCGGGGAGTGGAGTGGCTTCCGTTGTCGCGACTTGCCAGAGGATGGAAGAATCGCACGGTATCCGTCGCAGGAAGTGGAGCAGGATCGTGGGCATCATTGCGGTCTGCCAGGGAGTAATGGAGCTGCACGAAATCCGTCGCAGAAAGTGGAGCAGAGTCGTGGCCGTTACTGCGGCCCGCCAGGGAGTGATGGGGCCGTGCGGAATCCGTCACAGGAAGTGGAGCAGAGTCGTGGCCGTTGCTGCGGCACGCCAGGGAGTGCAGGCCTGTCGGTCGAAGTTCGACTGGAGTGTCTGGCGGAGAGAGGTGGTTAGCTATCCGTCTGAGAGGAGCCCGGAGTCCGGCTCCCGTAGGAGTCCGGACGAAGTCTTCCTTCAGTCGAAGTCGGGAACGAGGTCCGGCTCCCGTGGGAGTCCGGACGGAGTCTTCCCACAGCTGAAGTCGGAGATGAGATTTGGCTCCCGTAGGAGCCCGGGCGAAGTCTACCTGCAATCAAAGTCAAGGGCGAAGTCCGGCTCCCTTAGGAGTCCGGACGAAGTTTACCAGCAGTCAAGGTCGAGGATGGAGCCCGGCTCCCGTAGGAGTCCGGGCGAAGCCTTCAAGCAGTTGAGGTCGGGGACGAAGTCCGGACGGAGTCTTCCTGCGGTTGGAGTCAGAGATGAGATCCGGCTCCCGTAGGAGTCCGGGCTGAGTCTTCCTGCAATTGGAGTTGGGGGCGAAGTCCGGCTCCCATAGGAGTCCGAACGAAACTTACAAGCAATTGAAGTCGGGGATGGAGCCTGGCTCCCGTAGGAGTCCGGGCGGAGTCTACCTGCAATTGGAGTCGTGGGCGGAGTCCGGGCGAAGTCTGCCTGCAGCCGGAGTCGGGGATGAGGCCCGGCTCCCATAGGAGTCCGGGCGGAGTCTTCCTGCAATTAAAGTCAGGGGTGAAGTCTAGCTCCCGTAGGAGTCCAGACGAAACTTACCAGTAGTTGAAGTCGGGGATGGAGCCCGGCTCCTGTAGGAGTCCGGGCGGAGTCTACCTGTAATTGGAGTCGTGGGCGGAGTCCGGCTCCCGTAGGAGTCCGAACGAAGTCTGCCTGCGGCCGGAGTCGGGGACGAGGCCCGGCTCCCATAGGAGTCCGGGCGGAGTCTTCCTGCAATTAAAGTCAGGGGTGAAGTCTGGCTCCCGTAGGAGTCCGGACGAAACTTACCAACAGTTGAAGTCGGGGACGGAGCCCGGCTCCCGTAGGAGTCCGGGCGGAGTCTACCTGCAATTGGAGTCGGGGGCGGAGTCCGGCTCCCGTAGGAGTCCGGGCGAAGTTTGCCTGCAGCCGGAGTCGGGGACGAGGCCCGACTCCCGTAGGAGTCCGGACGGAGTCTTCCTGCAATTAAAGTCAGGGGCGAAGTCCGGCTCCCGTAGGAGTCCGGACGAAACTTACCAGCAGTTGAAGTCGGAGACGGAGCTTGGCTCCCGTAGGAGTCCGGACGGAGTCTACCAGTAATTGGAGTCATGGGCGGAGTCCGGCTCCCGTAGGAGTCCGGAAGAAGTCTGCCTGCAGCCGGAGTCGGGGACGAGGCCTGGCTCCCGTAGGAGTCCGGGCGGAGTCTTCCTGCAATTAAAGTCAGGGGCGAAGTCCGGCTCCCGTAGGAGTCCGGATGAAACTTACCAGCAGTTGAAGTCGGGGACGGAGCCTGGCTCCCGTAGGTGTCTGGGTGGAGTCTACCTGCAATTGGAGTCGTGGGCAAAGTCCGGCTCCCGTAGGAGTCCGGGCGAAGTCTGCCTGCAGTCGGAGTCGGGGACGAGGCCCGGCTCCCGTAGGAGTCCGGGTGGAGTCTTCCTGCAATTAAAGTCAGGGGCGAAGTCCGGCTCCCGTAGGAGTCCGGACGAAACTTACCAGCAGTTGAAGTCGGGGATGGAGCCCGGCTCCCGTAGGAGTCCGGGCAGAGTCTACCTGTAATTGGAGTCGTGGGCGGAGTCCGGCTCCCGTAGGAGTCCGGGCGAAGTCTGCCTGCAGCCGGAGTCTGGGACGAGGCCCGGCTCTTATAGGAGTCCGGGTGGAGTCTTCCTGCAATTAAAGTCAGAGACGAAGTCTGGCTCCCATAGGAGTCCGGACGAAACTTACCAGCAGTTGAAGTCGGGGACGGAGCCCGGCTCCCGTAGGAGTCCGGATGGAGTCTACCTGCAATCGGAGTCGTGGGCGGAGTCCGGCTCCCGTAGGAGTCTGAGCGAAGTCTGCCTGTAGCCGGAGGCCGGAGGAGTCCTGTGAGGGTCAATCCTTTTAAGAACTTCGGCTGAGGGTATTTTATACCCAACACCAGTCTCCCTACTTTCGAGTTTGAATTTCGAATGAAGGAAGTACAGAGAGGTTGGCACAGCCGAAGTTGTCTCCTTGAATCCTGTGCACGATCGCCCCCAGATATTTTGGCATTAAATACACGCATGCTGGAGTCTTTTCGAATCGGGGCGATTCGAAGGGACCTTTCGAAATTTTTGCTGGTACGTTGGCCCAGGTATGGTGCAGTAATGGCTCTGTCAGCCGTCAGCCACTTTTAGCCGCCTGCCGTAGCGAGTGGGACACATGTCGAGCGCGGGTCGGTCTGGGGGGATTCGCGATCATTATGGCGCCGGATCCCAGGGTCTATTTAAACCCGTCCTTTCGCCTTTTGGGACCCTATTCCGTCTGAGAGTTCTATCGGTGTCTGCCTTTTCTTCGAGAGCCCTGACCCTCCTTGGCGTCTTCCTTGGCCCTAGGTGTCCTTCGAGTCGTCCCTGTCCTCGTCCCTCTGCATCCTTCAGAGTGATCTAGGTTAGTCCCGGAACCTTTGTGTTTCTTCTTGCCATTTAGGGGCCTTTTCTCCTCCATTTTCTTCTGTCGCATTCCTCTGATTTGGTCTCCCACAACCCCTCATCCCTTGTTCCGCCTGATTTCTCCAAGATCTTTAGGGTCTTCGTTTGAAATCATTCGAAATGTCTACCGGTACCTCCACTTCCAGCGATTTTGGGAGTTCTTCCGCCTCAGCCCCCCAGGACCCCCACTCTGTAGATGAACCCACATCTGGGGCTGGGCTTCGTCTGATTTTTGCATCGGGTACCATTTCCTGCTCCCTGACTCCGGATGAACTCCTGCTGATAAGGGTTCAGTACGGAGTTCCTCCAGAGTACGATCTGGAGCTCCCTGACCCCTCCGACCGGGCTAGCACTCTCCCACCCGGTCGTTTTTACCTGTATCAGGAGGCCTTCCATGCCGGACTCCGGCTTCCGCTTCCGCCCTTTGTCGTCGCCCTTTTCCGCTTCTTAGATATCTCTTTAACTTCAGTTGCTCCGAATTCCTTTAGGTTTTTGATAGGGTTCCTCTCCCTTTGCCACGTAGTCGAAGTTCAGCCATCCCTTTTTTTGTTTAGGTATTTCTACACCTTCAAGCGTCATCCTTCGGTGAAGGACTGATGGTATTTCTCCCTCCAGTTTGGCAAGAAGGGGTTGCTGAAAGGTGCTCCTTCAATCCACAACTGGAAGGGGAAGTACCTCTTCGTCCACTGTCCGACCTTGATGCTTGGATTGCCCCCTTGGGGCTCTCTAAGGGACTCTGTCCGTCGGGCTCCCAGCTTGGGGGAGGACGACCTCCAGGCCGCCCGAAAGCTCCTTGCCTATTCCGCTCCTTCCCTTCCCAACCTTCTGAAGGAGCAATTTCTGTTCAACATCGACTTGAGTCCCCAGGATCCTGCGAGTATTCCATCTTTTCTTTTCTCTTCTTTTCTTCCATCCTTCTTCTTTTTTTTTCTTTTTTTTTCTTCTTTTCTTCTCTCTTTTTTTTTTTTTTTACGTGTCACTTCTTCCTTTTTCACCCCATCGCTGATTTTTGATTTGATTTTTTTCTTCAAGAATGGACGCTGAAGCAGCACGGATGCTCGCCAGGGACCTCAAGGCCCACAAAAGAAAAGGCGTCGCGACCTCCGAATCAACAAAGAAGGCCAGAGTGGAGGAGACGGGCTCGACCGCGCTTGTCTAGGTGGCCCCACGGTCGACGTTCCTTCAAACGCCGAACCGCTGGCTCCCCGGACCACTTCAAGGAGCTCTCCCGCTGAGGTTCCCACCTCAGGGGACCACATCGAGGTGGTGCCCGGGGCCGAGAGGGGGAGAAGAAGGAAGTCGGTTGCCCATAGGGTAAGTAGCTGCTGAACCACCGTTGAAGAGTCCCTTGGTTCCGAGGGAGAGCCGGGGGAGAATCCCTTTAATGACAGGGATCTGATAAAGCGACTGATTGACGGCTGCATCCTGCCCGAGGTCGTCGAGAGGATCGATCGCGTCGATCCCAAACAGCGGGTTTGGGACTCTCTTGTTGGGAAATATGTCCCAAAAAGCCAATCGTCAAGCTGTTGACGGTTGAGCAACCAAGTATTGTAATTGATTTGTTAATAAATAAAATATATTTGGCATTTTCATCATAAGCTTTCATCTTCTAATGAACTCCGTTGTTATGATGAAGTCCTTAGGACTATTTAGGTTCGATAAAGAGAAGATTTATCGATTAGTCCTTAAAACTGTTCACGACCAAATGATAGGCTGTTAATAAGGACGACAGCTTCTATCGAGCATAGGTCACTGTAGGCCATATGGGTTGGTTGTCCTCTTAACCAAAGAGTGTGGAGACACTGGTATGGCATACAGGTGAGATGTAATGGTACATCATCATTGAACGTGACCAACTCCAGAGCATTCTGCTGTCGAGAATGTCTTTGATGGGATATAGGTATAAGTGTCCCTTAGACTTGAGATCGCCTCAGTGACTTGCAAGCAACTCACTGTGCTTTGGTACTGGACTAACTGAATTTCTAATTCAGAGACGGAAAGCTTCTGGGCACAGTCAAGTACTTGCGAAGTTAGAGTGGGATCGAGATGGGATTGACCACTCCAAGAGTTGGAGAAGAATGAGTCGCTGTATTTCAATTTAGCAAAACCTTGGCCAGGGTAATCCATCAGATGGATTTGATATTTTGAAATACAATGTGGACAACCTGATCAGAGTTGACAGTTGAGCTTTGAGGTGTCCTATGATCATTTTGGTCAAGGGGATGAATTATATGAAAACTATATCCGCATGGGTTCTAAGGATGTTGTTCTACACATTCGACCTATCCGGACGTCGGGTACCATTGCTAGATGGTCACTTCGATTGGTATAGAAATTTATTTCTATGCTACCGGCTTAGGTTCGAACCTAAGAGGTCACACACATTAGAGTTCATGATCCGATCGGATGGTTGATCAACGATTAAGAATCATTATAGGGTTAAATAATCAATACGATTGACATTTAACCCAGTGCAAGTGTTGCAGGAGGATCGATTAGCAATTTAATTGCTAATTGGCTTAATTTGATTAAGCCAATGGGCTGAGATTAAGTCTAATTAAATATGATTTAATTAGATTTGGTTTGGGCTTGATTGGATCAAGTCCAATTGGTTTATTGGATAAGCCAAGTGCAAGGAAAGACTAGTCCTAGTTCAACTAGGACTTGGGTCAATCTAATTTCTAATTTGATTAGAAAATTAAATCAGATTTAAATCTAATTTAATCTGATTAAATTAGGTTCTTAATTAGGTTAATACCTATTTTAATTGGGTTGATCTAATTTTATTTTGATTTGGTTTGGGAAACCAAATTAAAACAAGTTATGAGACAGAATCCTAGTAGGACTAGGATTCCACCTTGCGCCACATAAACCTTCTCCACGCCCTCTCTCTTATTCAACGCCAATCTCCACTTATTTTGTGCGACAAAAGCTCTCTCCCAGATCTCCCCCACGTTCACAAAAGGTCTCCTCTCTTCTTTCTTACATGGAAGGTGATTTGGATCAAATCTAAAAGGAATAAGTTTGGATTTCGAATTCTATGAGATAGAGTTTTAGAAATCCAAAACTCTTTCAATTTTGCACCGAATTTATCCAAATTTTTTTTGGAATTTTCATGGCTTTTAGGGTTTACATTGTACACTCTTTTCTGGTGATCCATATACGAAAATATGGAGGAGGTGCTCAAGAGTTGGGCGTCCCTTAACTTGCCATGTTTGGATAAGCCTTGACTAGGTGTTTGACCTAGACAAGGACTCTATCATATCTCTCTATATAAGACGAGTTTCTTCATGAAATTTTAAGGAGAGATAGATATTTGAGAGGCCTTTCTGCCATCCAAAAATCAGAGAGAAATACCTTTGGGTCGTGGAGATATAAAAGACGCAAGTTTGGGTGTCTAGAGAGAAAAACGTGAAGAAGAAGAGGGTCTTCTTCTAGGGTTTTTATTTTCATATCTTTCCTCCTTCCATCTTGAGTTTCCTGAGAGCGTCTCAGATCTGAAACTTCTCCTTCTACTTTTCATCTTTGGAAGAGTCCAAATCAAGAAGAAGGAGGCACCTGATCAACCATCAAAGAAGGATCAGCGCAGTACTAGCATACTGTGCTGATTTCCTGAAGCAGAACTTCTGATCGAGATTCGTGGGCTCGTGTGGACGACTCCTAGAGGCCGGATGCGTGTGCGGATTGCAACATCATCCTTAAGCCCGGATCAGCGAGGTTAGAGCATCTAACTTGCAAGGTAATAGATCTGATCTATTATTTAATACATACATTAGATGTAGCTAGTATAGAAACATGTTGATATGATCAACATGTAGTTCATACTATATTTATATATATTTTAATTTTTGATTTAATGCTATGTAATAATCATGTAATAGGATCTTAGATCTAGGGATTTTCTGATCTTAGAAAATAAATTTTGATTTATTTTAGTCTTCCGCTGTATGATCTTGAAAAAGTTTCAAGATCTAACCCTGAAACCCTAGATCTGATTCCTACATCCCTGGGGTCCTTTCTCGAGGTAAACAGATTCACCCTCCCCCTTCCCTTCGTTTAATCAGCTTCTTGTTCCTTCGTTCTGACCTCCCAGTCAACCTTGCAGATCAGACACCAGCTCCTTGCTAATATCGAGACGACGAACCAGGCGAGGAGGGATGCCATCCAGGTGGAGGAGAGTCGTCGGGCCGGAATCGCTCGTCTCAAGGAGAAGGCAGCCGAGGTAGTCGCCCTCCAAGAGGCCCTGGAGAGAGAAAAACAGGCCCGGGAGGAAGAGAAGCAGACCTCGGAGGAGATAGTGAGGAAGGCGGAGGCCGAGGTCGCCAACTTGGCAGAGCAAATTTTGGTCCTGGTCTCGGAGGCCAGGGTTCTTGCAGTGGAGGAGTTCAAGGCCTCTGTGGAGATGAGGGACCTGAACGTCAGGTTCGACCAAGAAGCATTCATCAAAGGATTCGAGCTCTATCAGGAAAAGGTGGCCAAAAAATTTTTCGAGCTCGATCTCAGCTTCTTGGACGAGAAATCTGAAGATGAGGCCGGTCCCTCTCCTGCTGCTACTGCTGCCGTAGCCCCCCTTCCAGGGACACCGAGCTCTCCAACTCCTGCTTCAGAGGTCTGAGACCTCCGACCTTGTATCTTTCTTTTACTGTAATTTTTCCTTTCCTTTTTGTTTTTTTTTCTGTAATGAGACGTGCCTTGACGCTTTTGTCTTCCGATGGCAGTGTCCTGCCGAAGCGCTTTCCCTACCCCTGGGGATTTCACTGAAGTCCACGATCCAGTGGCTGAAGAAGGAAGTTCTTCATTTGACGAAAAGGTCGAAGAAGATGGAGGGCGAGCTCCACAGGTTGAGGGAGGGTCACTCTGAAGCCACCGCAGAGGCCATCTACTTCCGAAACCTCCACATGAAGGGGATCATGGAGTACAGCCGGAGAAAGACGAACTTCGAGAGGAAGCTCGAGGAGCACAGGAAGCGCATCAACGATCAAATTTGGGCTCAAGCTGCCAAGATCAGTTCCCTCCGAGTGGAGCTGTCGGCTGCACAGGAGAGGATTAGCCAGCTGGAAGGAAGCTCATCCCGACTTTTGACTCGAGCCAACAGCGATCGGGAGTGGTCGAAGAAGGTCTCCGACCTTCAGCAATAGCTCCAGGATGCCGAGGCGAGCTATGATGCGTACTGGGCCGGCTGGCGCAAGCAGGTGGACGAATACAAAGGGAGGCTCAGAATGGCGACCGACGAAGTTGCCCGCCTTCAAGGGCAGCTAGCTGGAGGGGCTCAGCTTGCTTCCGCTCGGAATTCTAGCGAACTCCAATCCCTGAGAAGAACCACAGAAGAGCTATCTGTCGCCCTGGGGGAGGGGAAGGCCGAGCTGCAGCAATTGAAGATCCAGCTGGTATGCGAGCAGCAGGTTGTCAAGGACGCAGAGGCGGAATCCGAGGTCCTGAGAAAAAAGTGTCGAGAGGCGGAGAACGAAAGCCAGCGATTTCATCGAAGATACATGGAGATATTAATGAGGGAGAGGGAATTGGAAGCAGAAGTCGAAAGTTTAAGACGCTCCCTGGCGAGGGTCGAAGCCGAAAGTTCGAGGTCGGAGGAAGCTGGGCCCCCTTAGGTTTTTTTTTTGTCTTTCGTCCTTCTATATGTCTCCTTTTGCTGCTTGTTTGTTTATTGGTGTCGTAGTTTTTCTTTTTCTTTTTGATGTCGGTGTCGTCTAGAGGTTCTTGGTCGTCGCCGCACCGGCTTGCTTATCTTATCATCTTTCTTCTTCAGCCTCAAGGGCTCTGTAGTATATATTTCGTGAATGAAATGAAAAGGAGAGTTTGTGTTACCTCGTCCGCGTATTGTATTAAATTATCGTCCACCGAACTTCTTTCATCTTTTGACTTGTTCGACGTCGACGTCGTTTGGAGGTGCCCAATCGTCGCCACGCTGATTTGCTTTTCCTGTCGTCCATGGCCGTAGGCTCGAGCTCGGTGGTCCGAACTTCGTATTACCTCATAGGGGTCATTATTTTCTTGACCTGTGTCGAGAGCCTTCTTAGAGGTCGGGGATGTTTGGCCGGAACTTTTCATCTTTGTTGAGACGAGGTTCCCTAAGTCCTTGGTGTGGTTTATTTTTCATCTGTTGCCGCTGTAATTCGTCGCTTTCCTTTTTAATTTTCCTCCTCTTTTCTGAGTGAGGGTCCTCCCCTTGCCTTTTGTAGGGTCGCATAGAAGTGTAGAGTTGCCATTGAGGAGACTTTTCCCTTTATCCAATTTTGTTGGGCGACGGGGTTTTTGTCATTGTCAGGACAAGGTTCTCCTTCTGTTCTTGACGTAGTCCATCTCAGCTCAGATTAGGATGAGGTTCTCCTCCTGTTCCCAACGGGGCTGTTGGGGTGCATAAGGGCCGTTGCAAGGGCCTCTCCCCCCATCCAGTCTAAAAGAATCGGGCCTTTGACTTTACTCATGTCAGGACGATGTTCTCCCCCTATTCCCAACATGGCTGTGGGGGCACATTAGGGCATTGTAGGACCTCTCCCCCCATCCGGTCTAAAAGAACCGGGCCTTTGACTTTGCTCATGTTAGGACGAGGTTCTCCTCCTGTTCCTAACATGGCTGTGGGGGCACATAAGGGCGTTGCAAGGCCTCTCCCCCCATCCGATCTAAAAGAATCGGGCCTTTGACTTTGCTCATGTTAGGATGAGGTTCTCCTCCTATTCCTAACATGGCCATGTGGGCACCTAAGGGCCGTTATATGGATCTCTCTCCCAATCTGATCTTAAAATAATTGAACTTTCATTTTGCTCATGTTAGGACGAGGTTCTCCTCCCGTTCCTAACATGATCTTGTTTTGATTGTTTGAAGGGGTTACCCCCAGTCGCAACAAGTCCATGCCAAAAAGGGAAAGACATGCAAAGTCGAAAGAAATTTTGATTCAAAGCAAAGTCGTTAGTAATACATTTACAGATTTTTCAAGTCTCATGGTCGTGAAAGATCTGCTCCTCCTTGAGGTCCTCCGGTGATGGAGTTGATGATCCCGATTGGAGGCTGATCTCCAGGCTGCTCTTCCCTCTTCGGCGGTTCAGGTGGCGGCAGGGCCCTTGGCCGATCTTCTCTACCCTCAGGCCGGCACCGAATGAACCTATCGAGTCGACCTCGCCGGATGAGCTCCTCGATCTCGTCTCGGAGCTGGATGCATTTCTCCATGTCGTAGCCGTGGTCGCGATGGTAGAGACAGAACTTGTTAGGATTGCACTTCTTGGGGTGTGTGCGCATCCTCTCTGGCCTAGGGAGCTGCTCTCTGACCTCCATCAGTACCTGGGCTTTCGATGCGTTGAGGGGGGCATAGTTGCGGAACCTTCTTGGGGGAGAGCCCCGCCGAGCTCGGCATTCCGGGCTTCCCTGCCTGCGTGCTCGTGGAGGAGTCTGGGTGCGCTTGTACCCGGGAGGAGTTCGAGAACGGGGCCGAGCTTCTCTCGTCCCTTTTTCGATTGCGGGCTTACTCGAGTCTCCCACCTGCCGCTCTCTCGCGGTCTCCTCATCCTTCATTTTGAAGGCTTCTTCCGCTCGGACGTACCCTTCGGCCCGAGCCAATAGGTCTGCAAAATCCCTGGGGTACTTCTTTTCTAGGAAGAATAAAAGGTCGTTCTTCTGAAGGCCGCCTTTCAGAGCGGCCATTGCTACCGACTGGTCCAAGTTTCGGACCTCCAGTGCGACGACATTGAAGCGGTTGATGTAGGCCCGAATGGACTCCCCCTCCCTCTGCTTGATGTTGATGAGGGACTCCGAACCCTTCCGGGGGCACCGGCTGCCGACAAAATGAGCCACAAATTGGTGGCTCATCTGATCGAAGGAAAAGATGGTACCCGGCTTCAGCACCGAGTATCAGTTTCTCGCCGCTCCCTTCAAAGTGGATGGGAAGGCTCGGCATAAGATGGCATCGGGCGCGCCATGAAGCAGCATCATTGTCCGGAAGGCCTCTAGGTGGTCAACCGGATCCGAAGTTCCATCGTAACTTTCGAATTGAGGGAGCTTGAAGTTTGGCGGGATTGGCTCCTGCATGATCATTTGAGAAAAGGGAGGGTCAGTACAAATATCCTCACCATAAGCGGGGGGAGCGTGGTGGAGTTCTTCGATCCACCGGTTCATCTCCTGAAGCCTCCGGTCCAGGAAATCCTTTCGACTACGGGTCTCGAGGGTCCTCTGACAGGATGGAGGCAGAGATCTTTCGGGGGTGGAGTCGTGGTCTGATTGGGGGCTTTCCACCCTTGGATTTGTTTTTCCGGGAAAGATTGGGCGGCTGGCCCAAGTGGCCCATCCCACCATCAGATTTTGGAGTTCTGACGATGCTCTTTTCGGTCGCACTGATGCATGCGGTTGCTGCTATTGTTGCATGGCCTGCACAGCTTCAGTGAGGCCTCTGACCTGCTGCACCAGTAGGTCGAATTGCTCCACGCCAACCGCTGCTGCCAGAGGAGGGGGTAGAGGCTGGGAGACTGGAGGCGAGGCCGGAGCCTGAGATCTGGCCGCGGAGGCCGTGGATCGTCGTGTGGATGCCCTGCGGGGAGGCATCGGGTGAAGACCTAATGGGGGAAGGAGGAGTGGATGTCGAAGAAGATGATCGGAGACGGTCCCGTTGAGCACTCCTTTAAGAACAAGGGTACTGCGAAGACACAGGCCCCTTCCTCTAGCGCCAATCCTGTTGGTGCAAAAATCCATCTGCGCCAGAGAAGCTGGAGTCGAGGGAGTCGCGGTCGCCGCCGGGACCTACAAAAGAAGTCTAAACCGGAGGTGGGGTTGCTTCGGCAAGACCCTCCGACGCTCAAGTCAGTTCTCTGCCTCAACAAGAATGGAGTGCTCGAACAAAAATTTTAGCAGAGTTTTGGGATAGAAAATAGAGCTTAGAGAATAACGTATCTGGGGTCTCCCTTTTATAGGCGGAGGGAGCAACAGAATGATAGCGATGTCTGTAACCGTCTGGCAGTGGGCTGCCCAGAGTCAGGAGGAGTTTGTTGCGAAGAGTAGTGGAGTGGAATCGTGGCTATCATCGGGACATGCCACGTGGAGTCTGTCGTGGGGAGTGGAGCAGCGTCCGTTGTCGCAACTTGCCAGAGGATGGAAGAATCGTGCGGTATCCATCGCAGGAAGTAGAGCAGGATCGTGGGCATCATTGCGGTCTGCCAGGGAGTAATGGAGCCGCATGGAATCCATCGCAGGAAGTGGAACAGAGTCGTGGCTGTTGCTGCGGCACGTCAGGGAGTGCAGGCCTGTCGGTCGAAGTTCGGCTGGAGTGTCTGGCGGATAAAGGTGGTTAGCTACCCGTTTGAGAGGAGCCCGGAGTCTGGCTCCTGTAGGTGTCCGGACGAAGTCTTCCTTCAGTCGAAGTCAAGGACGAGGTCCGGCTCCCGTGGGAGTTCGGACGGAGTCTTCCCGCAGCTGGAGTCGGAGACGAGATCTAGCTCCCGTAGGAGCCCGGGCGAAGTCTACCTGCAATCAAAGCCAGGGGCGAAGTCTGGCTCCCTTAGGAGTCCGGACGAAGTTTACTATCTGTCAAGGTCGAGGATGGAGCCCGGCTCTCAAGGAGTCTGGGCGAAGCCTTCCAGCAGTTGAGGTCGGGGACGAAGTCCGGACGGAGTCTTCCTGCGGCCGGAGTCGGAGATGAGATCCGGCTCCCGTAGGAGTCTGGGCTGAGTCTTCCTGGCAATTGGAGTTGGAGACGAAATCCAGCTCCCGTAGGAGTCCGGACGAAACTTACAAGCAGTTGAAGTCAAGGATGGAGCCCGGCTCCCGTAGGAGTTCGGGCGGAGTCTACCTGCAATTGGAGTCGTGGGCGGAGTCCGGCTCCCGTAGGAGTCCGGGCGAAGTCTGCTTGCAGCCGGAGTCGGGGACGAGGTCCGGCTCCCGTAAGAGTCCGAGCGGAGTCTTCCTGCAATTAAAGTCCGGGGCGAAGTCCGGCTCCCGTAGGAGTCTGGACGAAACTTACTAGCAGTTGAAGTCGGGGACGGAGCCCGGCTCCCGTAGGAGTCCGGACGGAGTCTACCTGTAATTGGAGTCGTGGGCGGAGTCCGGCTCCCGTAGGAGTCCGGGCGAAGTCTGCCTGCAGCCGGAGTCGGGGACGAGGCCCGGCTCCCATAGAAGTCCGGGCGGAGTCTTCCTGCAATTAAAGTCAGGGGCGAAGTCCGGCTCCCGTAGGAGTCCGGACGAAACTTACCAGCAATTGAAGTCGGGGATGGAGCCCGGCTCCCGTAGGAGTCCAGGCGGAGTCTATCTGCAATTGGAGTCGTGGGCGGAGTCCGGCTCCCGTAGGAGTCCGGGCGAAGTCTGCCT
>NC_025996.2:90129916-90335873 GCF_000442705.2 Elaeis guineensis
ATATATATTACATATATTTTGTATTATATATACATACATACATACATACATACATACATACATACATACATAATACATATAATAATATATATATATATAATATATATATATATATATATATATATATATATATATATATATATATATATATATAATATATGTATATATATATATAGATATAGATATAGATACATACATATATATATATATATATTTGTATATATACATACATACATATATACATATATATATCTATATATATATATATATATATATTTATATTTATATATATGATATAGATATATATATATACATACATACATACATCCATACATACATACATACATATATATATGCATACATACGTTCATACATACATGTATATATGTATGTATGTATGTATGTATGTATGTATGTGTGTGTCTGTGTGTATGTATGTATCTATGTATGTATGTATGTATATATATATATATATATATATGTATGTATGTATGTATGTATGTATGTATATATACACATACATACATAGATATATATATATATATATGTATGTATGTATACATATATATACATACATACATACATACATATGTATATATGTATGTATGTATGTATGTATGTGTGTGTGTGTGTGTGTGTGTATGTATGTATGTATGTATGTATGTATATATATATAGATACATACATACATGCATACATATATATATGTATGTATGTATGTATGTATGTGTGTGTGTGTGTGTAGATACATACATACATACTTACATATATATATATATGTGTGTGTGTGTGTGTTTATCTCAAAATTTTTATCAAAATAATGCTAATTTTGAAATAATTATCAAAATAATGTTATTTCTAAACTATTTACCAAAATACTGTCCATAGACAAAGTTACTCTATCATAGGACGACTTTCTATGCTAACTCAGTCATCCAACGTCAAGTGTGGGACACGTTAATCATAAAGTCATCCTATTATAGATTGATTATATGGGTCGTCCTATCATAAAGTGACTCTATGAGTCACTTTACCGCATGGTGACTACATGAGTCGTCCTACCATAAAGCAATTTACTTAGGTGTCCTTCAAAATCCGAGAGCCTATTTGATGATTCACTCAGAGCCTCATCTCTCTTCAAAATGAGACCATCTCCCTCTCCCTCTCCCTTTCATACGTCACTCTCCCTCTCTCTCTCTCTCCCTTCAAAACGAGACACCCTCCCTCACCCTCTCTCTCTCTCGTGCATCCATCTCTCTCTCCTCCTTTTTCTCATGCATTCGTCTCCCTCTCCCTCTCTTTTTTGTGTATCCCTCATAGGTGTGCTGCTCTCTCTCTCCCCCCCTCTCCCTCTCATGCATGCGGTCGACCAGCTCTCCCTCTTCCTCTCCCTCTCCATCTCTCTCTCTCTCTCCCCCTCCCATCTATGTGGGAGTCGGCTCTCCCTCTCCTATAACTCATCTATATTGGTTGATTAGAAGGTAAGGTGTTTATTTTTGCTTTTTATTCTTTTATTTCATCTTTTTTTGATAGATATGTGGGGAAGGAGAGCACCTCAGGGAGATTGGAGGGTGCTTATTAGGTTCCGATTAGGGTTTTTAGGTTTGGAGATTTTTGATATATAGGATTCTTCTTTATGGACAAAAATTTTCAATTTATAGGTTTTATTCTCATGGTAATATGAATGATACCAAATTCATGATCTGCATTTAAATCTTAGGACTTGTCCAATAGTTTTTAGGTTCGATCCCTTCATTGCCGAAGATCTACCTTTCAAACTTAGGGACTCAAGTTTGAACTACATTTGCAATGTATTTTAAACTTAGGAATTCATTTTAAAAAATGTGAGATGATGTTATTATATAAAGATCTACAAATAGTGCCCTATAATTTCATCTATTGATGCAGTTAGTACTCACAATATTTTTTAAAAATAGATCCAAGACTTATCACTGTTATCTTCTATTGGAACGGAAGGATCAGTCATGATACTAATGGTGCATATTATGATGGTGGAAGGATCTAAATAGCCATAGTAGAAGTAACGCAATATACCAAAAATTGTGTAGGTTTGCTATGCTGTCGCTAGATGGGACCCTAATCAATATGGAGTTTGCCTACTATATAGATTTTCAATTCATACGGTTAGACAATATTTAGTTGTACCTATTGAAGATGATCAAACAACGTATACTATCTTGGGATCCCATCACAGGAGATTTTTCTGATAGTTGAAATTTTTGTCGAGCCAGCAGCGGTAGGAGTTTCGGATGGTGGTGAACAGTATGTGAGTGTGTCTCAGCCTGTATCTGCTCCATTTGCACAATCAGGTATGGAGGATCTCTACTTAATGCATCTTCAATGGCCGATGAAGCTGAGTATGAGTATGGAGGTATCCCTACATGTATGGTTGGTGGACCAGTAGCATATGTAACTGATAGTCATCAGTGCATGGTAGGAGAAAAGGCGCATATCAACATTGGAATAATGCCATATTTGATGTGCGGGGGCGATCCTAGTTATGTGGCAGCTACCATAGAGCCCATAAAAGCATGAAGGTAACGATCTTGTATCACTTAATGAGCCACATGCATGCCATGCTCGGATTGGAAGATTGGAAACCGCAGTGGCTGATACAATTTTATTCGAAATGAAGCCATCATTGTTATGATCCTAATCTTACTGATGATGAAGATGAGGATGATGATGCGAAGTCTAATGGTAGTGATAGTAGAGAGTCCAGTGTGGTAGAGGATTCCCACCACATGAGGTGCCCCTTGTTCTTGAATTTGGATTGGTTGATGCATCTGATGATGATGAGGCCGCATCCTATAGAGCATTGCCAAAATATCGATTCTTTGATGAAAATGAAGAGTCAGAAAGAAAATGATATTTGGATCAAAAGAATAGATCCAATGCAACATAAAATAGTATTCCATTTGCACCCCCATTCCGAAAAGGGCTTTACTCCCGATCGATCTCCATCCCGCCATACAGAGGCCGATAGAGCCTGTGATGTCGACATCGATGCATGCTTTAAGAGATAAACTAGCGAATCGAGGTATTAGACATCAAGCCTTGGATCGAAATAATGAGATCGTTTTCGTATCGATCCATCCTTCAGCAACAGGATCATGTAGGAACTATTATCTGCCCACTTCAAGAGCCATAGCTAGAAATCTATGATAGGTTGACTGACCGATGGATCACTTAGAGAACTTCAAGGCTCTCATGCTTCTCATAAGCAAATGATGGGATCCTATGCTGAGTCTTCCCTTCTACACTCAAAATGGTGTGCGAGATTAGTATTTGGGCTTGAAGGCGAGCTCCATCCATTCGTTGGATCAGTTGAGTCAGTCGTTCGTGGCCCACTTCATCAATAGCAAGAGGCAGCACCAGATCCAATTCTTTGGTAAATATCAAGCAAAGAGAAGGGAAGAAAAGTCCCTTCGAGCCTATGTGAGCTATTTAATGCGCCATCCTGAAAGTGCATGACTAGACCAGTCGGTCACAATGACCGCTCTAAAGGATGGACTTCAAAAAACTCTCTTCTCTTCTTACTAAAAAGAGATATCCAAAGGACATTACCAAAATGTTGGATCTGGCTAAAAAACTTACCCGAGCCAAGGAAGCCTTTGAGATGTATGGGACCTCGGTAGATGCTACAATCGAGGAGAAGAAAGAAGACTAAAATCTCTCACTGAGTGGAGAGGATCCTCAAAGAAGTAGGTGGCTATCTGATATCGACGATCCAGAACTCCTTTTTGAAGCCGACAACCTAGAAGCCCCAAAGGGCAATAGCGCCCATCGCTGCCAAGAAGGTGCTTATTGCCATAAAGGAGGTTCATGAACTACACCCCTTAATGCATCCAGAACTCAAGTGTTAATGAAGATTAAAGAGCAATTTCCTAGACAAGGAGGATACGGTCCCAATAGATCAGTACAATCCAAATAAGTACTGTCTTTACTGTCACGACCCTGGCCATAATACCAAGGAATGCATCCAAATCCAGAAGAGATCGAGGAGTTCCTTTGATGAGACCAGCTAGATCATTTTATTCGATGCAGGAGAGAGTAGCGTGAGGATCTACTAGGGCCACCTCAGCTGCTAGAATCACCTTAGTAGGAAGAGCGGGCAAAAAATTGACCAGCAGCCAATGTAATCAATGCCATTGCTGGGGGGCATAATGGCGAATTGGAGCCTAGAGAGTCGGTCAAGAGGTAAAGGTATGAAGAAACCATCACCTTCTTCAAGAAAGATATGCAAGGGATCTAATTTTTACATAATGATGCGGTTGTTGTATCTTTAAATATCACAGATTATTATGTACGCTGTATCTTGGTGGATAATGAAAGTTGGCTGATGCTTTATTTTATGATGCATTCTCTAAGATGGATATTTTCTTCGATTAGTTGGGTAGGTTAGATTCTCTATTTGTAGGATTCACTGGAGATACCATATCCATCAAAGGGGTCATCATCCTGTCAGTTACTACTGGTCAAGCACCCTGATAGTCTACTATGCAAATCGACTTCCTAGTGATCAGAGCATCTTCGACATTCAATACCATTCTTGGACGATCAGGGCTAAATGCTCTTCGAGCTGTGGTATCGACATATCATGTGTTAATGAAGTTTCTAATAAGGCAAGGAGAAGGAGAGGTCTGAGGAGATTAGGCACTGGTGCAGCAATGATACACGATCACCCTCAGAGAACAAAACTATCAAACACTCTTTCTATCAAGGGGTTGGACACTACTTGTGATGAATTGACTGATGAATGCAGGGAGCAGTGGAGGACCTTGTCATGGTTCCCTTGGAAGATGGAAATAAGAAGCATATGATCAAATCGAATCTAGATGAGATAATTAGGAATCACCTCATCTCTTTTTTCCAGAAAAATATCGATATCTTTGCTTGGTCGTCTACTAACGTGCCTAACATCAAACCTAAAGTCATGATGCATCGACTGAATGTGGACCCAGTCTACTGACTTGTCAAGTAGAAGAAATGAAGGTTTGCCTTGGAATGGTAAAGGACAATTGTTGAAGTGGTAGACAAGTTAATTGATGTCAGTTTTATCAGAGAAGTGACCTATCCAAATTGGTTCGCAAATGTGGTCCTCGTAAAGAAGGTGAATGAAAAGTGGCAGATATGCATAGACTTCATCAATCTGAATACAGTCTGTCCAAAAGATAGCTATCCCCTACCTCGAATTGACTAGTTGGTGGATGCCACATCGGGCCATGAACTCCTTACTTTCATGGGGCCTTTTCCGACTACAATCAAATTTGGATGGCACCTGAAGATGAAAAGACACTTTTGTTATGGATCGGGATCTCTTTTGTTATAGATTATCTTCTTTAGCTTAAAGAATCCAAGCACCATCTACCAACAATTGGTAAACAAAATCTTCAATGAGTAGATTGATCAGAACATGGAGGTGTACATGGATGACACATTGGTTAAAAGTCGAGCCTTGAAGAACCACATCATCAACCTCAGTGAAACCTTCGTCACTCTCTGCAAATATCAAATTAAACTAAATCTGACAAGTGTGCTTTTAGGGTCACCTTAGGGAAGTTTCTTGGATTCATTGTCTCACACTGAGGCATCAAAGCTAATCCTGAGAAGATTAAAGTTGTGCAAGAAATGAATCTTTCAAAGTCCATAAAGAAGGTCCAGCACCTCATGAGCAGGGTGGTCGCCCTCAACAGATTAGTTTACAGATCAACTAAGTATTATTTTCCCTTCTTCAAGGTTTTGAAGCATCCAAAGAACTTCGAATAGACTGAAGAAAGCTAGTGGGTGTTCAAAGAGTTAAATAGTTATCTTGGCTCCACACAACTCCTTAGCAAGCCATAGTCGGGTGTGGAATTGTATCTCTACTCAACAGTCTTGCCAATCGTGATAAGCTCCCTACTCATCCATCAAGAAGGTAAGATTCAAAGGCCAATCTATTATATTAACAAAATCCTTCGTGATGCAGAAACCAGATATATAAGGCTCGAGAAGCTGATTTTCACCCTCGTCATCCTGATCCGAAAGCTACAACCATAATTTCAGGCCCACACTGTAGTCATCCTAACTGATCAACTTTTGAAGCCTGTCCTGCATCGACTGGACAGGTCAAGCTGAGTAGCAAAGTGGGTGATCGAGCTCATGGAGTTTGACGTGACGTTTTGACCCTGACCCTCTTTCAAGGTGCAGATATTAGTTGGCTTCATCCTAGAATGCATGATTCTCGAGGAAAGCCCCATATAAGCCGAGCCACTGAAAGAAGATCCATCCAAAGAAGAGCCGAGGAATTGTGAGTCATGCACGTAGATGAGTAATCGAGCTCTTCCAGGTCAGAGTGAGGCTGATCCTTACTGGACTATAAAGAATCATCATGGAGTATGCCTTACACTTCAAGTTCCCAACCATCAATAACGAAGCAGAGTATGAAGCCCTTACTATCGAGCTTAGAATAGCAAAGGAGTTAAGGGTGCAAAATTTGAAAATCTATAGTGACTCTCAGTTGGTGATCGGTCAAGTTCAAGGAAACCATGAAGTCCGAGAGAAAAGCATGAAAAGGCACCTGCAAAAGATAAAAGACCTAATCTTTATATTCACTAGCCTCGATATTCGATAGATGCTGAGGTCAGAAAACTCCTGAGCCGACCTACGATCTAAACTAGCGATCTCAGCATTCGATGATGTATCCAAAGAGTTCTTTTTCGAAGTCATGAAAAGGCCCGACATTGAGGAACTCACCTTGGTGATGCAGATCAATAACGAACCAAATTGGGTAGACCCACTGATCCATTATCTCAGAGATGGGATGCTACCAATAGATCTGAAGGAGGCTCAAAAACTAAAGAACCAGGTATCTCGCCACATTCTCTATGAAGACAAGCTGTACAAGAGGTCATTTTCTCTACCACTCCTCAAGTGCCTACATCCCTCCGAAGCTGACTACGCTCTATGAGAGATGCATGAGAGGACATGTGGAAATCATCTAGAGGGCATGTCACTAGCCTACAAGATATTTCGGTAAGGATACTACTGGTCCACCATATAGCAGGATACACCCGATTTGGTCAGGCGATGTGATTGATGCAAGCTAAATACAAATACCCAGTGCCGATCGACTACGCCGCTGTCCCTCATTAATATGTCTTGGCCCTTCATGAAATGGAGAATTGATATCCTCAGGCCATTTCCTCAAGCATCAGGTCAATAGAACTTTCTGCTAGTCACCGTCGATTATTTCACCAAATGGATGGAGGCTGAACCATTGACCCGTATCACTAAAGCCAAGGTAAAGGACTTCGTCTGGAAGTCTATTGTATATCGATTCAGCCTTCCTCGAGTATTAATCATAGACAATGGCCTCCACTTTATCAGTGTTTGATTCACCAAATTCTATCGAGACTTGGGCATATTACACCACGTCATGTTAGTGTTGTGATCCAGGTGGTGTGCCCAAGGCCCAGGGGACCAAGGCTAAGGCCAAGGTCCATCATTCATGAGGGCTTCATGGAGGCTCTAGGGCTAGTTAGGTCCTAGGTTGAAAGGCTGTGGGCCTTTCGGATTCTTGAGGTCTAAGTTATGTGGGCCTCAAGGGACCAACTCTTTATGTACCAGGTCTGAGCCCAGGATAGGTGAGATTAGGTTGAGTCATGGGTGTACATTGGCTTGGGTTAACCTAATCTCCCATAGAGTTGGTCAAGGGAGTTTTGGGTTTGGGTCACTTGACCCGATGTTTATATATACATGTACTTGTATAGGTTTGATTAAGCCAAGTAATAGACGACTCTTTCTTCCAAATCTCTCTTTCTCTTCTCCCTCTCTCTCCAGCCATCCTCCATGCCCCAGGAGCAAGAAACCCTAGGGTTTCTTGCCGCCAGGTCCAGATAAGGAAAGAAAGAAGGGAGGCGTTAGCCCTTTCCTCCTTGCAGCCGCCAACCAGATTGCTCCCCTCCTCTCTTGCAGTCACCCAAACACCAAGTCCAAGACCTGAAATCTCTTGAGAAGAGGTTGTTACAAGTCCCTCTCAGATCTGGAGTTGATCTGAGGTCGTTTGAGGCACGGGTGAGATCTCCATCAACAGATCTACAAGAAAGGCTGCAGCAGGACAGATCTGCAAGGTCTGTCTCCATCTACCTTCTTCCCTGTCTAGAATATCTCAATTCAAGATCTACGAATTGAAGGACCTCGATCCAGGTCTGATCTGGTTGGATACTAGATCTTGGATTTTTTAGAGGTGATTTTAGAGGCATTCTTCATCTGGAATGAAAGGTTGACGAAAAAGACAGCAACCAGACTGATTTCATCAAGGGCCTTTGATCGAGTCCAGAAGTCTCCAGATCTGTTCGTTGCTAGTTCTGCTGCACCCAAGGTCTGTGGGAGGAGCCGGGATCGTGCTCCAACAATTGGTATCAGAGCCACGATGGTGAGAAAGTGGTTCCAAGCAACGAGAAGTTGAAGATCCCAAGTGCTGAAAATTTTTAGCAAGATACCATCAAGGTATATTCTATACTTTTTGATTTTATATTGCTTGTTTGGCTTGGATCCAGTCATGGGCAGCAATATGAAAGTCGATTTTGAGAAGTTTGATGGAAAGGAGAATTTTTTCATATGGAAAATTTGGGTGGAGGATCTTCTGGTGCAAGCAGATCTGGATCAGGCTTTGGATGAGAAGTCTGAGGGAATGACCGATAGACAATGGGCATCGTTGGAGAAGAAAGCATGCTCGGTGATCAGAGGATGTTTGGCGGATGCGGCGTTGTATTCGGTGCTAGAACAAAAGACCCCGAAGGGCCTTTGGTCGAAGTTGCACACCATGTATATGGGGAAGAATATGTGCAACAAGCTGATGCTGAAGAAGAGGTTGTACAGTCTTCGGATGCAGGAGGGATCTGATGTGATTGACCACATTCAGAGGTTCGACCAGTTGTGCATGGAGTTGTTGAATATCGGGGTGAAGCTGGATGAGGAGGACAAGTTTCTGTTGCTTTTGTGTTCGCTGTCAGGATCATATGACTCTTTGGTGACTACACTGCTCTACGGCAAGGAGACTCTGGAATATGAGGACATTGTCTCGGTGCTGAGGTCTAATGAGCAAAGGGAAAAGTTAACCAGAGATCGGACTCCCCAGGAGGGTTTGGCAGTAGGGGAGAGGACAGGCAGAGGCAGAGGCAGAAGCAAGTCCAGGGGACGGTCCAAGTCCAGAAAGGAAAAGAAAGAGATGAAATACTTCAAGTGCAATGAGTTCGGGCACTTCAAGCGAGAATGTCCACTATGGAAGAGCAAGAAGGGAGAATGAAGTGGCTCAGAATCAGTGAGTGCAGTTGCTGGGCAGCAGGTGGAGGATGATCTACTTGTGGTATCAGATGGTCACAGGCATTACACAGAGGAGTGGACACTAGACTCTGCATGCTCACATCACTACACACCACACAGGTCTTGGTTTGCAACATACACCAAGACAGATGAGGGATCAGTGACTCTAGACGACAATCATCCTTGCAAGGTGGCTGGGATAGGGACAGTCAGGGTGAGGATGTTTGATGGGATTGTGAGGACATTGACAAATGTAAAGCACATCCCGGAGCTGGAAAAGAATCTGGTGTCACTAGGCTACTTGGAGAGCAGTGGATACAGCTTCAGCAGTAGGGCTAGAAGTAGAGTACTGAACATCTCCAATGGAGCTATGGTAGTGATGAGAGGCAGGAGGTTGGACAATAACCTCTATCGCATGGAGGGATCTGTGGTGACTGGAGAGTCTGATGCAGCAGCTGCAGCACAGGACCAGCAGGGGGCTTACAGGATGTGGCACTACCGCCTAGGCCACATGGGTGACAAGGGGCTGAGGGAGTTGAGCAGGAGAGGACTCATCTCTGATTTGGAGGATGGTGCTACAGGAAAGATCTGTGAGCCTTGCTAGATGGAAAAGCAGAAAAGAGTTCAGTTCAACATCAGTACAGCCCGCAGTGCAGCCCCTCTGGAGTTAGTACACATGGATGTGTGGGGATCAGCCCCAGTTTTAGCTAGGAATGGGGCCAGATACTTCATGACCTTGATTGATGATTTCTCAAGGAAACTCTGAATTTACTTCATGAGAGAGAAGTCAGAGGTCTTCATCAAGTTCAAGATCTGGAGAGCTGAGGTGGAGAAGGAGCAGGGGAGGAGCGTGAAGTGTCTGAGGTCAGACAATGGCAGGGAGTACATCAGCAGAGAGTTTCAGGATTACTGTGAGGAGTGTGGGATCAGAAGACACTTCTCAGTTAAGGAGACTCCACAGCAGAATGGGATGGCCGAGAGGATGAACAGAACACTTCTGAAAAAGGCATGATGCATGAGGCTGCAGGCAGGGCTTCCAAAGGCATTCTGGGTTGACACAGTTGACGCAACCGGTTACTTGGTCAATCGGTCACCTCACACCAGGTTGGATGGCAGGCTTCCAGAGGAGGTGTGGTCTGGGAGGACAGTTGGGCTGGATCATCTATGGGTATTTGGGTGCACGGCCTATGTGCACATTGGAGCTGGTGAGAAGAGCAAGCTAGATGCCAGATCACGCAAGACGGTGTTTCTAGGCTATCCGCAAGAAGTTAAGGGATACAGGCTGTGGGATCCCTTGGAAAAGAAGGTCATCATTAGTCGGGATGTGACTTTTGATGAGGAGTCAGTCCTACGGAGGTGAGCAGGCATGGAGGAGCAGCAGGAGCAGGAGGAGGTCCAGCAAGGCGTTGCTGGACAGCTAACCTCTTTGATTTTGCCTCTTGCAGGTACTGCTAGAAAACATGACATTCAGGTGGAGAACCTACCTAAGGTGTCTCCACAGGTGGAGAGGATTCGGATGGATGATCGAGGCGAAGAGGTCCAGCAAGAGCGAGCTGGATCGAGGACTGATATCGATATTGCCCTACACAAGCCCAAAAGGATCATCAGGCAATCGGACCGATATGGCTTCGAGGAGATATTGTCATATGCCCTGGTGACAGTGAATAGAGACCCATATATGTATCAAGAGGCTATTGAGAGCCAGGATAGAGAGCGGTGGGTCTAGGCGATGTCCGAGGAGATGCAGTCTCTCCACCAGAACCAAACGTGGCGATTGGTGCAGTTGCCACAGGGGAAGAGGCCCATTGGCTGCAAATGGTTCTACAGTCACAAGGATAGAGTGAAGCTGGTTGAGGCCTTGGGACACCAAGGTGGAGATTGTTGTGATCCAGGTGGTGTGACCAATGAAGCGAAAATTTAGTACAGGGGCAAAATGGTAATTTTAAAACTTTTTCAAAATTACTATTTTACAGTGGAATTATTAATTAATCTTATTAATTAATACTAATTAACCCTACACTAAGATCTAAATATGATACAACAGCATGCATTTAAATTTGAAATTCAAATTTGAATCAGTAAACCTTTTACAGTACTGTGTTCAGAACACATCACCTTTTGCGGGTAGTCGATCACCGCAATCTGATCACCGTCGGGGACTTCTGATCGTCACATCACAGCCACACAAATGTCTGGCCTCTGCGGATCATCCACATGAAGCTCCCGTCTGATCAGCTCCTCACGAATGCTAGTTCGTGATTTCACCCTTTTGATGACAGATGATGATCGAACTCCTTCGATCGATGTGTGCCGACTTCTCAGATGCTCTGAATCATTAGCACAGTTTTTTGAGAGGCTGATGGATCTCTTCCTAAAATTTGGTGGACTCACGACACTTGTGACACACCAATCTCACTTCCCGAACCCTAGGTAGAAACCCTAGGGTACACACCAAAAACCCTGCACCCAATTTTGTCTCTTTTCTTTCTTTTTCTCTCGAAAGGTTTTGGACCTTCACCTCGCACACAAGCCTTCCTCACACCCCACTTTCTTTCTCTTAATTTTTTTGTGCACACCCCACCTTTCTGCCATTTTTAAAATAACGTCGAACGTGTCTTATCCGCATGAGAGGATAAAGACAAGTGGTTACACATTTGAATTCAAATCAAATTTGAATTCAAACGAAAACCAACTTATCCCTATCCTTTTGGGCATGAGAAGAGAAGGGGTGTGGCTCTTTGTGTGTAGAAAATGTTTCATGAGAAACCTTTTCTCGTGTAAGTAATGTGGCGCACAAAATGGATAAGGATGAAGGGGCAAGTGATAAGTTATCCATTCAAATTCAAACATGCTTTGAATTTGAATGGCAAACTAATTATTTTATCCATCCATATGGTGCACAAATGAGGGCGTGGGGAAGGGTTTTGCATGAGAAAAATTTCACGAGAAGTTTCTTCTCATGAATTCAAATGGGTGCAAGAAAGTTGGGTGTCGCAGGGAATTTAAAACAAGGTGGTTTGATTCAAATTGAGCCAACCTAGTTTAAAATAGGTTAAGCACAATTAGACCAGATTAAACCCAACATAATTAGGCTTAATTAGGCTAAATAAAATTCTAATTAAATCAGAAATTAACTAAGCCTAACCCCTGATCAAATCAGGGACTAAACCACCTTAGCGATTAGGTCAACATTTAACCTAATCGGGTCAATCCAAACTGAATCCAATTCAATTGGACTTGATCCAAAAATAATTACTCAATCAAATTGAGTTAATTAGCGATCAAATCACTAATTAAACCTTTCATAAATATTGAGTCCAAATTCGATGGGCAATCAGGCATCAGAGACCATCGATATGAAACCCTGATCAAAGAATTCAAATTTCAAATTCAAAATTTGAAATTCAAAATTTTGACCCCGATACCCAAAATGTGTGGAACTCATGATCAGAGAATCCTAATTCTCAATCATAGAGTCTCAGACACATAAGACTCATAATCAGCCATCTGATCAGAAAGGAACCACTAATGTGTGTGACCCCGCAGGTTCGAACCTAAGCCGGTAGCACAGGAACCAATTCCTGTACTAATCGAAGAGACCATCTAGCAATAGTATCCGATGACCGGATAGGTCGAATAATTGTAATCGCAACATTCAGAACCTACGTGAATATGGTTACCGTATAATTCACCCCTTTTGACCCCTGTGTTTAGGACGACTCAGGGTTAAACTGTCAACCCTGATGATATCATCCGAATCATGCTCAACTCAATTAGTCCTGTGACTCCTCACTAGGACTACCCTGGTCAAAGTTTTGCTAAATTAAAACACGACTGTATACAGCTCCTAAACTGGAGTGGTCAATCCCATCTTGACACACGCACCGACAAGTCAAGTACTTGACTACACCCAGCAGCCTTCCATCATTGAATTAAAAATTCAGGTAGTCCAGTGCCTAAGTGCAGTGAGTTGCTTGCAAGTCACCGTGGCGGTCTCAGGTCGGAGAGACATTTATACCCATATCCCATCGGAGCAAATCTTGACAGCAGAAATAGCTCCGGAGTTAGTCACGTTCAGTGCAGATGTACCATTACATCTCACCTGTATGCCATACCAGTGTCTCCACACTCTTTGGTTATGAGGACAACCAACCCATATGGCACACAATGACCTATGCTCGATAAACGTTGTCGTCTTTGGTAACAATGTATCATTTGGTCGCGAACATGTTTAAGGACTAAGCGACAAATCCTCCTTTGTCGAGTCTAAATAGTCCTAAAGACTTCACCACAACACAGGAGTTCATTAGAAGATGAAACATTTGTGATGAAAAAATACCAAAATAACTTTTATTTATTTATAATTCATGTACTAATACAAAAAGAGCACAACCGTCAACAGGCTGACGATTGGCTTTGGGACACTATTCTCAACAATCTCCCACTTGGCCTAAAGCCTATCGGTGCAGTATCTAATACCCATCTTCGACTTATAGTTGTTGAACTCCTTCACCGCAATGGCTTTAGTGAATGGGTCGGCCAGGTTCTCCTTTCCGTCGATCTTCTAAAGGTCGACGTCACCTCAATCCACGATCTCCCGGATGAGATGGTAGCGGCACAGAATATGCATCGTCCGCTGGTGTGCCTTTGGTTCCTTCGCCTGAGCAATGGCTCCAGAGCTGTCGCAGTAGAGCAGAACTGGACCAACAAGGGAGGGTGCTACTCCGAGCTCGATGATGAATTTTCTCAGCCACACCGCTTCTTTGGCAGCATCTAATGCAGCAATATACTCCGTCTCGCATACTGAATCAGCCATAGTGTGCTGCTTGGAACTCTTCCAGCAGACAGCCCCACCATTAAAGATAAAAATAAATTCTGACACACTCTTGCTATCATCGCGATCTGATCGGAAACTAGAGTCTGTAAATCCTATAAGTCTCAAGTCCGATTCACCATATATAAGCCACTAGTCCTTAGTATTTTTTAAATACTTCAGGATGGTTTTAACAACCTTCCAGTGATTCTCTCCTGGATCAGATTGGTATCTACTCACTACCCCTAGTGAGTATGCCACATCTAATCGTGTACATATCATGACGTACATGATAGATCCCACTGCCGAAGCATATGGAATCCTACCCATACGCTCTCTCTCTTGAGGTGTTGTCGGACAATCCCTCTTCGAGAGAGAAATTCCATGGCCTATCGGTAGATAGCCTTTCTTGGAATTTTTCATGCTGAACCTTTTCAGCATAGTATCAATGTACGTGGACTGGGATAAGCCAAGCAACTTTTTGGATCTATCCCTATAGATCCTCATCCCTAGGATGTAGGAAGCTTCTCCCATATCCTTCATGGAGAACTGTGACGATAGTCAAATCTTTATTCCCTGTAATGCAGGGACATCATTCCCGATTAAGAGAATGTCATCCACATACAATATAAGAAATACTACTACTGGACCATTAGCCCTCTTATAAATGCAGGGCTCTTCTCCGTTCTTAACGAAGCCATACGTTTTGATCGTCCTATCAAAACGTATGTTCCAACTTTGAGATGCCTGCTTAAGTCCATAAATGGACCTCTGTAGCTTGCACACCTTAGACTCATCTGTGGATGTGAACCCTTCAGGTTGTATCATATACATCTTTTCGTCCAGCTCTCCATTTAGGAAAGCTGTCTTCACATCCATCTGCCAGATTTCATAGTCAAGATGGGGAGCTATCGCAAGCATAATCCGAATGGATTTCATAGTCCAGATTTCATGGACTCCATTTCGAATTTCATAGCCTCTAGCCATTTCTCAGAGTCAGGTCTCTGCATTGCATCCATGTAGGTGATCGGATCCTCATCGTTTTCATCAAGTTCGACAGGATCACCATCCCGGACCAAGAAACCATAGTATCTGTCCGGTTGATGTGGTACTCTACCAGACCGCCTTAAGGGTGCATAATCAATGGGCTCCGGATCTGATCTAATCAAATCCGGTTCAGGTTCAATAACATGTGTCGGTTTTTTCACCTGTCGAACTTCGTCAAGTTCGACCTTAGAGGCAACAATTTTTTCACTAAGGAACTCCTTTTCTAAAAAAATTGCCTTAAGGCTGACAAACACCTTTTGCTCATCAGCAAGATAGAAATAATATCCTTTGGTCTCTTTTGGGTACCCTATAAAATTACACTTGTCAGACCTAGGTCCAAGCTTGTCTGTAATTAAACGTTTAACATAAGTCGGACACCCCCAAATCCTAAGGTGTGAGAGTACTGGCTTACGTCCTATCCATATCTCATATGGCATTTTGGCTACAGACTTACTCGGAACTCTATTTAGAAGGTAACAAGCTGATTCGAGCGCATATCCCCAGAGGAAGATCGGCAGACCAGCAAACCCCATCATGGATCGAACCATGTCTAACAGGGTCCGATTTTTCCTTTCAGACACAACATTATGCTGTGGTGTTCCAGGAGGAGTCCATTGAGAGAGAATCTCATTCTCCCCTAGATACGTCAGAAACTCATTGGAAAGGTATTCACCTCCTCGATCAGATCGAAGAGTTTTAATACACTTCTCAGTTTATTTTTCTACCTCATTTCGGAATAGTTTGAACATTTCAAATGATTCCGACTTATGCTTCATTAAATAGACATACCCATACCTAGATAGGTCGTCTGTGAAGGTTATGAAGTAGAAAAATCCACCTCTTGCACTTGAGCTCATGGGTCCACATACACAGAATGTACCAAACCTAAGAGTTCACTGGCTCGCTCACCTTTTCCAGTAAAAGGTGACTTGGTCATCTTCCCAAGAAGACAGGACTCACAGGTTGGAAGTGATTCACAATCACTAACTTCAAGAATTCCTTCTTGAGCCAACCTGTTTATCCTGTTCTTATTGATATGACCTAGCCTACAGTGCCAAAGGTAGACTTCTGACACATTATCTATTCTAGAGCGTTTACCGAAGTTTTGAACCACATTAACAGGCTGTGATAGTAAGTAAATTTCATTATTTAATTGTCCAACAAATATTGTAACACCATTCAAAATGATATTGCAAATATTTTTTTTTATTAAAAAATCATAACCGTACATGGCCAAAAGGCCTACAGAAATAATGTTTAATAAAAAATTTGGACAATAGTGACATTTACTCAGAATTACATTACGAGAATTGATTACAAGACTCATGATTCCTAAAGCTAGAACTGAAATTTTGCTTCTATCTCCAACGTTCAGAAATCTCTCACCTTCATCAAATCTCCTACTGACCTGCAGATTCTGCATCGAATTACAAATATGATAAGGGCTTCCGGTATCCAATACCCAGGCAGTAGTATCACAAATCGAAAAGTTGCAAGGAGTTATCATATAATTACCTTGCTTCTTCTTTGGCCTGTTCGGGTCCAGGGAGGCAATGTATTGAGGACAGTTCCTCTTTTAATACCCCTGCTTCTTGCAAAAGAAGAACTCTGCCTGGCTCTGGTCGTGCTTGCGCTTCTTGGTCTGACCCTGTGCTACTGTCCCAGCATGAGATTGCACCTTCTTATTTTTCTTCTTCTTGTTCTTCTTCCCCTTCCCAAAGGGTTGACGACGAGAAGAAGACCCTCCCACTACATTCACCGACTCCTTATGGAGTTGGTGATCCTTCTCAAAGTTCTGCAGCAACCCCAACAATCCGTGGTAGTTTACTGCAGGCTTTGTCATTCGAAAATGAGTAAGGAATGGGAGGAAGGACTTGGGCAAGGAATTAAGGATCGCATCCTTACCGAGCTGCTCGTGCAGAGGAAAGCCCAATTTGCTTAGGCGCTCAATCATCTCGATCATGTACAGTACATGATCAGTGACTGAGGCCCCATCTCTCATCCGAGCATTGAAAATGGCACAACTAGTTTTGTGCCTTTCAACATCGTCAGGCGTGTCAAAGGAGTCGTTCAACATTTGAAGCATCTCCTGTGGCTGGGCGTTCTCAAACCTTCGGCTGAACTCGTCATTCATTGCTGCCAGCATAATACATCGAACGATGGTGCGGTCATTGAGCCACTTTAAGTAAGTGTCTCGGATCGCTTTACTAGCGTTCGGAGCTGGCTCCTCAGGTGCTGGACCGTTACTACATAAAGGATCTGCTCATGCTCAAGGACGATTTTTAATTTTCGATACCAGCTATCGAAATTGGGTCCCATGAGCTTGTCATTATCTAATAATGATCGGAGCGACAGGGTAGTGGCCATAGCTGCATAAAGAAAAATGAGACCTCTATTAGTACATAAATTAATACTAAAGACTTGGACTTTAGTCTAAAGTTTTTTCTAATATTTTTACGAACTGGTAGCCTCATCCTCCAATTCGAGGAATTACTTTAATTTTTTAATGGGTACTAGAATCCACACAGACTACACACGAGCCCAACTTTGGTTGGTCAACCCATGTGCATCTATGGGTAGGTTCTTAACCAGTTGTTTCTCTAAACAACTTCTAGTAATTGATTTTGCCCCAGAATCTAATCAGTAGGCTTTGGCCTCCACTGAAAAGATCTGGTTAGGTCCAACAATTAACATGACTTAATTTAGTGAATCGGACCAATAAATGATCAGGTCCGACTTTGGCCGGCCAACCTAACCACCATCAGAAAGACTCAATCAAATTATCATATTATGAATAATAATTCCATTAGCCAATGAGCACCAGGCCTTTGGGCCTCCAATGATCATTGAACTAATGGACTCATTATCATTCACTTAACGGGAGGCTATGATTTAGTTATCATTATAACTTAATCATTTTAGGGACCTAATAATTTTGAAAATTTTATTAAAGAATAGTAGAGAAGAAATCATCCAGCCAATTTCAATCCTCCCACTGACTTCACCAAGTCAGATTAAAAAAGATTTAATTAAAGCTGGCATTAGGAGCACCTAAATCAGTCACACTGATTTACCTAATGACATGGGTGAGCTCTAATCACCAAGTGATCTAATCAAAATTTAACTTACCGATTGGTCAGATAAGTGAGATCAGTAGTGGGGATTTACCATTAACTCATCAATGATCGAATCAATGCGAGTAGCTCCGGCTTAAGAACCACTGGTCAAAACTGCCGAACTTACCTTAGACACCAACCGGTTCATTAGTTTTAATTTTGATCAACTTAGTAAATAGGGCTCCACTGCGTAGCCATGAATTAAGTCCATCTTGGTCTAGTTAAAGACATGGACCCATTCAACTACAACTATTGAAGTTGAGTCTAGAGTATGCTTGATCTAATCTAATTCAACTTTTGATTAGATTTGATCAATTACTTTATTTAGTCCATTTTTTAAGCTAACCTTAGGTCTAACCCAATTATGGACCTAATTCATCTAACCCATTGACCCACAAGTTTATGCAATTGTCTTATGTCTTAATTCACAATTCTAGACCTACTAGACACCACTTAATTCTTTTAATTAAGTACTTGGGCTGATGGGTCAGGGTTTGGCATTTTGAAAATAAATTTTCAAATTTTGAAACATTTTATTTTCTGTTCACCAAATGTGTTGACTCATTTCACAAACGGATCAGCACATTTCATAAACAGCAATCTCATTGCTCACTTCATAACAGAAAATAACTCAAAATAAATCATAAATTTTCTTTTAGATCTAATCTAACACATTCATGATAAATTTTATAATTATGTCCTTTCGCTGCTTCATCGGCATGGGATATAATTGCATCGGCACCCCTACCGCCATAGGAGACCCCATCGAATGGGAAGAGAGGACCTTTAAACCCTACTTTTCTCCTATGACCGGACGGCCATGATAACCAACCCAATTAGATTACTTGCTACTTGGATCAAGTATATCTAAATATACCAATTTCAAAATTTAAATTTTGAATTTCAAATTTTAAATTTCAAATTTCAAATTTTAAATTTCAAATTTGAGATTTCAACCAAATTTTAAATTTCAAATTTTCAATCTTTAAATTTTAAATTTTAAATTTTGAATTTCAAATTTCAAATTTCGAATTTCAAATTTCAAATTTCAAATTTTGAATTTCAAATTTGAAACTTCTAACAAATTTCAAATTTCAAATTTTTTTGAATTTTGAATTTTGAATTTCAAATTTAAACTTATAGATTACACCTTAATCTATGCATGCATATGTATATCATATTCTAGAACCATGCCCTGATACCATTTGAAGCGAAAATTTAGTGCAGGGGCAAAATGGTAATTTTAAAAATTTTTCAAAATTATTATTTTACAGTAGAATTATTAATTAATCTCATTAATTAATACTAATTAACCCTGCACTAGGATCTAAATATGATACAATAGCATGCATTTAAATTTGAAATTCAAATTTGAATCAGTAAACCTTTTACAGTACTGTGTTCAGAATACATCACCTTTTGCGGATAGTCGATCACCGCAATCTGATCATCATCGAGGGGTTTTGATCATCACGTCACAGCCACATAAATGTCTAACCTCTACGGATCGTCCACACGAAGCTTCCGTCTGATCAGCTCCTCACGAATGCTAGTTCGTGATTTCACCCTTTTGATGGTAGATGTTGATCGAACTCTTTCGATCGATGTGTGTCGACTTCTCGGACACTCCAAATCATCTGCACAGTTGCTTGAGAGGCTGATAGATCTCTTCCTAAAATTTGGTGGACTCACGACACTCGTGGCACACCAATCTCACTTCCCGAACCCTAGGTAGAAACCCTAGGGTACACACCAAAATCCCTGCGCCCAATTTTCTCTCTTTTCTTTCTTTTTCTCTCAGAAGGTTTTGGACCTTCACCTCACACACAAGCCTTCCTCACACCCCACTTTCTTTCTCTTAATTTTTTTGCGCACGCCCCACCTTTCTGCCATTTTTAAAATAACGTCAAACGTGTCTTATCCGCGTGAGAGGATAAAGACAAGTGGTTACACATTTGAATTCAAATCAAATTTGAATTCAAACGAAAATCAACTTATCCCTATCCTTTTGGGTATGAGAAGAGAAGGGGCATGGCTCTTTGTGCATGAAAAATGTTTCACGAGAAATCTTTTGTCGTGTAAGTAATGTGGCGCACAAAATGGATAAGAATGAAGGGGCAAGTGATAAGTTATCCATTCAAATTCAAACATGCTTTGAATTTGAATAGCTAACTAATTATTTTATCCATCCATATGGCGCACAAATGAGGGCGTGGGGAAGGGTTTTGCGTGAGAAAAATTTCACGAGAAGTTTCTTCTCGTGAATTCAAATGGGTGCAAGGAAGTTGGGTGTCGCAGGGAATTTAAAACAAGGTGGTTTGATTCAAATTGAGCCAACCTAGTTTAAAATAGGTTAAGCACAATTAGACCAGATTAAACCCAATATAATTAGGCTTAATTAGGCTCAATAAAATTCTAATTAAATCAGAAATTAACTAAGCCTAACCCCTGATCAAATCAGGGACTAAACCACCTTAGCGATTAGGTCAACATTTAACCTAATCGGGTCAATCCAAACTGAATCCAATTCAATTGGACTTGATCCAAAAATAATTACTCAATCAAATTGAGTTAATTAGTGATCAAATCACTAATTAAACCTCTCATAAATATTGAGTCCAAATCCGATGGACAATCAGGCATCAGAGACCATCGATATGAAACCCTGATCAAAGAATTCAAATTTCAAATTCAAAATTTGAAATTCAAAATTTTGACCCCGGTACCCAAAATGTGTGGAACTCATGATCAGAGAATCCTAATTCTCAATCATAGAGTCTCAGACACATAAGACTCATAATCAGCCATCTGATCAGAAAGGAACCACTAATGTGTGTGACCCCGCAGGTTCGAACCTAAGCCGGTAGCACAGGAACCAATTCCTGTACTAATCGAAGTGACCATCTAGTAATGGTACCCGACGACCGGATAGGTCGAATAATCGCAATCGCAACATTCAGAACCTACGTGAATATGGTTACCGTATAATTCACCCCTTTTGACCCCTGTGTTTAGGACGACTCAGGGTTAAACTGTCAACCCTGATGATATGATCCGAATCGTGCTCAACTCAATTAGTCCTGTGACTCCTCACTAGGACTACCCTGGCCAAGGTTTTGCTAAATTGAAACACGACTGTGCACAGCTCCTAAACTGGAGTGGTCAATCCCATCTTGACACACGCACCGACAAGTCAAGTACTTGACTACACCCAGCAGCCTTCCGTCATTGAATTAAAAATTCAGGTAGTCCAGTGCTTAAGTACAGTGAGTTGCTTGCAAGTCACCGTGGCGGTCTCAGGTCGGAGGGACATTTATACCCATATCCCATCGGAGCAAATCTTGACAGTAGAAATAGCTCCGGAGTTGGTCACGTTCAGTGCAGATGTACCATTATATCTCATCTGTATGCCATACCAGTGTCTCCACACTCTTTGGTTATGAGGACAACCAACCCATATGGCACACAACGACCTATGCTCGATAAACGTTGTCGTCCTTGGTAACAACGTATCATTTGGTCGCGAACATGTTTAAGGACTAAGCGATAAATCCTCCTTTGTCGAGTCTAAATATTCCTAAGGACTTCACTACAACACAGGAGTTCATTAGAAGATGAAACATTTGTGATGAAAAAATACCAAAATAATTTTTATTTATTTATAATTCATGTACTAATACAAAAGGAGTACAACCGTCAACAGGCTGACGATTGGCTTTGGGATACTATTCCCAACACCCAAGGCCTAGGAAACCAAGGCTAAGGCCAAGGTCCATCATTCATGAGGGCTTCATGGAGGCTCTAGGGCTAGTTGGGCCCTAGGTTGAAAGGCTGTGGGCCTTTCGGATTCTTGAGGTCTAGGTTATGTGGGCCTCAAGGGACCAACTCTTTATGGGCCAGGTCTGAACCCAGGATATGTGAGATTAGGTCGAGTCATGGGTGTACATGGGCTTGGATTAACCTAATCTCCCATAGAGTTGGTCAAAGGAGTTTTGGGTTTGGGTCACTTAACCCGGTGTTTATATATACATGTACTTGTATAAGTTTGATTAAGCCAAGTAATAGATGACTCTTTCTCCCAAGTCTCTCTCTCTCTTCTCCCTCTCTCTCCAGCCATCCTCTACGCCTCAGGAGCAAGAAACCTTAGGGTTTCTTGCCGCCAGGTCCAGATAAGGAAAGAAAAAAGGGAGGTGCTAGCCCCTTCCTCCTTGCAGCTGCCAACCAGATTGCTCCCCTCCTCTCTTGCAGTCATCCAAATACTAGGTTCAGGATCTGAAATCTCTTGAGAAGAGGTTGGTACAAGTCTTTCTCAGATCTGGAGTTGATCTGAGGTCGTTTGAGGTGCGGGTGAGATCTCCATCAACAGATCTACAAGAAAGACTGCAGCAGGACAGATCTGCAAGGTTTGTCTCCATCTATCTTTTTTCCTGTCTAGAATACCCCAATTCGAGATCTACAAATTGGAGAACCTCAGTCCAGATCTGATCTGGTTGGGTACCAGATCTTGAAATTTTTAGAGGTGATTTCAGAGGCGTTCTTCATCTGGAACGAAAGGCTGACGAAGAAGACAACAACTAGGCTGATTTCGTCAAGGGCCTTTGATCGAGTCCAGAAGTCTCCAGATCTGTTCGTTGCTAGTTCCACTGCACCCAAGGTCTATGGGAGGAGCCGGGATCATGCTCCAACATGTCAGTGGGCCAACCCCAAGCTAATTAAGAAGTCCAAGTAACTACCCAGACCCTTCTACAGGGCTTAAAATCAAGGTTGGATCGTGCCAAGGGATCATAGGCTGATGAGCTTCATCATATGCTCTAGACCTACCAAACCACATAGAGAATCCCCATCAGTGAGAGTCCCTTCAGCCTCACCTTCGGGATAGAGACGGTCATCCCAATCGAAGTCAGGATTTCCTCATTACCGATCGAGAACTATGACAAATAAAATAATTTCAAATGGCTCCAAGCAAACTTTGATATGCTTGAAGAAGTTCGAGAGAAAGCCTGAGTAATGATAGCAATCTATCAATATAAGGTTGTGCGGTACTACAACTCTCAAGTTCGAGGCAAAATATTTAGGATTGATAAACTGATGCTATGTCGAGCCGAGATATCCCAACCAAATAAATGAGGAAAGCTCTCTCCCAATTGGGAAGGCACTTACCAAATGGATGAGATTATTAGGCCTGAAACCTACCATTTGAAGTAGTTGGATCGAACATCGCTGCAACGACCCTGAAATTCAAACAACTTATGGATGTACTATCGATAGTGTAACAAACACTCTTTTAATAAAAAAGTAGTTTTTCTTTCTAATCCATAAATTTCATAGATAGTCATAGACCTCGTTCTTCTTGCGACAATACCCAAGCAAAAGATCTCGACAGTTAAGAAGTGAGGGCTAATCTAAAGGATCCTCAAAGGCTCCTCGTTTCTAAAATAAGCTGAGCCAAAAAAAATCTTTATCATGCCAGAAGCAAGGGCTAACCATGAACGACCCTTGGAGCCCATAAATCCAAATCATCTGGACCAATAACCTTGACGACCAAGAAGCGAGGGCTAATCCGAAGGACCTTCGAAGACTCCTCATTTCTAAAACAAGTTGAGTCAAAGAAAATCTTGTTGTGCGAGAAGCAAGGGCTAACCATGAAGGACCCTCGGAGCCCACAAATCCAAATCATCTAGACCGAAGATCTCGATGACCAGAAGCGAGGGCTAACTTGAAGGACCCTCGAAGGCTCCTTATTTCTAAAATGAGCTGAACTGAAGAAAATCTTGATTGTGCGAGAAGCAAAAGCTAACCATGAAGGATCTTTGGAGCCCACAAATCCAAGTTATCCATACTGAAGACCTCCGTGGCCAAAAAATGAGGGCTAACCTAAAGGACCCTCAGAAGCCCTTTGTTCCTAAAACGAGCTGAATCGATGAAAATCTTGATAATGTGAAAAGTGAGGGTTAACCACAAAGAACCCTCGAAGCCTACAAATCCAAGTCATTAGGGCTAAAGATCTCGGTAATCAAGAAGCAAGGGCTAACCTAAAGGACCCTCAGAGGCTCTTTGGTTTTAAAACAAGCTGTGCTAATAAAAATCTTGATCATGCGAGAAGCAAGGGCTAACCATAACAGACCCTCAGAGCCTATAAATCCAAGTCATTTGAGCCAAAAACTTCGGTGGCCAAGAAGCAAGGGCTAACCTAAAAGACCCTCGGAGACCCTTATTTTTAAAATTAGTTGAGCCAACGAAAACTTTGATTATGTAAAAAGTGAGAGATAACCATGAAGGACCCTCGAAGCCCTTACATCCGAACTATCCGAATCGAAAACCTCGAATGTCTAAGAGGCAATGGCAAACTAAAAGGATCTTTGGAGGATCGATGAGAACCTTGAGAGTTTTTGTCGACCTAGGGTGGTAGAGGCAATAGATGTTCGAAACAAATTAATGCTGCGGCCTATACTATAACACCAGAATAGACTCGGAGAGATATTAGCAGGTAAGCATTAGCACAACATTTCAACAAATTTTGTTTCATAAAATTTCAAAGGTTGGATCGACCGATTACAATATTTGCTCCACAAATAACGAATGGCAAAAAAAAGCATACATCAATGTGACTGGCCATTAAGCTTTTAGAGTGAGACCGTCTCTGACTGAGGAGGGCCTTCGGTGGCAGGATCCAACGCGTCTTCGGTTGCGGGTGCCTCATCTTCGGCATCTTTGGCCTCAGGAGCCTCGGATCGCTCAATGAAGGAACCTGAAGGAGGCCAGGGAAGAGTAGCTTGACCAAGGCCTTGCATTTCCTAAAACCAACCTCGTATACCGTTAGAAAAGCTTTTACCATCCTAAGTACAACTTCGAGCTAATTGGTAGCAATTCTAGCTTTCGTTTGCTTAACCTTATCCTTGGCGATGCTGGTCACCACCTCACCTGCCGGCACGTTGCTTGAAGGGGAAGATGAGAGCCAAAAGATAAAAGCGAAAAGGGATGGACCCCTACTTATAGAAGCCCCAAACGGCACGGATCGACCGACGCTTTAGCTAGTGCCGTCGGATGGTCGTCACTTGGCATCACCTCATTGGCCGAGCTAATCCCTAAGGTGGCTCATTTATGTGCACGTCTTAGACAGTGCATGCAATGCTTTGAATCTGACACATCCCTTAATGGTGACCACCTACTGACTCTTAATTAATCATGATGGTTCTCTAATACGAGCTTCATCTTGCTCAAGCGGCACGGATGCATTGTTCTGATCGAGGGACCAAGTGCATGACATATGTTTTCGATGGAGTTGGCCTAACGTACTCCCTTCGTCCGATTCAATCTTAGCTCAGACTTGAGAGTAGAGGGCATATTATGTAGATGGAAATCCCACCTCTAGGTCGGTGAGAACAAAACCTTGATCATTGCTGACCCATTTTCTGTTGACCCTACTTCAATTGATTTCGAGCTCCTACATGGGTTTTCAAATCCCATGATTGTTGAAAATAGTTGGCAATGAGGTAGATAAGGCAATGGACAACTATCAGATACTGAGAAATTAGGCTAGGAATATTATGGGTGACACGCTCGAAATGGTCGGGATGACCTCCCATACTTCTATCCTCTCATGGCTCTCACCTCTATTTATAAATAGAGACCGATAGAGAATCTCCAGATATGCAATCTCTCCTCCCTCTCTCTCTTTTTCATCTATTCTGAATTTCTAACTTGAGCATCGGAGATTTTCTATTAAATCTGCTCCGATCAAATTTTTTTTTTACGAATTCGATCATCATTATCCTATTGTCGCCGCTTATTCTAGTCACATGTCTGTGTCAGAATCCGTAGCAATAACACCAAATATGGTATCCAACCATGATAAGTAAATCAGACGTGAGCAATTTTATCTTAGATTTGATTTTTTTTTTCTCTGGTAAATATAAATAATTTATAGCAGGTTTGATGCTGACAAAATATTACTGTGCATCTTCTGACAATAAATTGACTTTGAAACAACCAAGCTGGGCAACGGGAAGAGTTCGGACGCTTTGCGGTTGCTTCTCCTATCGAAAAATCGGGTAAAGCCGAAAGAATACGACCATCCGTTACGAGACGCCTCCGTTTTCGGGGAGGCCCGGGAGGGGGCCGAAAGCGAGGGGAAGGAGAAAGAGAAAAGCGGGAGCGCATGTTTCCAGTGCCACGTCGGTGGCATTGGTGGTCGGCAGGTGCGAGCGCTGTCTCGGGTCGCCGTCGCCGCGGGCCCCGTGCCAAAGCAAGCTCTGGATTTCTCCCGGGATTTTTAAAATCTTTCGCCAATTGACCACTCTGCTTTCCCCAAATATCCAAAATGCCCTCAGTGGGAGGATTACGCTGCAGGGCTAACTTACAGAGAGGTTAAACGAAAGCATCAACATATATTTTTTTTCCTTTTCGTTGATTGTTCAGCATTCAGATATCTGAATTTCTCAACGACCAAAATGCCCTCAGACCAGTGCATAGAACCCATCGATCAAAATAGTATCTTCAAAGTTGAATTTTTCTGTAGCTTTGAAAAAGCATATATGAAGATGAAATTGAAACCTAGCTATTGTGTACTGTATAGCACTTTTTCACAAATCAATGTAGCACCTTCCATGATTTTGTTGGATAAAAATGTGCACTTATGATCTTGTTCTTGCCAATTATGTTTGTATATTTTTGATGATAGGAGTGTGCATCCCTATGCACTCCAAACAAAGCCTAACATTTTATATAAAAGTTAAAATGCTTTTCTAATATATCGTGATGTCAAGAATTTTAAATAAGTTGATAGTAATGCTTGATAGGTTTTTTTTTTGGTAAAAATGCTTGATAGATTTTGTGATCTATGCTGATAGTATTGCTTATGTGTAGGATTTGAAAATTATTGATTTGAAGGCAATTTTTAAGACCGTCATGCCTCAAATTCATCATGAAAGAAAAGATAGAATTTTCATTTCAAATTAACCTTTTTTCGCCTCACATACCTTGCAAGCACTAGGCATTATTTGCTTTTTCATTTAAGAAAAAGAAAATGAGCTTCTTCTATTTCATTAAGAAAATTATGCGAATACAAAATGTCATCTAAGTAGCACTTGAACAAGAAAAAAAGGTAAAAAGATGGAGAATAACGTTGCAAAAAATTAATTTCGTAAAAGAAAGTTTCGTTTTTTCTTATATTGAAGATTTAAACAAGTATAATACAAATTATGAATACATATTATGTTTATCAATTTAATATAATTGATAAGAGAATCTACAATTTTTTTCTCACTAAGCTTTACATCAATGGATACATGGGCAAAAGAGAAAGGGGGATATGAGAGAATTTTTTTAAAAAGTAACATATTTCTCTGTATAAAAAATAAAATATTTTATGAATTGGTTCAAACCTACAAAATATATTTTCCAAAACTATTCTTCATCCTCAAAAAGTTTGCTTGCTTAGAACAAATTTGCAAAAGCAATTTCTATGCTCAATTTCATTACTTCTAAAGCATCCAAGAGTTTTATTTCCTCGAATACCAAAAATTGAAATTATATGCATCATCTACAAAATGCAAAACCCTCTACAAACCAAGTACACAATTTAAAATTAAGCTTGAATTCTTTGAGTATCATACTTTCTAATAATCCAATTTGAGACTCCATCTTGCTCACCATATCAATATTAAAAGGTGCAAGGTGCTTGGCCATTTCAATGCTATTTCTTTACTCTTTATGATCCTATCATTTATTCTTTAAGGTCATATATCTCTTTTTATATTAAAAATAAATCCCAAATCAGCATGATATATCTATCCACAATAATCACATGCAACATTATCATATAAAATAAAAATAAAAATCTTTATATGACTATATAGTAATATAAGAAAAGATAAAATAATAAACTAATGAAGTCATTCACAAAAGATGAAAATAACATCAATTAAAAATAAATTAAAATAAAAAAGTATAGATAATTTAGACTTAAACAATACAGGCCAATAGATGCACCGGAATGAAAGAGTGATTTGATGCACATAACAAAAAAAAAAAAAAAGTAAAATTAGATAAAAAATTATATGAAGGAAAGTAATAAATAATGATTTAATATCTTAATATTTTGCATAAAATATCTCTTTAGAAGGAGTAAAATAGAGAAAAAAAAAATATATAGCGAATCTCAGGTTGGAGTTAAAAGACTTTGGGCGGACTTCCGTCCCCGTCTACAGAATTCGGGCGATGGATGGCAATGTCGTAGTAAAATAAATGATCCTATCCATATACAGCAGCCCACCCCACTTTCTCTCTGGATCCCACTCCGCGGCCAGTAGCGCCTTTTTTCTTCTTCTTTTTCTTTTCTACGCATCCACTCTTTTCCCTCGTCTTCAATGTTGCTTCAAGCAGCGCTTTGCACCGTCCTTTCTCTCCTCCCACCATTCTACCATTTTTTCTTTATTTGCCACTCCGACCCGGGCTTCCCATTCCTCCACTCCTCCCCGCCCGAACCCCTCCAATCTCTCTTCTCCAACTCCTTGCATTCTGAGCTCTCCAATCCGACCTCCGGGAAAAAGAAACGGGTTCTCCTCCTCCTCCTCCTCCTCCTTATCAGCTTATTCCTTCGGAGTAGGCTTCTAACTGTTGTTTTCTGACTTTTTTCTTGTGAAAATGCCAGGTTTTTGAAGTTAAGCAGGGATGTCTTCTTCTTCGAGAGGACGGCTGGATCAGCCGCCGCAGCGGCGGATACTCCGGACTCAGACGGCAGGGAATTTGGGGGAATCGTCGATCTTCGACAGCGAGGTCGTCCCGTCCTCCCTTGTCGAGATCGCCCCCATCCTCCGTGTGGCCAATGAGGTCGAGTCCCAGAACCCGCGGGTCGCTTATCTATGTGAGTTCCAACTTTTCTTTCTTCATCCCCTTTTACGCTCCTTCCAATTTTTTTTTAGCTTATCTCCCACATGGCTACTTTGTTTTGATTGTGGATTCATATATATGTATATGCTGTCATTATTGTGTTGCCTGGTGATTCTGGTCTGATTTTTGTGCAATGCTGTTGATTTAATCTGATGTTTTAGTGATTAAAACTCTTTTTTTGAGCTCTAGCAGTTTGGGTGCTTGGGCCTGATATTAAACTAGAGACACTTGGCAACTATGAATGCTCATCTGTCTTCTTAATGACATGTATCGACCATTCCTTGGGTCACATAATACGGTTATCGCCAGTGCTGTGCCTCTGATTTTGTTCTAATACTACCCACTTCTCCTGCTCTGTTACCGTGCGGATCCATTTCACTTACCTCTCACCTTAGTTAATAGCAAGTTTTAACTGTGCTCTTGGCCCGCTGCTTGTTCTTTTCACACAAAATATTATCGCCAAATTATTGTATGCCATCTCAGTATCATAATTCTATTTCTATTTTCTTGTGTCATCTTTTTCTTCACATGCACAAATATATTTTGCGTCGCAAATCTTCTGAGGTCTTGTGTATTTCTTGTACAAGCAGATAGTATGAAGTGAAATTGCGTTGTCCAATGAGCTTACTTTAGTTACAGCAGCATCAATGAGACTCACAAGCATTCACGATATAGCTTCTAATACAAAGGTTCAAAATTGATGCTGCTGTCTAACAAAATTATTCTCGGTGAAGAATTATTTTTCTTCTTCTCCAACTAAGTATTTTAAATGCACTTTATTAAATTTATGAGTTGCTTTCTTGCACTGCAATGTTTTGCTTTTAATGGCGTTAGCGTAACCCTTACTCCTGTCCCATGATAATTGGGCCACGTGCACATGACTTAATGGAGATTGCATATCAAACTACTATTCTCACCAAAATTGGGTTGGGTGCTCTTTACATTTGTGCCTCAACATTGAAGAAATAATGGAGTTCTTTTTTTTTTTTTTTCTTTTCCTTGTTTTTTGGTTGATAGAGGAACTTTTTTTAAAGCTATGGAAAGTTCAGTTAAATGGCCTAGCTTCAGTAACTCTTTGAGGCTATAGGGGCATTGGCAGATTCAATTAGTCTTGTATTGGTTCATGCATCCACTCATTCTTTACTTTAAATTTTGGTTACTTCTATTGTTCTATGCTTTCATAAATGTTGAATTTCTCACCAATTTGTTTTTGTTGGTAGATCGGTGTCATTCCCTATGGTGCTTTATACAAAATTTTCAAATCTTGTTCCTTACAGTGTGTTATTTATTTTTATGGGATAGGTCGATTCTATGCATTTGAAAAGGCACATAGATTGGATCCAACATCAAGTGGGCGTGGTGTTCGTCAATTCAAGACTGCGCTTCTACAACGGCTAGAAAGGGTACTTTTTTAATCCATGTTTACTTAACTCGAGTCTAGATTATTGGCAATATTATTGGGAGCAAGGTTAGGGATGGCAACGGATTGAGTATGGGTCGGGTCGGCCCATATCCGGACCTGTCCAGCAATTAAAAATGCCATATGCATACTCGCCTCATACCCACCTTGGTTTGGGTAGATAAGAGGGGTGGGTCGGGTACACGTAAACAATATAAAATCATTATAATTTTGAAAGGAAGATATATATTAAGGTTATATCGGGTTAGGTTCGAGGTGGGGCATATTATTATCCTTACCGGACCCGAATCTGCTTTGGATTTTTTTTTTTTAAAATCCATATCCACCTTATTCCTATCGGGTCGTGTAAAATCTATCATATTTGGGTTGGGTCGGATCAGATTGAATTGGGTACCCAGTGGGTTAGCTAAAATTGCCATCCCTAAATAAGGTTTGTAGTACCATTGCATACCATCCTGTATCAGTATTGAACCAAGACTTGGTATGAGGTGCATTCCGAGTCTTGGTATGCCGAACCAATCCTCTTAGTGGACATACCAACACTATACCAGCATGGTACTGATATGGGGCGTGATACTGCGGTGGTGAACCTTGATTTTTTTTTTGAAACATGTAAACTAGAATAAATCTTTTTCTTTTCTAAATGTATTAGTAAAATATTTTTGGCAGATATAGTTTTGTATAATCATGATGATCCTTTTGTGTGAATACAAAGTAATTGTGTTTTGCTAATAGATATATTGACATAGTATGTATCACATTTTCTTTCTTCTTTGCAATTTACTTTTCGAGGTAATCTTGCATAAGTTAGAATCTGGTAGCATGGTTTGAAGAAAAGTTGATATAGTGGAAAGCTACTTAATTATGAATACTATTTTTCATCTTGTCACAAATAGCATCGTTTGTTGTTAATGTAATTTAGTCATGCACATGTAGTCCTTGTTTATGAATTTTTTTAAAAAATCTTTAAGAAGTATTTATATTCTAATTAATTACAATTGGAAAGAGTGACAATGTTTGGAAACTTGATTTTGGTTTTATATTATTAGTTTTGGCTCTTCTTCTAGAAGCTTCAATAGAGAAGTATAACTAAAGGAAGATTAGAAAAATCAAAAGAAAGAAAATAAACCAAGCCAAGAATATATATTTGAGATCACGTTGGAGTATGTTGTACTATTTGGGTCCCTTAAGCATGCAACTTTAGTTATTTGGGGCCAAAACTATCAGTGTGCATCTATAAATATATATGTATATATAAGATTTTAAAGATACATGTTTCTTATCATTTAGACCATATCAGTCTATCATTGATGACAATCTAATGCATGGCAATATTTAAGATCAGATATTAAAGATACCTAAGATCAGAGCTCAAAGTTTGCACATCTGCAACTCAAGCAAGTGACTCCATAAACTCCCTTTCTCCTCATTCACCTTAGGAGTCTCTTGAAAACTCCAGAAGTTCTTTTTGATCTAGAAAAAAAAGGCTTTCCTTTTTCTTGATTTTACTGAAACAAACCGAATGCTTTCATTTGTCCAGAGATCATAATGTTTCAGTTTAATCTTAATAAAATGCTTTTTTCCATAGGCTACTTTATCACCCTTATATAACTTCCCGTGTTTTTCTGACTTAAAATGAACAAATGACTCAAAATATGATACTATTAAGGTTTTAAATCTGTGGGATGGGATTGTCCTGGTTTTTACAGGAAACATGATGCATTGCCATTCCGAACTCTCCCAATACATGGCATGAATGATATCCTAGGACACATCAATTGGGATGTTGGGATGGTTCCATCTCGACACTTACGATGTATCCATCCCGATGACTTGTAGGATGTCCCACATGGATTTGAAATCATGCTATTGATTTAAATATAATATCGGGAAAACAAAGAAAATAGCATTGAAAATGTTGTGCATAGTTATTCACTAAAATCAATATTGGTGGTTGGTTTCAATCAATTTTGTCTGAAGTTGGAGTAAAACCTGTCACTTTTAGTTGATGGTAGCTGATGCTAGAACTTTGGCAATTTTGCATCAATTTGGCCAAAACCATGTTGCTTGGATCAAATTGCTTCTCCTTGAGTTGTTATATAAAATGCTGGTGGCAATATCTCTTCCCCTTAATGTCTTAATTTTTTTATCAAATATTGGAATGGAATGATTCCCAAGATATGCAACATATGTTTAAAATGCTGTAGGCTAATGTAAATTTTCGTAATCTTGATTACTGTTTTCAATTATAGATCAAGGTAATAATGTAAACTTAGATATTGAAATACATGGGACATGTATCTGAACAAAAGACAATCAAATTAAACCATATGTAAGAGCCCAAAGCACATTTTTATTGGTTGTAATAAAAGTTTACTAGTCTACATTTTCTTCTTTTTCTTTATCCAAACAAATGTTTTGAAGGAATAACTATTGATATGGGTATGCATATTGAGATGATAGAACAATATCTTAATGAATTTTGAGAAACAAAGGAAAAAGTTTTGATTGTTAATGATACTTTTCTAATTAGACTGATATTAATTGACGAGAACAAAATAAAGCTAAATGCAAAAAATTTTGTCGTTGAGGTAGTTTAGTCCAAGGATCACTGAATCAGTACTGGGTATTGTATTGGTCGGCCACCATATTGTATGGTATTAGTTTGCTACCATACCTACACATACTGGTCATTTGATTGGTATGCCATTTTTTTTTTTAATTTTAAATTTTTATTTTTCAATCTTTTTCTTTCCATTTATTATTTTGCTGACTATGGTTCTTTAATTTATAATTTTGATGTTGTTTTGATATCTTTTTTGGTCACAAAATGGAAATGAAGTACAATTGAACTATTTATAAATGAATTTACATATAGTATAACAAATGGAATCGATTTAATGTATGAGTTTTTTTCTGCATGTGTACCCTCCTAGATATGTAAAGTTGCATGAATATCCTTACAAAGTTGCTATGTGTATGTATACCCTCACAAAACACTTATTTTGCATTACTACCCTTCTTTTTCTTTTCTTTTTTGCATGAGCACTCATGCCATCTAATGCCGTTAAAAAAAAAAAAAAGAGCGGTTTAAAATTAAAATGACTAAAATACTCTTAATGGGTAGATGTCCAAAAAGAAAAATTATAAGGGTATGCATACAAATAGCAAATTTATCAGGGTGTTCATACAATTTTGCATATTTAGGGGGCTATACACTCAAAAGACTTGGTTGAGACTTGCTAGTTTTTCATGACTTGATTGAATCAACAAGTCATAAAAAGAAAAATAACCAAGTCATATTGTTAATTTTTCTTCGTTTAAGATCTTAACTTGGTCAAGTTAGGATATTGGATGAGTATTTTGATAATGTTATTTTTTTTTCATTTCATTTTGATGTAATTATCATTATTAGGATTATAATATCTATACATTCTTCATTCTTTTTGGAAGATTAAATCTTATTGAATTTAAATTAATTATAGATTTTTCAATCAGTAAAATACTTTTTAGTGGTTTATAAATTTTAAATTGTTATTTGTCTGTTGAGGCAAGAAATCAAAAGGCATCAGAATTTATTTCATAAGAGTTGATGTCAACATGGGATCATGTGGCATGATCATACTGATCTTTTTTTGGTCACCTCCTCAACATAGAGTGACCAAATTGTCTTCATTAAATTTACTTCTACCATTTAAGCATGAGCCTCAAAGCTTGTTAGATTAATCATGTAACTTGTTTAATTTAATTTAAACAAGGAATACATGGGCCAAATTCACATCCCCTTCCGAATTAAACAAGTTTCAAGATTAATCTAGCACGCGTTGGGTGCATGCTCAAATGATAGAAGTCAATTCTAGTGAAGATAATTTAGTCATTCTTAATGGAAGTGGGTGACCAAAAGAGGTAGTATTATCATGCCACATAATCCCATGTTGATATCAATTTTTATGGAATAAATCATGATGCCTTTGTGAAATTCTTGCCTCAACAAACAAACAACTCAGCATTTATAAATTACTAAAAGACATTTTACTCATCTAAACATCTATAATTAATTTAAATTCAATATGTTTTAATCTTCTAAAAATAATGAAAAATATATCGATATCATAATCTCAATAATAATAATTACATCAAAATCAAATGGAAGAATAGCATTACCAAATGGTCATTCGATATTCCAACTTGTTTGAGTTAAGATCTTAAACAAGGAAAAATTAACAATGTGGCTTTGCCTTTTCATTTTTTGACTTATCGATTCAACCGAGTCATAAAAAACTTGACAAGTCTCAATCGATATTTGATCATTTTTTAATAGATTTTTTGAGTGTATGCCTTTCTAAATATATGAAATTGCGTGAATACCCTTGTATAGTTGCTATTTGCATGCATATACTTATAAATTTTTCTTTTTTTGCATTCTGTTAAGGGTATGTCAGTCATTTGAATTTTAAAACTCTCATTTTTTTAATGTGTCAAATGGCATGGGTATATATGCCAAAAAAGAAGAAAAAAAGAAGGGTATTCATGCAAAATAAGTTTTTTACGAGGGTATACATACAATTAGCAACTTTGTGAGGTTATTCACACGAATTTGCATATTTTGGCAGGTATACATTCAAAGAATTCTTAATGTATTTAGAGTACAAATTACGTACTGAGATCTAAAATTTGTGGAGCATTGATGTTTTTTATAGACACCGAGAAGCACGGGATCACGATCATAGTCCAAGCCTAAAGTATTACTCCAAGATTTCAAGAGGATTCCTTATATTCTTGCATCATTCTATAATGTCCACTTGTTGGATAGCTATCTTGATGTTGATCCAAGGTTGGCCGTTCGAAGATTGCAATAGTGAAATCCGACCCATAAGTTATCTAAGGCTGTGGAGGATAGTACCTACTCAAATGCAATATCTTAGATGGAGTATATTTATATGGGTCATAGCCTAGCCATGTGGAATAGGTTCCAATGTATGACTAGGATCCGGATACATCTAGGGATCCTATTCCATGTGAGGTCATCTGCTACAATAGTGTCATGCCCCAAATGACCTTGACGGACCCATCTCCTGTATGAACGGTATCCTCTCGGGCATTACCAGGTCATGCCCTGTGATCCCTATTGTATGTGGTATGAGTAAATTAGGACTTGCCGGTGAATTGAGGATTTTGGGGTTGTCAATCATATATTGTCGTGCCATGTTCTCTGTTGCCTCCTTGGCCAGTAGATGCATCCCCACTCACCTATCGTCATCACTAGTATCGAGGGATGATATGGGAGGCCGGTCATTCGAAGGCTCATTGGTCTCTGAATCCAAGTGAATCGAGCCAAATCCAAGTGAACAAACTTCTCCTTGACTCTCTTCAATGGAATTGTAGCTCTCTTTCCTTTCCCTTTCTTGCTGACTTAAGAAACTATTTTCTTTTTCTGGATACCTCTCTTTATTTGACTTCGCTGGGTGGATCGAATGCACCCACTACCCTGAGTAGATCAGATACTATGGTGGCTTCTTAGGTTCTCTCCTTCAAAACTTTGGGAGAATGTCTTGGACATGGAATCTTGCAACAGCCCCCCTCCTCCCCCCCACCCCCCTGCGTGCTCTAGCAATGTTTGTGGCAACTTGGGTAGATGTGAATGCGATATGTGTTGTTTTGCCTATATTATTCTACATCCACTGTAGCCTCTCTTTCTATGAATTTAGCTAGTTGAGGAGGTGATCTTGGCTTATTTATCTTTGGTTGCTGCTACTAGTCCTCAAGCCAATCAATTGTTTGATTCTTCTCAACATACAAAGCATTATGAAAAGGATCATTGTACTTTAGCTTCACTTTTCGATGCACTTCAATATGAGATGCAGAACATACAAGATTATTCATATGCTTCTACGTGAGATGATTCCTTTGTTTGCTATGGATAAGGGTGAAGGTAGACTGGTAGGACTTGTACCCACTGGAGGAGATCGTTTTTGAGACGATTCAGATCGCTAGCCTCCTAAGGTTCCCGAATGATTGTTCAGATTCACTAGTTTACTTACAATGGAATGAAATGAGATTTGATTGTTCCTCGGATGAAAAGAGATGTCTTGTGCAATCTGGATATCATAGAAAATTTAGGATATAAAGAACATCACAGAAAAATTCTTCTTCGGTTCTTGGGGACTGATCCTGAGACTAATTCCTCCTTCGAACCTTTTTTGCTTCAAGAAAATACTGACTCCTAAGGCTAGCTATGAACGCACTAGAAAGGTCTCTTTTAGGAGGTGGAAAGTGTTGTAAAAGAAGCTAAGTCGTAAAATGCTTCGAAAGAAGAATGTATTGCCAAGGCCCTGACTGGCCAGCCTGCCCTCTTTCTTTGCCCATTATTCTTTGAGATCTTGGATAGTCTCACTTGGGGGTGGGGGAAGCATGGTTTCTTTAGATTTAAAGAATCCATGCTGCAAGCAGCAAGAGAATTGCATATTAGGCACTATTGATTATGAATGAGTAGTTGTAGTTGGTGTCTGAAAATACCCAGATTCATGTTTCCTTTGCTTGCCATAGTTGTCTTGTTGCTGATGTTGTGGGAGCCCTCTCTAAACATTTTGGTCTATAAAAAAAAGACATTATCTGACATTGTCAGTGATTTACATGAGCTAAAAGGATCCTATATGCGTATTAAAGATAGCATCCATGTGTGGATGTATATAAGTCTAGTAGAGGAATGGACAATCTTGACAATCTGCTTCATTGTATGAATCTTTCTGATATCCATCAACATGAAATTTAGACAGTGTGTAGCACATGATGTCTAGAAAATATGTGGCCATTTGCATGACATCAGCTCCCTTTCTTGGTCTATAACCTCCTCCATCAAAGTGAGGATGTAATGGATGCTGTGTACTTGATCCATGGTATTCCGTACCGGTCCGAACCAGTCGGTACACCTTGTATCATACCGTATCGGTGGGGAATTGGTTCAATTCAGGACGGTTTTTCGAAAAATAGTCTGAACCAGATCGAACCGATCGGTTCGACATGGTATTAGCCCGAGCCACCTGATATCGGATGGTTTGGTCCAGTACGGTGCGGTATGGTACCAGTTCAACTAGGTTTTCTTTTTTTTTTTTGCCGTTGGAAGGGATTTTTTTTAAAAATTTTTTATCATCGGTACGGTACGGTACTGATCGGCAACCGGCATGGGTTCTGATACCGAGTCCGCGAACCTTGACTTGATCCGAAGTATCAACTGACTTGTGGAAAAATATCTATGTTCGTATCATCATAAGTCAGAAAATTGATGATGCTCCATCTGCTGGGACCCATTCAACGATCACATATCAGATTCAATCCATGGTTGCCCCACTTGCTCTGATAGGAGGCTATTTACTTAACTAACTCATTATTGTCTAGCAGCTCATCGTATGTGTTCTTTAATCGATGAGGATCTACACCTTGATCAGCTCTTTGGATAGAGGTGATAGTAGATTGATTGTATGTGTTGTCTGCTGCATCTATAGAATGTGGCTAAAGTGGAACTAGCATGTAATAGCTCTCTACATTCTTTTCTTATCATTCACTAGCATGATGTCAATCCTTTGTTGCTTGAAATCTCTATTGGAAAAGGCATGTAGATCTACATCATGAATAGCCCATTCTGTTATCTCTTTGGACGTCTTTCCCTTCTTACTGCCAAAGATCTCGAACATAGAGGCTATCCGACTCTCATCTCTGCCGGCAACCTCTTTGACTGATGATGTCCTATAGCTTGAATCTGCCCTGGTGGATCCAAAACTAGAGCTTAACTCATATTGTGAGAGCCTAAATTGAGCTTTGTGCTTGTCAACCTCCTCTCTTTGTCATTGATTATTTAGGCTTTCCTAGATGGCTGCCTAAATCTATGCCTCCTCGTCGTTTGGAATGGATGTCTCTTAGTTCTCCAAATTCCTTGAGGGGTATGGTGGCTTTGTTGCCCGGTGTCTGACTTCCATCATTTTCTTAATACTTCTTTGTTTGGCCATTTTTAAATCAGTAAAGTGCTTTTTCATTAACTAGTAGACTTGCTAGCGGACCTTCTAAGCGTATTTCTGGCAGCAGACATTCGGGATAACCACCGGCCATGTGTTTCTTTAGCTTAGTCACCCCTCTCCTCTTGAACTCCATATTGTGTAACTTACACCTCTAATGCTGCAAGTGGAAAGCATGATTTCATGATCTCAACCAATATCATGCTTCGGCTTTGTTCTTCCTAAATCCATTCTCGCAAGTTTAACAAAAACATATCATGCATTTTAATCAATCGCATCAATTATCTAAAATTAGTAAAATTACATTATAATAGAAATAACAAATTAGTCCAAAAAATATTTTTACGTTGTCTATATAATACAAATTTTCCATAATTTTATAGTAATTGAACGTTTTTAATTATTTCTATATAATAAATTGATATTTAATTATAAAATATTAAGAAAATTAGGTTTAATTCAGATTGATGTAGAACCCTATCAAGGATGCTACATAAATTTTTATTTCAATTGATTGTTATTTAAGTGATTATTTAAAAAAGTGAATTTTCATTGTAATGTAAAAAAAAAGATTTCCACTCGAGAAAATACTTTTGAATTATCCATATATAATACTATTTTTTTCATTTTTTATATAATTTAGATATTTTTATTTTATTTTATTAAAAAATAATTTTTGAATATAAAATATCCAGAATAAATTTTCTTTGGATCAGTATAGCACCCTATTTGGCGTGCTATGTATATTTTACTTAGGCCATGGATATGTACAAATAATCACTTATTTTTCAAATTTATTTTTAAATATGTTGCTACCAAATTTTGGTAGAAAGTAGCATGCATACCCTCAAACATGCTATTAGTTTTACAGAATTTTTTTGATCATTGTTTTATTTATAATTATTTATATTCCACAATAATAGTTTTGATCTAAAAATTCGTAGACTTAATGAAAAGTTATGATTTTGACTGGTTGTGTACATTATCCATAGATATGACATATCATTAAATCATGCCAAAATCAAGAATTTTGGCATAATCTCCCCTCATGCTGACTTTTAGCATGAAAAAAGGAAAAGAAGAGAGGGGAAGGGAGAAGCCCCTTTACCTATTCTAGGGTTGGATCTAAGCTGAAATCCACAAAACCAACCCTTTCTTCGATTCTTTTTTTTTTTTCTGGTTTCAAAAAATAGGAGGTGAGGTAGAGAATGCATGGCAGGTCTTTTATGCCTCCCTCTTAATCATTTAAGGGGGAGAGGGGGCCAAATCTCCTTGAACTGAGCCAAACTGGGCAGTTCGGTTCAATTCGGGGTTGTACAGCTCGATATGGTTCAGTCCCTGTCTTGAGCCAAAGCCACATACCGTCTTGGTTTGGGGGCGGTTTAGGCCCTGTCCCGAGCCAAAGTCACATACCATCTTGGTTTGGGGGTAGTATGGACTGCAAATCTTACATTTTAGTTTGGAAAATCTAAACAGAATGTATAAAAATATGGTTCTAATGGAATGCAAAGGAAAATTTAGGGTGACAGTGTTGGTTGAGATGACATCAGGTTATTCTTACATTTTAAGATGTATGCGTTTGGCAAATTACTCTATAAACCATGCATGTTGTGAGAATCAAAAGTCTTGCGTTAATAAAAAATATGTTGCTTTGTGGATTCATTAATAGTAAAAGAAGTATTTGCATCACCGAACCCAGAAATTTGTCAAGAAAGCCCTTCTGGTATTGTTGGTTAGAGTACAGAAGATAATGGAAATTTGGAAATTTGATGGCAAAAGATACAGAGTAAGATGATAGATAAGCATGTTACAAATCTATCTGTTCATATTGTTCTCTAGCATTGACAAATTATAGGCACTAAAGTTATACTGCTGAAGAAATGCCATTTTTTACATTAATAATAGACTTCCTAATCTATCTGGTCTTATCAATTTTGGAGAATACCTGATGTCATATGTTGGGTAATATATGTGATTATTTTTGAGTTTTGTGTTGTATGAATGGCACATTACTTGATTTGTATTGAGTCATTCACATGAATGATTTAATTTGTGTTTCAGCAAAAAAAGATGGCAGATCCACCCTGTTTGATTTATGATAATCGGAGATAAAAAAGATCTTTACTGTTTGACCATTATATCTCTCAATCTATCCAGTATTATTAATGTTGAATCACTGATGTCATTTATTGGGTAATACATATGATTCCAGTTTAATGTTTTGTATAGTCGGCATATTCTGGTTTAATCTGACTTGGTATATTTTTATTATGAAGCATAGTGTGCTTTTTTATTAAAAAAATAGAAAATTTTATGTATCAAAATATTGGAGATGTATAAGGATTTTGTATGTCTGGGTGATTATGTTTATTTGTAATCATAATGTGAGTTGTTTAGGAGAATGATCCTACACGAATGGGAAGGGTTAAAAAGAGTGATGCACGAGAAATGCAGAGCTTCTATCAGCAGTACTACAAAAAATATATCCAAGCACTCCAAAATGCTGCTGATAAAGCTGATCGGTAAGCTCTATAACATTCATAGTGGGTGACTGCTTTGCTCTGGTATATATTTTTTAGTTGCTAGTTTATTCATTTTGATTTATTCAGTGCCCGGCTTATCAAAGCATACCAAACTGCTGCTGTCTTATTTGAGGTCTTAAAAGCTGTCAATTTGACACAATCTGTTGAAGTTGATCATGAGGTAAATGCTAGTTGTGTTTCTGGCTGTTTTTCCATTCAAATAATTGGTTCTTTCTACATGCGGTTCATTAGTTGCTCAGTTTGTTTGTCTGATATCTTTTTGTTGACTTAAATACTTGCCATATTAATTATGTTTATTTTTATTTCAAAGTTTTAATCTGTTTCTTCAACACATTCGGCACTGGGGCATGGTTTAGTGGCTTTGCACTGACTTTTTCCTTAATATAGATTTTGGAAGCTCACAATAAGATTGAGGAAAAGACAAAGATCTGTGTTCCATACAATATTCTGCCACTTGATCCTGACAGTGCAAATCAGGCTATCATGCAATATACTGAGGTTTTTTCTCCAACCTTTGGGCTGAATGAAATTCCTGGTTTGTGGAAATCCTCCTGAAAGGATCCTCTGACATTTTTGTTGACTTCTGCAGATTCGAGCTGCTGTTAATTCTCTTCGCAACACAAGAGGCCTACCATGGCCTAAGGATCATAAGAGGAAGGTTGATGAAGACCTCCTTGACTGGCTACAAGCTATGTTTGGGTTTCAGGTAAATAAATTGACAAGAAATAATCACTCTTATTCATTTGCATGCTGGTTGTTTTTATACTCATTGTGGATGAAGTATGCCCTCCTTGTATCCCTCCTCATTTGGTAATGTTATGGGTACATTTTGCATTTTCTGGATGCACAGAAGGATAATGTTGCTAATCAGCGGGAACATTTGATTTTGTTACTTGCAAATGTCCATGTTCGTCAATTCCCAAAGCCTGACCAACAAGCCAAGGTTTTGTTTGTTTTTTATGTCATTTTTGCTATAAGTTTAAGTCATTGTGGTTCTTCATTTTCCCGTGGTGATGAACTTACTTGTTTATTGTGTGTAAAGTTGAATGAACGTGCATTGGATGATGTCATGAAAAACTATTCAAGAACTATAAGCAGTGGTGCAAATACTTGGGTCGCAAGAGTAGTCTCTGGTGAGGACTGGGGTTTTACTCGCCATGATATTTGCCATGTTTTTTTTTCTTTTTTTTTTTTGTTTGTCCTTTTGTCATTGTTTAGTTCTTAATACACATTCTTTCTTTAACCTTTTTTTTTTAAAATGTGCTTTACAAATTTAAAATTTTGCCATCATTTTTTCCTCATTTTTTTTATAGTTGATTTTTTTCCCTTGAAATCCAGGTTGCCCGCAATTCAGCAGGAAGTGCAACAACGCAAGCTACTATATATGGGTCTCTACCTGCTTATATGGGGGGAAGCTGCAAATTTGCGATTTATGCCTGAATGCCTTTGTTACATCTATCATCATGTATGTTGTCAAGCAATCGCTCTTTACTACTGCATTTCTGTACAGTGTCCGCATGTTCCTGATTAACACAAAATATATTTGTCAGTCTATTGATTTTAGGATCGTGATTGCTGTTATCTATCTTCTATCTTGAATAATTTTAATATGCCTGGTGGAGCCAATTGCTTCTGTACGTCAGTTGTGACACTCATTTGCTTTTCTTATATTAGCATAAAATTTAAGAATCACAAAAATCTAATGTAGCCACAGTTATGCACAGGATCTTCATGAAGTAACAGATCAGATGGACTCTTTATTATACTTCCATATGTTTGACTGTGAAAAATATCTGTTTTAACGGGTCTTGTACGGTATAAGGTGTAGCAGATTCATTTTATACCAATATAAAATGATATTGCATTATATTTGTTCACAACTCAGTTCATAGTCCATGAAGTCATGCACAGATTCAAAGGTTTTTGGCTGAATAAAATCCAGAAAGGAGGGATAAATTTTCTTTTGTTATTTTCCCCTCATTGATTGTCTTATCTTTCTAAAAGAGCCACACATGCTTATATCAATGCATTTAGGCTTTCTGTTTTCTAAATAAAGAACAGAATGAATTTGTCCTGTGTTATTTTTTCTTCACTAGGTTTTCTAATAATTATTTCTTTCTAATTTGGAGGTGCAACTTGCATATTTTTATTCTCTTTGAGTTCGATTCTGAGCCTTTTGGCCTATCCTTGAAATGAGTTTTGAAAAATCAACTCTTGTTGTTTCTTGTTGGATGTGCTATTAGGATCGAGACTCCTACTCGTAGAGTTACTAGCATCAAATAAATTCAGATTTAACCTGTCCCATATTGTGGCCTATACATGAGCTGGCAAATTTAGAAGATGATATTAGGTTTGAAATGAAATTTCAAACATTTGGTACTCTTTTCAGTGAAGACTCCATTGGCTAGAAAGTTATGTTATCATTTCTTCTCAAAGGAATCCTTCAAAAAATCACAAGCAAGGTCCATGGAATCGGATTTGGGACCCATGTCAGTCGACTGGCGGTACGGGTCTATACCAAATCAGGCTAGCACAAACCGACACATAAATAAAGAAAGGAACCAAGGAGGAGAAAAGAGAGAAAGAGGGAAGGGGGAGGGAGGGGGAGGGAGAAGGGTGGGAGAGAGAGGGTATCGGAGGAGACACTGGCAGTGTCCACAGACAGGCTGTGGGTTTGCTCGGAGGGCCGCCAAGGCCTCCGCTTTTTCTACCAAATCTTGATAGAGAGAGATGTGAGCTTAGGTGCGGTGTTTCCAAGTCCTGGGAACTGATGAGGAAAGGACAAGGTGTGAAGGAAGCATCAGGAGCATCAGCTAGCAATCGAGTTGGCTCGAGCTCTGAGAGAGCTGGCTCGGATCACAGATAGAGAGTTGTATTTCTGGCACCAGTGGATGACACAGCTGTCGAGCTGACTCGACTATAGGTCGAGTTGCCTCGGATCCAGGTTGAGCCGGCTCGAATCCTGAGAGAGCCAGTTCTGACAGGAGAACAGAAAGCAGCGTTTTCTGGCACACTGCGGGAAGACGTGCTAGAGCTGGCTCGGATCCTGACAGAGCCGGCTCGACGGCACGGATAGAAGACTTTTGGGATTCTGTTTTGGTCTAGAATTGGGTTCAATTCTAGAGACTTAAGATCTTGGTTTTGGAGGTCTTAAGGAGCTAATCCAAGGATTAGACTAGGGGTTTAGTTTAATGGGTGTCAAGGCAAGACATGGGTGTACATGGATTTGAAAATTGTACTAATTGGTTTAGCTGGGGGAGTTTTTAGTTTAGGTCAAATTGACCATGTATATATATATTTTTGCATATGGTTTTGATTGAATGGAATCAGAATAGAAGCCTTTTCTCCCTAATTGCTCTCTCTCTCCCTCTTTCATTTTCTCCTCTCCTCTTCCTCGTGTCTAGGGTTCTTCTAGGCCTGACCTGATCCGTCATCAAGATTTTCCTCCCATTCTTGCTGCTGCTTTCGCGATCTATGATCAGCAAGAGAAGATTTGATCCTATCAACAATTGGTATCAGAGCTCAGGAGCTAGATCTGATGGAGGAAAGTCTTGGACGCTTGATTTGGATAAGGATCTGCCTTGATCTTGAGTAATCTGTCTTGTTTTACCCAGAATTCCATAGATTTGTGAGTATTCCTTGTGTTAGAATTGAAATCTATGTGGAATGGCGTCGAGTAGCCTTAAGGCAGATTTTGGGAAGTTTGATGGCAAGAAAAATTTCACCCTTTGGCAGCAAAAGATAAAGGATCTGTTAGTTCAGAATAGAATTTATAAGGTCTTTAGGGATAGGCCTGAAAAGATTTCTATTGAAGATTGGGAGGAATGGAGGAAATAGCTTTTAGCACAATTAGAATATGCCTTGCTAATGAGGTTTTGCCTGAGATTAGCGTAGAGACCATACTGAAAAGGCTCTGGAAGAAGCTTGAGAATACATACATGGGCAAGAACATGACAAACAAGTTGTGGTTGAAGAAGCAACTGTATAGTTTGAGGATGCCGAAGGAGATTTGATTGACCACATCCAAAAATTCAATCAAGTTTGCTCGGATGTCATGAGCTTGATGTGAAGATAGATGAGGAGGATAGAGCTCTCCTGTTGTTGTGTTCGTTGCCAATTTCTTATGATGGTCTCATCACTACTTTGGTGTATGGGAAAGAGATCTGAATTTTGAGGAAGTGGTTGGAGTTCTCAGATCAAATGAGCAGCAAGAGAAGCTATGTAAAGATAGCCCTAACTCAGAGATACTTGCTATGAATGAGAGGCAAGGGAGACCTAAGGAGAGGATTCGAGATAAGTCTAAGGGCAGATCGAAGCCTCGAGAAAATTTGAAGGCTGTAAAATACTACAAATGTATCAGCCTGGTCATCTAAGAAGGAATTGCCCACTTCTGAAGAATGAGAAGGGGAAGGGTAAGGTTGGATCGATCAGTGGGAGTGGTGCTCTATCATCCGAAGACAGTGAAAATGATGTACTGGTAGTATCAGATGGGGCAGTAGAGTTTGATAGCCATTAGACATTTGATTCAGCATGTTTCCACCACTACACTGCACATCGTGATTGGTTTGCCTCCTATGAGAAATCAGATGGTGGTAGTGTGAGTCTTGGAGATGATCACCCATGTAGAGTGGCTGGTGTTGGTGCTATCAGGGTGAGGATGTATGATGGAGTCATACGGATACTTACCAATGTGAAGCATGTGTCGGAACTGAAGAAGAATTTGATATCCCTGGGTTATTTGGAGAAGCAGGGATATGCTTTCAGTTGTCAGTTAGGGAGTGGGTGTTTGAAGATCTCCAAAGGTGCTTTGGTGGTGATGAAAGGGAGAAGAGTGAGCAATAACCTGTATAGGATGGAAGGCTCAGTGGTTACCCATAGTGTGAAGGCTTCTGTAGCAGCATATGAGGAGCAACTCGTCTATCAGCTGTGGCACTATTGTATGGGTCACATGAGTGACTAGGGGCTCACGAAATTGAGTAGGAGAGGCACTCAAAGAGGGTGATGACCTTTGTGAGCCTTGTATCTATGGTAAATAGTACAGAGTAAAGTTTGCTAGTAGTTCTAAGTGGAGTGAAGCTATTTTGGAGCTTGTTCACTCGGACGTATGGGGACCGGCACCTGTTGTAGCTCGGGGTGGAGCTAGATACTTTGTTACCTTTATAGATGACTTGTCCAGGAGAGTTTGGGTGTATCTGATCCGAAAAAAATCAGAGATGTTTGCCCGATTTAAAGTCTGGAGAGCTGAGGTGGAGGAGACAGGGTAGCCAGCGAAGTGTCTAAGGTCTGATAATGGAGGAGAGTACACAAGCTTGGAGTTCAGGAGGTACTGTGAGAAAAATGGCATCAAGCGTCATTACACAGTGAGGATGACCCCTCAACAGAACGGTGTCACGGAGAGGATGAACCAAACACCGATTGAGAAGGTCAGAAGCTTGAGGATGCAAGCATCACTATCTAAATCTTTTTGGGGTGATGTTCTAACATTTACTTGTTTTCTTGTTAACAGGTCTCCCCATAGATCACTCAATGGAAGATTTTTAGAGGCAATCTGGAGTGGGAAAAAGGTGGAGCTTGGCCATCTGAAGGTGTTCGGTTGTCCGGCTTATGCTTTGGTGGAGGAAGTCGAACGGAGTAAGTTGGATCTAAAGTCACAGAAGATCTTCATCGGATGTCCTGCAGGTGTGAAGGGTTATTTGCTTTGGGATCCAATTTTCAGAAGTGTGTCATCAGCAGGAATGTGATCTTTGATGAAAAGAGCATCTTGAAAAGGCTGAAAAGTGCGGATAGTAGGAAAGACAGCTCAAGACAACAGTGAATAGCACTTGCAGTCAGGTGATTTGCCTTCAACTTCAGGCTCGAAACATATTCAGTTTGAGATGGAGTTGGGAAGGCATGGTCATACACCTATGGAGGATCAGCGAGGTGAGGATGTTGTTCAGGAGGAAGTGCAGAGGCAGCCACAGGCAGCAGACTTGCAGGATACAGCAAGGGGGTGGCATTGCACAAGCCGAAACGCACTGTTCATAAATCGATCAGGTATGGCATTGATGAGACGATTTTCTATGCTCTCATCACTGCTAATGGTGATCCAGAGATCTTTGAGGAGGCCATAGGGAGTTTGGATCGGGAGTCATGGATGTAGGCTATGATAGAGGAGATGGAGTCTCTCAAGAAGAGCCGGACATGGCAGTTGGTGGATTTATCAGAGGATGCTGGATCTATTGGCTCCAAATGATTTTATACCAGAAAGGAGGCACCTTCAGAGTAAGGTGGAGTGAGGTACAAGGCTAGGCTAGTCGCCAAAGGGTATTCACAGACAGGAGTTAATTATACAGAGGTATTCTCTCCGGTCATCAGGCATACATCTATCAGGGTGCTGTTGAGCATTGTAGCAGCACAAAATCTGGAATTGGAGCAGATGGATGTGAAGACGGCATTCCTTCATGGTCATTTGAGGAGAGCATTTATGTGGAGCAGTCAAAGGGGTTTAGAAAATCTGGATCAGATGGAATGGTTTGTTTGTTGAAGAAATCGTTGTACGGATTGAAGCAGTTTCCTAGACAGTGGTACAAGTGATTTGACACTTATGTGAGGAGCATTGGCCTTTCCAGGTGTGATTATGACCATGTGTGTATGTTAGATCTCTGGATGATCGATCTAGGATATATTTACTTTTGCATGTAGATGATATGTTGATTGTATGCAAGAGTAAAAAAGTTGTGTAGGAGTTGAAAGAAGCTTTGTCTCGGAAGTTTGAGATGAAGGGCTTGGGGCCTGCACGGAAGATCCTAGGTATGGAGATCCGCAGAGATAGATCCAAGGGGATGTTGCACTTATCTCAGGGAGGCTGTATAAGGAAGGTCTTGGAGAGATATGGGATGAAGGATGCGCAACCGACAGAGCTGTCATTTGTCGGATACTTCAGACTCTCGAAGATTATATCGCCAAAGACTGAGATGGAGGCTCAGGAGATGGAGAGAGTATTGTGTGCCTCTGGTGTGGAAAGCGTTATGTACTCTACGGTGTGTTGTAGGTCGGATATAGCCCATACAGTGAGTCAGGTGAGCAGATTTATGGCGCAGCCTGACAGAGAGCACTGAAAGATATTTTCAGATATTTGGCTGGTATAGTTGGAGTTGGTATTTGCTCTGATTAGTAAGGAGATGTTGATGGATACTTCAACATGTCCAAGGAGGCTCAAGGGGTTACAGAGAGGTTTGTAGATGCAGATTTTGATGGAGATGTGAACATTCGGCGCTCAACGATAGGTTTTGTGTTCAGCCTGTATGGAGGTCCAATCTTGTAGAGATCTTGCTTCCAACCCTAACGGTCTTGTCTAATACAAAAGCGGAGTACATTAGCATCACAGAGACAGCGAAGGAAGCCCTATAGTTGAAGGGCTTGGCTTTGGAGATGGACTTCTCACAAAAGGCTGTCAGAGTGCATTCTGACAGCCAAAGTGCTTTGTTGCTTGTACAGAACTCCGTTTATCATGCAAGGACGAAGACATTGACATCAGGTACCATCGGATCAGAGAGTTTGTAGAAGATGGTGAAGTGAAGCTGGTGAAGGTTCACACCAAGGAGAATCCAACTGATGTACTCGCGAAGGTACTTCCACGGAACAGCTTTCGTTATTATATGGCATTGATGGGACTGGTGATGGGACTGACTTCACAAGGACTTGAAAGCACCAAGGTGGAGATTGTGAGCTTAGGTGTGGTGCTTCCAAGCCTTGGGAACTGATGAGGAAAGGTGTGAAGGAAGCATCAGGAGCATCAGCCAGCAGTCGAGTCGGCTCGAGCTCTGAGAGAGCCGGCTCAGACAGCGGACAGAGTTGTGTTTCTGGCACCCGTGGATGACACAACTATCGAGCGAGCTCGACTATAGGTCGAGCTGGCTCGGATCCAAGTCGAGCCAGCTCAAACCCTGAGAGAGCCGGCTTTGATAGGAGAACAGAAAGCAGCATTTCCTAGCACGTTGCGGGAAGGCGTGCCAGAGCCGGCTCGATCGCACGGACAGAAGACTTTTGGGATTCTATTTTGGTCTAGAATTAGGTTCAATTTTAGGGACTTAAGACCTTGGTTTTGGAGGTCTTAAGGAATTAATCTAAGGATTAGATTAGGGTTTTAGTCTAATGGGTGTGCAAGGCAAGATATGAGTGTACGTGGGTTTGGGAATTGTACCAAATTGGGTTACTTGGGGGAGTTTTTGGTTTGGGTCAAATTGATCATGTATATATACATTTTTGTATATGGTTTTGATTGAATGGAATTAGAATAGAAGCCTTTTCTCCTTAATTGCTCTCTCTCTCCCTCTTTCATGTTTCTCCTCTCCTCTTCCTCATGCCAGGGTTCTTCTAGGTCTGATCTGATCCGCCATCAAGATTTTCTTCCCATCCTTGCTGCTGCTTTCGCGATCTACAATCAGCAAGGGAAGATCCATCCTGTCAGCAAGAGAGAGGGGGGAGGGAAAGGAAAAGAGTGAGCAGAAACCGATGGAGAGGCCGTCGGAGGGCCTTCAGCTGGCCATTGTGGCCTCCGGACTGCAAAATTGCAGTCTACTGCTCCGCGAGTGTGAAATAGGGATGATTGTCTCTGTTTCATGGGATTTTTTTAAAAATTTCGATCACTATGAAGCCAATAAATCCATTGGCGGCTTTACTATTATCATCATTTAAAAAAAAATGTGATGAACAAGAGTGGTCGCCCCTGTTCTACAGTTGTGGCTTTGCCATGCATTTTTTACCGTCTGGTGGCTACAGCGGCTACCCGGTGCCCTCCAGCAGTCTTCCACCGGCTGCGCCTTCCATTGGTGTCCTCTTTTCCCTACTCTCTCTATCTCTCTCGATTAAATGCCTTATTGGGCAACATGGAGCCGTGGAGGCCTCTGCGGCCCTTTGATGGCCTTAGTGGGTCACCATCGGCCCTCTGTGGTGCATTCTTTCTTTCTCTCTTCCTCGTCCGATGTTTCGATTTAGCTAGCCGAGCCATCTCGATTTGTGGCGGTACGGCTCGGAATGCCCTAAGCCGCTCGGTTCAAGATGGTTTGGCAAACTGATCCCAAGTAATGGTTCCTAGGTGTTTTGGCAAAAAGGATTTAGTGCCACTTGCATGGGGCATGTCAACATGGGCTGCATGGTGTGTGCTATGACATACTATGCTGTGATAACACATGCCATGCCATGCCGAAAACCAAAAGTACATAAAGGAAAGGGCTTAAAAGCCTTTTTTAGTTACAAAGTAAGAAAAAGGGACCTAAATGTCATGCCAATCTAGTGCCTGGTGTTCTTACTGTTCTAGTGAGACTAGCTTCATTTGGCACTTAAGACCATGCTTAGTGGTGATGTACGCCAAAAAGATGCTTGCCTCAATATTCATGCTAGGGGCAAAGGAGCAGAACAAAGGCATCATGGGCAACATTAAGGAGCCTAAATTGAGGGATTAAACATGAACATGTGGTGGTACTTGACGCAGGTGCTCAAAGAGCTCAAGATTTTGCAATTGTTAAGATGTGTTGTGCATACAAACAATTGTGAAGATTCAGCCAAAATAGGTTAGGCAGAATTTCAGGATGGGACTGCTTCCAACCAATTCAATATGGAGTAAGCTTTCCAACAGAACTTGAATTAATATCAATCAGAGGTCAGGTGAGAGTTACCGAAGATGCATCTGTGCGGTTTGAGTTTGTTATCCGATGGCGAAAAGCCCACCATCAGGTGGTTCTAGATGGAAAAAACTTGCCACGAATAAGTTATCAGGGTCTTGGTCAATTTGAGAGTCATTGGATAATAGTTCACTGTACAGCCTCAAAGGGCCTGGTTTGGAGCATGTTGAGCCATACCGGGGGTGGACCGATATGGTTCCACCCCATAGTTTGAGACATCGATGAAGGAGAAGGAAAGGGAGAAGGAAAGAGGAAAAGAAAGAGGGAGTGAGTGAGGGGGAGGGAGAGGGATAGGGAGGAAGGGAGGGAGGCTGAGAGGGCGCGAGGGAGAGGCTTTTGAGCCCCCTCCTTTGGCATGGCGTATTTCGAAATAGGGGCTCCATCTCCTTTATTCTTTTTTCAAATTTTTTAAAGTGAAGGTGATAGTTCCTATTTTGTAGCTGACTTTATTTGTTTGTTTTCCAGTAAAGGGGATGGAGCTCCTGTTTCATTTTGGAAAAGGGGCTCTGCCCTATTATGTAGCATCAGAGGAGAGGGGGCTTGAAAGGTCAAGCCCTCTCCCTTTCTTGGCCTTTCACTCCCCCTCCTTTCCTCCTCCTCGCCCTCTCCTTCCTCCCCCTCTCTCTTTTCTTCTCTTTCGTTACACTGCGGTCAGAGAGGGGGGTCGAAAGTCCTCTTCCTTTCCCTCTCTCTCTCTCTCCCTCCCTCCCTCCCTCTTTTTTCCTCTTTTTCCTTCTCCTTCTTCCCTTCCCTCTTCCATTCCTCTTTGTCAGCATGCCAAGAGTTGGCATAACATAGAGCTGTACCGTGCCATACGGTCGGGCAACTAGTATAGTCCTTGGTATTGGCTTTGCTGATCTTGCATTGTATGATAGTTAGGATTAGGGTCAGAAGTGATCAATCTAGCAGATGATAGTTAGGATTAGGGTCAGAAGTGATAAATCTAGCATAAGTAATATACTGAAAATAAGCTTGCAAAGTACGTCAATTCAAAATCCATTCAGAATATACAGTATCATCCAAACAATAAGCATGCAGATCCAATCTTTGCAAAATTTAAATTTCGTTTGTAAGTCAGTTTCTTTCAAAACATTATATTCATTTCAACAACCATGAACTATGACCACATTTATTTCTTGTGGCTATGCCAGAATATGAGCTTAGTCAAAGTGCCATTGCATAATCCCTAATGGCAAGGTATCAAAGTGCCAACATACATCCTTCACTGGCAGGGTATTGAAATACTAGTGCATAACCCCCACTAGTAGAATATCAATGTACCAACGCATAACTCTTACTTGTAGGTATTAAAATACTAATGTATAACCCCCGCCGGCAGGGTATCGAAATGCCAATGTATAACCCTCACCAGTAGGGTATCAAAATACCAGTGCATTACCCCTATTGACAGGATATCAAAATACTAGCACATAGCCCTATAGACAGGGTATCGAAATGCCGACATGTAACCCCCAATGGCAGGGTATTGAAATATAGTTTGGTTACGAGTTAAAATCTATTTCAAATCAAAATCGTTTTCTCTAAGACATTTCATATTCCAAATTGAAAAGTTCATAAACCATGTGACATCAAAATCTTTCGGTATAATCTATATCAAATTCAATGCATTCAATCATAAATTATTTAACATTTCGGAAAAAGACATACCCAGCAACTAAAAGTATGATGCATCAATTTCATAACTTATGATAGAAAATATTTTAATAATTTATTGATAAATCTAGAAAAAGTGAAGTATTATTTACCTTGCAAATAAAATCAATCGATAGGTCCAATTAATTTCGAAAATCCTTCTTATAGCTTAATATTAAAAATTATATTTTTATCGAATTTCCTCTGTGATTATTTAACAATAAAAATCCTTAATTCCAACACCCTCATAGGGCAGGCCAAGGGTGGCGTTTGACATCCCGATCAATTCGATCTAGGGCATCCAACAGATCAACTACAAATGAAAAGTCATGCTAGGATGTAATTGATGGTGAAATCTAGTGGTGCTCGGCCTAGCCAAGGTGGGACCGATGTGTCGTTTGATGACCATGGTTAGGACCCCTTCATCAGGTTCAATCAAGGTTATTGGAAGTTTTTTTTTTAAGATTCAGAAAATCCTAGTAGAGAGAGAAATCATGTATAGAGAGAGAATCTAGAGAGAGAAAGTGGGGAAGAGAGGAAGAAGTGGCGGAGGGAGAAACTCTCCCTTTTTCTCTCTTTTCTTTTCCTTTTTTTTCTTTTTTCTCTCTTCTTTTCTTTTCTTTTCTTCTCTTTCTTCTTCCTCTTTTTTTGGCGAAATGGGGACTCTTGTTCTCCATTTTCTTGGAATAACGGACTTCATGGCCGATAGTGGCTGGGCCACAGCGGTGTGGCCGAGTGTTCCCCACTGGAGGTCGATGGTGATGATGGCCCGAAAAAAAGGAGAAGATTGGAAAATCGAAGTAAAACAGGAGTCCTTGTTCCATCTAAAATCTGGCGGTGGCCAGTTGGAAACCATGATCCAACAGCTAAGGAAGGCTTGGAGGAGGATTAGAAGGGTTTTTATCTTTTTTCCTGGTGGTGCTTAGGCTGCGATCCAGTGGCATGGTGATAGGCTTTTGGGAAGAAGAAGAAGAGGAGAGAAGGCAATCGCCAGCAACCTCCATTGAGCTTGGATTGGGATGGAAGGGAGTCCTTAAATAGAGTGCGGGGGAGGCCGAATCCCTCTCGGAGTCGGTTTCCCTTCGATGAAATCGGGAGGAATCAAGAGTTTCTTTCGATCTCCTTTTTTTTTTTTTCATTTTTTTCATGCTTTAAAATTCATGCAGCCTTTTTGGGCCCTTTTCCCTGGTGGCTGGGCCGGTCAAGTGGACCAAGCCCAGTTCGATATTGGGCTCATTTAGGCTGGGATATTACATTGACCCAAGTCAAATACTAAGCCAATGCAGAATGGTTTTGGAATATCACTAATTGTCAAGCATAATGAACAAGCATAACATAGATAGTTTCAGTTGCTTTGGGCTGGAACACATTGAAACTACCAAAACTGTCAGGTTTTGACAGAAACTGAATTTGGGAGTCAGTTTTGGTTGCTTCCCATCAAAATGAAACATTTTAAACAAGATGAGTTTTTTTTAATTTTTTAAACCATAATGTTGAACCTCGACTCTAAAGTTGGTAGAGCAGATTATGTATATAGATCATCTCTGGATCATTTAAGATTTCAGTCTGAATGGCATGCATGGATATCAAAAAAGAGTGTTGTGAGTTACATATTGTTGCATAAAACTTACAGTGCAGAGACATCATCATATATGTTGGTCTATGGCATAGGACAACTGGGAATGTCTGCTGTCGCACTGGTGGAGCTATCGAACTTTAACACTAGGGTTTGGGTCAGTAGATCGTCTTTCTGTCCTATTACAGGAATGGGAAAGAACAAATTTTTTTTTTTTTGAGGGTATGATTTTTCTATTTTAGGCTTTAATCAGAGGCATGGATCCAGAGTAAAGGGATATATGGCTGATCGGATGATCAGTGTGATCGATTACTGACTTGTAACCGAAAATTAATTCACAGCAAATTGTTTTCAGCAGAAAGTCACTTTGAAATTTTAGAAAGCAGTAGGTTCAATCTCAAGCTAGATTTATTCTAGAGTATTTGTAGGGCTTAAATATGTCCTAGAATTGTAATTCTATTAAAAATAGTATTTTTGTATTCAGATTAAACACAAAAAATTAGTAGAGAGCAACAATTAAAGAAGAAAGCGAAGAATCCTTAGAGGAGAGGCCAGCAATGATGCTTTAAAAGTGAGATGAACAGCACAAAAGTCTAGATTATTGGCGAGGAGCAGAGAAGAAAGAGAGTAAAACAAAGGGGAGATGAATTACAACCAAACCTTGATGAACCTGTTTTCTTAACCCAGGTAAAATGCAGCTCCAATAGCAGGCTCTTTCAGCCTGCCAATCCTTTAAGTATAATGGCTAACTAGTCACTCCTTTCTTCCTAATTTGAGTCTCTCAAGGACTCATGATAATTATATGGGGTACCTGGAATACTCTTATGTTGATTTGCAAAGTCCCCCTAAGAAAGTGGTATTCGATTCATTTCTATGACAGTTGCTTAAAAGATATATTATCTGCTAAGCTGGCTCAATTAGCCACTTAGGAGATTTATAATAGCATGGTGAGAAAGTTTTGGGAGTGTGAATCAAAGAATGCAGAACCATCCCGAACTGCCTGATTTGGGGCGTTTGGAGCCATATAGGTGGTGGATTGGGATGGTTCTGGCATTCAAAAGTGATGGAGGGGGAGAGAGAGAAGGAAAGAAAGGAAGAGATAAGGGGGGGCAAGGAGGGAGGGGGAGGGTCATTGGAAGGTGCCAAAGGGAATGGAGGGTCAGAGGAGGGGCTCCACCCTCCGAGTCTGGGTGATGGAAATAGGGGCTTGATGGTCCCCTATTTCCATCACCCGGAGAGTGGATGCCGACTTCATTCAAAATTGTAAAAACTTAGGGGCTTGATGGATCCTTATTTCCATCAGCCCTCCGCACCCTCCGGCCACCTTGGTGGCCTCCATGGTCTTTCAATGGTCCTCTAGCTGCCATCCCTCTACCTCTCTCTTGCTTTTCCTCTCTCCCATTCTCCCTCTCCCCCATCCTTGTGTTGATACTGGCCCGAAATGGAACAGCATGGGAGCATACTGAACTGTACCACCTGCCGACCAGTCCGGCCCCCCTGTACTGGCATAGCGATCCTTGGTGTGAATCCTTTACAACTTTAGTTATAGGAAATTTATATAGTTGGGGTATGCACCAAAGTTGTTTTGTTTCTCGCCTTTATTCCTTTTTTTGTTGATCAGAACCAGCCATATACCCAAGTTGCAGGAATTTCCTACATCATGGGTTGCAGAGGATCCATTGAAAGGGTTGATCAACTATAAAAATAAAAAAAGGACTCTTAAAGACATTGGAAATACCTAAAATATGAATCGCTGGTTTGGAACATAAAAATGACAAATTATATTTTAATCATGGTTTTCTAAGGTGTTTTTGTCTGTCATCCTCTCCACAGAAGCCACTATAGCAGGAACACAGCCCACCCACAGCCCCAAAGTTCCTTTAGATCTCCTGATTGGAAAATCAAAGCCTTAAATTTCTCTTGATGTTGATTAAATTCTAGAACTTGTTACATCATTTTTGTTTAGCAGACAGTCCTCAATGGTTACTGCATCGGTTGAAACAGGGAAGATATTTAGATCTTAAGGGCCTGTTTGGATGCCCTGAGAAACTTTCCACCAAGTATTACCATTTATGGTGGCAGCCAGGAAGAGGTTAGCAGGAGAGAGTATCAGTAGGGAAGTTTTTCGACTGAAACCTAGATCCCAGCTTCAACCAATATGATGGTCACCTTTTAACTCGGGTTGATTGTCCTAGAAAACTAGATTTAGTTGCCTGTGTAAGCTCCTATTTGGCTATTACCTTGCTGGGAAGATCTTCTGGCATCCAAACAACCTCAAGGGGTTTCTGGATAGTGGATTCAATTGATATAATATTTATTTCTATACTAGACTGCAAGGTAAACTTTTCTGCTTCCTCTGTTAATAGTTCTCAATTTCTTTTCTATGAATAGTTTTGTTTGTTTATTTTCTAGATGGCATTTGAATTGTATGGAATGCTAGCTGGGAATGTGAGCCCAATGACTGGTGAGAACATAAAGCCGGCATATGGGGGTGATGAGGAAGCCTTTTTAAGAAAAGTTGTCACTCCAATATACAAGACAATAAAAGAGGTGTTGGAACTGCTGATCATCAATTAAGATTTTTTCTGTTGAATTTGGTGATTATTTATTTGTGTGGATTTTGATGTAACTATCAGAATGCAGGAAGCTGAAAGGAGCAAGTTGGAAAAATCCAAGCATTCTCAATGGAGAAATTATGATGACTTAAATGAATATTTCTGGTACAACTAAAACAAAAATCTGCAAAATGTGCTCCCTATATTTTCATAATCTTACGAGACCTGTTTTCGTAAAAAATGCAGGTCAGTCGACTGTTTTCACTTGGGTTGGCCGATGCAAGCGGATGCTAATTTCTTTCAGCCTAGAAATCCAACTAATGGGAAAAATGGAGTAAGCTACTTTATTGATTCACTATTTTTCTATCCAATGCGTGCCTCCCCTCAAAGTTGTGTCATTGGTTTCCTATAATTATGCATTATATCCTTGCCATTGCAATTAGCTATTACCATAAATGTAACCATCTAGGTTCAACCCTTTTGATCCCTCATATGCAAAGCATTGTATTTAGGGTAGCCTTTCTTCCATACTTGCCACCTCTAATTCCATTATAGATTATTTGTGATTCCTACCATCTACCTTTGTAAAGGCAGTAAACACTTAAGTATCATTGTCTTAGACATCTGATTAGAAGTACCTTGCCATTTGGAACTCTATTTGCTTTTTCTCTAACCTAATTTTATGTCCTTGTTTACAATGTATAGTAATTTGTGCCTAATTACATTGAGGTGGAAACAATAGATGAGGCAAAAGCAGATGTATTCAAATTGTTTTGATTATTCTTCCTATTGGCAATATATTTTCTATGGCCTCTTCAAATCAGCCCTAGTATGGATATCTCATTGTCAATTTTCTATGTCTGGTCCTTCTCTTAACTTAATAAATTAAGAAGGAAAAACACTGCTTTCCATATTTTGGAAATTTTTAAATAATTTTATATACATGTGATATCTGTACATCATATAACTGCTTTCTCCTTGTTTTTCAGTATAGATCATTCGTATAGGCATTTGAAGATGCCTACCTGCATTCTCCCCATACTTACCAGTAGTTATTCCTTCCATTTTAATGTTTACTATGAATAACTATTTCCTCTTCTTGTGACTGGTACTACAAGGATACCAGCTTTTTGCTAATTCTGTTCAGTAATCCTGACAAAAGAGTAAATATGCTTCTTTATTGTGGTGGAATCTTATCAAGTAGTCATTGACAGAAACTTGAATACTGTTGGAAAACTTTTTATTAACTTTTATTTTCAATTACATATACTTGTGCTTTGCTGTCCTTCAGAACAATTTTTGAGACAATATTTCTCAGAGTCTCTTGGTGTTTCTTTTTTACCCAATGACGCAATCTGTTCGGTCTTTAAGAAAATTTCTCTCATAAATTTGAATTTCCACTTGAAACTAACGTCTCAGGCCCTACCTAGTGTAGAGAACCAAAAATTTTGCTTTCTAACTCACAAATTAGTAAAATTGTAAGGGGTTGGATGGGTGATGTATGATAGATCAGACCCCCTAAACTTAACCTTATTCCATGCATACTTAACTGAATCAGACCTCTAAAAGATTTGTGTGATTATTATTAACCATTGCATGTTCCAATTCTGCTTGCTAACTGGTATATTTTTGGTAATCTACCATTGTTGAAAATAATTTGCTTATTGCATTACTGTGGTCTTTATATTGAATGTACATAAACACACAAATAAAAGAGAACAAATCTCTCAGGATATCTCATCATTTGCATTTAGGAAGACAATTGGGTTAGATAACCATTCTCAATATTAGTGTTGTGTTATCCTTTTTTCTTGGGTTCTTACATTGTTTCCTATTCCATATGATGGAATCAAGATTTCCAATTTTACAAGGTATCATAATATAAAATTCTGCAAAAATATACTCCCATTTCAAATTTGCTTGTTGTTTAGTTAAAAGAGCCATTACTCAGCCATGGTCCCGTAATCCAGGGACCTAGGAGGGATGGAATAGGAACAGACTTAATCTTTGGCATTTTTCTTTGGTACAAAGTGGCTGCCCTAGGCCTTGAGCCAAGGTTCACTGTCTTGACCCTATGACAAACCTAGACTCGAACCCACACCATTACGCTTGTCAGTCAAAGCCTTTTACCACTGCACCAAGCAATTGTCCCCTTCGAATTTGCTTCCTTTTAGTTATTTCGAAAAATATAATGAATGTGTGAAATTTTTGTGCAGGAGAACAAGCCAATCAAAGGGGATCAATGGATTGGGAAAGTCAATTTCGTTGAGATTCGTTCATTTTGGCATATTTTTCGAAGTTTTGATAGAATGTGGAGCTTCTTTATCTTATCATTGCAGGTTATTCATTTTCTTTATATTGTTTACATCTTTCACTACATGGAATTGCTCGCTGAGAACGTGATTTTTTTGTTTTTCTAAATAATTTAGTTGATCTAATTTATCAGGTCATGATAATTCTTGCTTGGAATGGTGGCTCACCAAGTGCTATTTTTGATTCTGAAGTACTCAAGAAAGTTTTGAGCATCTTTATAACTGCAGCTATACTTAAGCTAGGACAAGGTAAGACTGTGTCATTATCTATAGACATATACTACTTTCTTATTTTCCTCTTTTTTTTTTTAATTTTTCATATACTGAATTTTTGACTTCCACCTATTGTGTAATTTTCTGTCTTGCTTTTCAGTATTTTTTTTAGGTTTACCGGTCCAAGTAGACTTCCCATATTTTTGTTTCCAGGACATCTCTCTCTCTCTTCCCCCACTCTCTCTCTCTCCTCCCCCCCTCTGTGTTTGTGCATGCATGCATGTTAGTGTATATACTTTTAGATTTCTAGCCACAAATAGTACCAGCGAGATGCATTCACATGACATACACAGGCAGATTTATTTTTTAGTCCATACTGTGGGTTTATATATTCTGTATTGGCATATGATATAATATGGTTCAGGGAACTAAGGCAGTTGCTATGAAATAATATTTAAGAAGTGGGAGTCTGGTTTCTTGTGACCGAAATTCTGTAACTACGTTATTGTGCGTGATCCTTGTAGATGGTTGCAAATTGTGTTGTGACCATATGATGTTGTGACTGTTCTCAGTCATTGAAGTGGAGAATTTTCAATGACCACATTTATTTTAAAGATGAAACCAACATCTTGACTTGGCAGTGTTTATTTGATGATGGCAAGAATCTAGAACTGAGAAATTTAGGTATACTTGCTTTAGTGATTGACACTCTGGTGGTTGGCATGCATTGTCCAAGATAAGAGATTACATTTTAGGTGGTCCATTGGGTCTTCATGATTACCATGAAGTACATATAAGGTGCTCAATATGGTACAGTATGAGATAGTGAGATATACCAAGTGTCGGTCTGGTACGAGATGGTGCACTGATATGGTATGCCCGGTATGGCAAGCCTTGATCTAGATTGTGTTAGGCAAGATTTGCTGTGCCGGTGGCCGTTCCGGCTAGCTAGTGGCACGGTACGATATGGCTCCGTATCACATCGACTGGCACGAACCGACAAAGGCAAAGAAAGCGAACTGGGAGAAGAAAAGAGAGGAATAGAGAGAGCGGGAGGAAGAAAGAAAAGAAGGGAGGGGAAGGAGTCAGAGGGGCTGCCGGGCGGCCTCCAGCGGGCTGCCGTGGCCGTCGGATGGCGCAGTCCACTCGCATGGTGCCGCGGGCATGAAACAGAGGCGTCGCCCTGTTTCATGATTTTTTTAAAAAATTGAAACTTAAGTGAAGTCGGTAAATCATTTATCAATTTTGGTTTGCCGGTTTCATTGTTTTTGCTTTTATTAAAAGAAGTGCAAAAAAATGAAGCCAGCAATCCGATTGCCGACTTCACTGATTTTAATTTTTTTAAAAAAAGCTCTTAAACAGTGAAGTCGGCAAATAATTTGCCGGCTTCATTATTCATCTCTGTTTTTAAAAAAGATCGACGTGTGAATTTGCCGGCTTCATTATTCATCTCCGTTTTTAAAAAAGACTGATGCGTGAACAGGGGCGACAGCTCCTGTTCCACGGCTGCGACGCCTCTTGCGCCGCTTCCACTACTCGATGGCCACGGCAACCACCTAGAGACCTCCGGCAGCCTCTTCGCCATCTCGTCCCTCCATCTCCGATGGTCTCCCCCCTCTCTCTCTTTCTCGCTCGTTGCGGTAGCCCCATCGGGCAAACCGAACCGTGGCGGTTTCCGTCACTCTCCGACAGCCGCAGATGGCCATCGCCGGCTTTCGGTGGCATCCTCCTCTCTCTCCCTCTCCTCTCTTTCTGCCTTTGTTTCCTTCTCTTTCTTCCTCGGCACCAGCATGTGCCGTTTTCTCCACCGGAACTGTTTCGGTTCTCCATCGATACGGTTCAGAACGGTCCGAAAACCATGGTGTTAGGAGAGTTCAAGGTCCAATTCATGGATTATTTGCATTAAATCAATTTATTAAAACTATTATGATATTGTCATGAATGATTAAATCAGGAGGAATATTTTTTCTACTATTTAATTGAATGCTAAGACATGATTATCACAATATATGTTTTTATGAGTTAAAAAGGCACATATTATATTTCAGGAGCAATAATCTACTTGAGAATTGTCTTGTATGCAAATTTTTGAAAATCGTATATGGTTAATTTCTTGATGTTCCAATATCAGGGAATTGTTTGTAATATTAAATTGGACATGTAGATACACGTATATACATAATGCAGGAATTCTTTTGGTGTGATTGTTCTGCCTTTACTGTGGGGCATGGAGTACAAGAGTATTTTTTTTCCTCTCTTTTCTGTTAAATCTTTCTCCTCTCTCTCTTGTCGCTCTTTTTCTTTCTCCTTGCTCTATTTGTGCTGAGATAGCTGTCCTTCAAGTATGTTGAGGATCTTCTCACCTGTGTGGGGATGTGGAGACTAGTAACAATCTCCTTCTTGAATAGTTTTGGTATGGAAAACCAATGGAAATGCCAAGAACTGAAAACTACAGCACTTTGTGGCTCTTGGAAACAAACTCTAAAAAGTCGGCCATAAAACCCGTGCCTGGAGATCTGATTCCCATGGCAACCAGTAGCAAGAACCCCTCCACACCACCTTGCTAGGCATGGAGAAAGAGGGCATCAAAGGACTTTGGGCAGCAAGGCTTGATGGCGCCCACTACGTGGGGCGCCTCCCTCTTCCAAACCTTAGGGCGTCTAGAGCTCGAGGGAGGTGCCCCCCTTCCTTTAGATTCTCTTGAGAGGGGGTGGCTACACTAGAGAGAAGAGAGAGAGAGTTTAGGAAGAAAAGCTCTATTGATTCCATCTCTTCAATTAGGTTACAATACATAGGTTTATATACCCTAGGGTTTCCTCATGTTTCCTAACATAACATGAACCCTAATAAACCCTACCTCAAAAACTCCCTTAGCTAACCTATATGAGATTACGCTCACCCAAGTCCATGTACACCCATGACTTTACCCAATTTCACCCCCATGGATCCAAACCCGGCCCATACATTAATTAGCCCCCTTAAGACCCAAATACCTGGATCTCAAGATCTGTGGAGGGCCAAACCTCCACCCTAGAATCAAACCAGTCCTAGCCCTAGGACCCAAACCGGTCCTAGACTCATTGAACCAACTCTATGGCTCAACTTCTGGCCTTCCAAGGCTTAGGAGCACCACATCTATGCCTAAAATCTCCACCTTGGTGCTCCAAAGACTTGGCAGACCCTGCGTGGTGCATCTGCATCAATCTTGCTGTCGCTGTGCACCCTGACAGCATCCTGTGCAAATCTATCTCCAATGCCAAACACCTTCACCCTTGGAGCTCCCTTGGAGGCTACCAAGATGTCTGCCTTCCCTTGGGCTGAAGGTCCTTTCTTGCTTTTATGCACCAATTTTCTTTCTGTAGGCTCCCTTCTGCTGGACAGCTACATCAATCACTACTTCAGATTCGTTTGGAGAAACTGCAGATCTCCTGGCATGCTCTGAACCCACCTATCGTCTCTTGAGCTTGTCTTAGCCCCCTCATAGGTATCCAGGTCCCCTTTCGCTGCCACCACTGCGTATGATACCGTATCCTCAGAGCCATTTCTTTCCGGCTGTCACACATCCCGCATCGACCTGTGCAGTGTGATACTGCTGCTGGTGCAGAATTTTTCCTCCTTCCCTTGCATCCCTCGGCTCTGAACGTGTGCCAAACCTCTCTCCACATGTGGAGGCACCTCTGGTCGGTCCTCCACCTGAATATGAAGCCCATTTGATGCACCTGTAGAAGACAAAACTGGAAATCGAGGTCAGCTACGCAATGCTGTCCTGATGTACCCTACCTACTGTCTGCCCCCCACCTGGCCCCGACCAACCTCTCTCCACATGTGGAGCCCTCTGGTCGGTCCTCCACCTGAATATGAAGCCCATTTGATGCACCTGTAGAAGACAAAACTGGAAATCGAGGTCAGCTACGCAATGCTGTCCTGATGTACCTCTACCGCTACTGTTGCTGTTTCGGCCCTTCCACACATGTGGAACCTTCCGAAACCATCAAGAGGTTGTCCTCCACCTTTGAACCAGCAATGGTACCCAGGGAATTAGCCCCTTTCCTTTCTCTCTTGCACCTCTTTTCCAAAGAACTCTACTGCGATCCATCATATCCTCCAGCCTTTTCTCCAAGACTAGATCCAACTTAAGTTGGACCAACAAATCCTTCACCTTAACCTTCTACACCGAGAAGCTCCTCTTCTCATCAACCTTCTCAAACTGCACCTTCATCCTGCTTCTCATGGTTGGCCAAACCACAATCACAATAAAAGGCAAAACAGTTTGGAGAAGCATATACCTTGAAATAGGGTGTGCTGATTTGTTTTTCCTTGACGGATCTCGTTCTTCCTCCCCAACACCAGCTGATATTATGGGGCTTTACTTCTTAACTCCTACCCCTTGTAGAGGCCCTTATCAGGTTTTGAAAACCTGGAACTAGCAAGAAGAAAAAATTCCAGAAGAAATAAACTGAGATCTTTGCGACTATCTGACGCTGCCTTGTGCTGCACCTTGCACTCTACGGACTCTTCCTTCACATCCACACCCTTTCTTGGCTTCTCCTTGACTTCTACCATGTGTAGAGGTCCTCACCAAGCCTTTAAAACCTGAAAACACCAAGAAAATTCATCCAAAGAAGGAGAGAACAAGGATTCCTATTGGAACTAGGACTCCTTGATTGCTAAAAATCAGCAGATTTCTATGCCGTAGCCTCTTAATGCCTCCTCCTAATCCACCTGGGATTAGATTGGATCGAAATCAAAACAGTAGAAGCATGATCAACCTAGGAATCTACTGTTTTAATGCCTAAAATTTTCGAAGCTTAGGCGTGAGGAACTAGCTACAAGAAGAGGCGTTCAGATTCTTGTGCAGCAGATTTCTGGGGCGGCTTTCCTTCTTCCTTGCAGATAGCTTCTCCTTCCTTTCCACGCTCAACCTGGCTCTGATACCATTTGTTGAGGATCTTCTCACCTACGTGGGGATGTGGAGATCCGTAACAATCTCCTTCTTGAAGAGTCTTGGTGCGGAAAACCAATGGAAACATCAAGAACTGAAAACTGCAGCATTTTGTGGCCCTTGGAAATAAACTCCAAGAAGTCGGCCACAAAACCCATGCCTGGAGATCTAATCCCCATGGCAACCAGCAGCAAGAACTCCTCCACACCACCTCCTAGGTGTGGAGAAAGAAGGCATCAAAGGACTTTGGGCAGCAAGGCTTGATGGCACCCACTACATGGGGCGCCTCCCTCTTCCAAACCTGGGCGTCTAGGGCTTGAGGGAGGCGCCCCCCTTCCTCTAGATTCTCTTGAGAGGGGGCGGCTATACTAGAGAGGAGAGAGAGAGAGTTCAGGAAGAAAATCTCTATTGATTCCGTCTCTTCAATTAGGTTACAATACATGGGTTTATATACCCTAGGATTTCCATGTTTCCTAACATAACATGAACCCTAACAAACCCTAGTCAAAAACTCCCCTAGCTAACCTACATGAGATTGCGCTCATCCAAGTCCATGTACACCCATGACTTGACCCAATCTCACCCCATGGTCCCAAACCCGGCCCATACATGAATTAGCCCCCTTAAGACCCAAATCCTTGGATTTCAAGATCCGTGGAGGGCCAAACCTCCATCTTAGAACCAAACCAGTCCTAGCCCTAGGACCCAAACCGGTCCTAGAGTCATTGAGCCAACTCCATGGCTCAACTCTTAGCCTCCCAAGGCTTGGGAGCACCACACCTGTGCCTACAAAGTATTCTGTAGAAAATGCTGAGGATATATAGCATAGTTCATCATCGATCACTTCTGCAATACCTGGTTGTAACTGACACTTGTCTCATAAAAGTTTCATATCATGAATATTTTAAGTAATTGATACCACCAGCGGATGTTGAAAGTCCAAACCGGCTAGTCTTGTTGAAAGAATGGATTTGAATCTTGTCCAAAAAATGCTTGGGAATCGTTTTGTGCTTCTTTTCTGGATCATGTGTTGCATAAGTAGCATTCAGTGCAATTAGTGGTTATCAATGGAATGGTTTTATAACATCGTTTAGATTTGATCTGTCGCACATCTGCCTTTATGGAGTTCTTTTTTAACATAAGCATATCAATATTGCCAGGATAACATCAGGGTGATGGCTGAATCACCATGAAATTAAACTATTGAGTTGTAGATCAATTTGGTAGGATCTTGAACTAATGTGGTATGTCATTGGTGAGTACTATGCTATCTGCTCATTAGCTATAATTCATGGAGTCCAACTTACGAACAGCAGTTTGATGCTAAGATAGAGAGGTAGTGGGAGAAATAGGATGATCAAATTTGAAAGTTATGAATTGTGCTACTGGGGTTTAGAAGCCATACTGTTGTTGTGTCTTAGGTCAAGACAGCACTATGGTTTTTGTAGCTAGCTGTCTCACTGGGTTGAACTTATGAGCAGCTCTGTGATGAGGTAGAGGGTGGTGGAAGAAGTAGGATAATTAAATAGAAAGGTATGCAATATGGATTGTGCTTTTAGGGCTTAAAAGCTATACTGTTAAAGCATTTGACTATATCCAAATTCCTGTTTAAGTCTTGTTTTGATCATTTTGAATGAACTGATGCCAGTTTGACACTTTGGGATACTTGTCAGGGATTCAGGTTCTAGCGGGACGTCCCGTGGGACATCGAGACGGGGTACCATCCCATGTGTTGGGACAGGCCGTCCCGCTAGCATCCCAGTATCCTGATTGGGATGCCTTGGAACATCCTCTGTTCCAAGTGTCGGGACGGGGCGGGACGGCGACACGTCTTGTTCATGGGAAAATCGGGACAGCCCCATCCCATAGAATTTAAAACCTTGATACTTTTAGTTCTAGACCATTATGATAGTATTAAATTATTTTAGGCATTGCTGCACTTGTTGTCTCATTATACCTTCATGACTTTTCCGAATAAAAAAATGATGAGCTTCAGTTACTTCCGACTTGTTTTCTGCAGTATACAACAAAACCAATACCCAAAACCAAGTTTTTATATGCTAGTTCGATGACCATATTTGTCTAGGCCAAGTTGGGACACTACTATGGATGGTGCCATCCTAACACTTGGAATGAATTGGCATCTTGGTGATTCACTGGGATCCCTGTTATTTATTTATTTATTTATTTTTGGTTTCCAATTGTTTGTTGGTTTTAATGACTGTTTTAGAGGTAATTTGGAGTTCGTCGGAATTTAGTGTTGAGGTTAGAAAAATTTTGGAGCCAATGGTTTGATTTATGGTGTGGAACCATTATTACCACTTTAAAGAATTATAGAGAAGGAAGAGAATTGTTATGTCATTTCTTTTAGCCTCTCAAAGGGTCTTTATAGGCTACTACATACAATATACTTGGACACATACTAGATACAATATACTTGGACACAAACTAAATATGATGAGATCTTAATATATGGCTATAACCAAAAATGGCTATACTAAATATGGTTGTAACCAAATATGGTTATACTAAATATAGTGAGATCTTAATTAATTACTCTAACACTCCCTCTCAAGCTAGAGCATAGATGTTGTTGAAGCCAAGCTTGTCCATGAAGGCGTGGAATAACTTTGGAGGTAATGCTTTGGAGAGAATATCAGCTAACTGTGAAGATGATGGTACATAAGCAAAGGAAACAACTTCTCCCACTCATCTCGAACGAAGTGACAATCGACCTCGATGTGTTTGGTGCGCTCATGAAACACTGAATTTTTTCCAATATGCATTGCAGCTTGATTATCACAAAAGTGGGAAACCGGAGATGATGTAATGATGCCAAGATCTCGTAGGAGGGAGCACAACCATAGAATCTCGGAAACAAGGTGTCCAATAGCTCGATACTCTTCTTCGGCACTAGAACGGGCAATTATGGTCTGCTTCTTGCTCTTCCAAGAAATAAGATTACTGGTAAAGAAAACTAGGTACCCACTAGTAGAACGCCCATCATCAACAGAACCAGCCCAATTAGTATCTGAGTAGCCCTACAAGACTAAAGATTTCCCTGGTTTGAACAATAAACCTTGTCCAGGTGCTTTCTTCAGATAGCGAAGAATATGAATAACAGCTTCCCAATAAGTAATGGTAGGAGTCTGTATGAACTGACTGACACAAGTCATAGCATACGAGATGTTAGGTCTGGTAACTGACAAGTAGATGAGTTTTCCCACATCACCTATACCTGCTAGGATCTAAAAAGGGGGGATCGATAGTGTAGGCTGATAATTTGATATTCGGATCCATGGGAGTCACTGGGTCGACATTCCAATAATCTAGTCTCTGAGGGGGTGCTTGGTTGGGAGAAATGGGGGTCAGAAATCGGAATGGGAAAGGGTGACTCCCATTCCAACCATTTGGTTTGGAGTCCCATTTTGATTCCAATTCCGGAGTGGAATAGGAATGGCCCAATTTATATAGAACTCAATCTCTATTCTCCCCTATGGATTCAAATTTTCATTTCAATTTCGATTCTGATTTCGATTCCAGTCACGAACCAGGCGCTTCGAGGGATCTAGCCATTCTGATTCCGATTTCGATTCCAAGCCATTTCGATTTTCATTTCGATTCTGATTACGGTCACAAACCAAGCACCCCCGAGAGTATTTCAAGAACATACTTCCATTGTGATAGGAAGATATCGTTCTTGGTACAGGCTACCTCAATCCCTAAGAAGTAGCGTAGAGGTCCAAGATCTTTGTCTGAAATGCTTGTGAGAGGTGTTGCTTGATAGCAATTATATCTTGAGAATCACTACTAGTTATATCGTCAACATAAACAAGAAGAATGATGATCCCTTTCAGTCCTTTCTTTGTGAATACAGAATGATCTGCTTTGCTTTGAGAGAAGCTAAAGGAGCAGACAACCTTAGCAAACTTCTGAAACCATGCCCGAGGAGATTGTTTGAGCCCGTAAATAGACTTTTTGAGCTAGTAGACCAAAGTCTCCCCCTTTCGCTCATGCCCAGGAGGTTGTTGCATATAAACCACCTCCTTTAACTCGCCATTTAAGAAGGCATTCTTGACGTCTAACTGATGAAGAGGCCAGGAACTAGCAAATGCCAAAGAAATAAGAAGCCGAACGGATGTCAGTTTAGCTACAGACGAAAGCCTCTAAATAGTCGATGCTATACTTCTGGGTGAACCCTTTAGCAACAAGGTGAGCCTTAATATGCTCAACCGTCCCATCTGGATTATGCTTTATAGTGAAGGCCCATCGACAGCCGACTGCTTTACAACCAGGTGGTAGACTGACTAACTTCAGGTATCATTCTGTCGAAGAGACTGCAATTCCTCATTCATAGCAGCTGTCCAACTAGGGTGCTGTAGGGCTTTCTGAACACTAGAAGGGAGAGCAATAGAGTCGAGGGAGGATGTAAATGCCTGAAACTGGGGGGTGAGATGAGTAGTGGAGACAAATTGAGCAATAGGATGAGTAGTACATGTGCGCTTACCCTTTCTTAGAGCAACTGGGAGGTCATCCAACATATTATCGGATGATGAAACTGATGGAGGTGGAGGATCAGCGGTCCCAACACTTGGAGGAGGTGGATGTACATCAGTCTCATGTCTTCTGGTATAAACCAGAATAGGTTTCTCCGGACTGGCATAGGAGTGGGGAAGTCAAAACTATCAACAATTAGCAATGATACACTAAGTTCTTTTTTTGGAGATGTATGGGTTGGGAAGAACAGTTGAGTTTCGAAAAAGGAGACATCAGAAGAAGTAAACATGTGTTTATTTTCTGGGGAATAACAAAAATATCCTTTGGACAGACATGAATAACCAAGGAAGACATATTTGATTGCACGAGGATCTAGTTTGTCATTGCCTGATGAAAGAGACTGATCAAAGCAACTACAACCACATACTCGTGCAGGAAAAGGAGATGGATCACGATCAGGAAAAATCAAACTAAAGGGGGAAACATTTCCAATAACTTTATTAGGCATGCAGTTTATGAGGTAGGAGGCAGTGAGAACTGCAAAACTCCAGTAAGATTTTGGAACATTCATCTCAAACATTAAAGTGCGAGCAGTGTCTAATAAATGTCTGTTTTTCCTTTCAGCAACTTCATTTTGTTGGGGTGTATAGGCACATGAAGTTTGATGCAAAATCCCATTTTGAACAAAGAAGTTTTTGAAATCATGATTCACATATTCTTTTGCATTGTCAGAATGAAATATTTTGGGAGTTGTTTTGAATTGAGTTTGAATCTCTTTGAAAAATTGTTGACAAATGGAAAATAATTCAGATATGTTTTTCATCAAAAATAGCCAAGTCATACGAGAATAGTCATCAATGAAGGTGACAAAATATTTAAATTTATTAATGCCAGAAAATTTTGTGGGACCCTATACATCAGAATGAATTAAATCAAAAAGACACTATGTTTATTAACTGACCAGATAGGAGACTCGATGATGTTTTCCTAACTCACATGATTCACATGAAAAATCAGAAAGGAACTTAGAACTTGATACCAACTGCCTAAGGACTGATATGGATGGATGACCTAATCTGCGATGCCAGAGCGAAGACTCAGTGGAGGTGCTAAAGGCTGATGTTAGGGTTTGCCATACCGGGCCGAATCGCCCGCTACGGGACGTGCCAACCATCCGACGGGGAACCGAGACGGTTCCGACATGCAAAACGGTACATGCCGTTGCCGGGAAGAAAAAGAGAAGAAGAGAGAGAAATAGAGAGAGAGGGAGGAAGGAAGAAAAAGAAGGAAGGGGATCCGCGGAGGCCTCCGGTGGGCAGTCGTGGCCGTCGGGCGACGGAACGGCCTCCCGCGGCTCCGCACGGGGAACAGGGGCGGATCGCCCCTGTTTCTCAGATTTTTTTTTAAAAAGCTTTTTCAAAACGAAGTCGGCAAGTGGTTTGCCGACTTCACTTAAGTCGGCAAACCACTTGCCGACTTTATGTTGAAAAAGCTTTTTAAACAAAAAATCGAGAAACAGGGTGGATCGCCCCTGTTCTCCGCGCGGAGCCGCGGGAGGCCGTTCCGCCGTCCGACGGCCACGGCTGTCCGCTGGAGGGCCTCCGGCGGCCCCTCCGGCGGATCCTCTTCCTTCTTTTTCTTCCTTCCTCCCTGTCTCTCTCTATTTCTCTCTCTTTCTCTCTTTTTCTTTCCCGGTTTCCTTCGTCGGTTCGCCTCGGTTCGGAACGGAACGGAGGCGTGCCGTATCGTACTGCCGGCCGGCCGATCCGGCCACCGGTACCGGTACAGGAAACCTTGGCTGATGTAGAATCTGGTTGATTCAAGATGTAGAGACCGTGGTGCTCATGATCTGCTCCAATCACTTTCCTCGTCATAACATTTTGAAAAACACAATATGAAGGAAAGAAGGTTACAGAGTAGTTGAGATCAGCACAAAGCTTCCTAATAGATAATAAACTAGACGGAAAGGTAGGAATTTAAAGAACAGATTTAAGGTGAATTGTGTTGGTGAGATCAATAGTGCCTATCCCTTGAATGGAGACAGGTGAACCATCAGCAATGCGCATATGAAAATCAAAAAGTGGTGTAAAGGATGATAAAGCTAAAGGTGTCATATGTTCAGAAGCCCCGGAATCTATGATCCATTGATGAGGTGAAACAAGACATGCCATACTTGTTTTGATAGAATTACCAGAAGTCTTGGAAAGCAGTTTGCGGAAGGCAGTGTACTCGTCAGCAGTAAGAGTGATATGAGATGTAGAACCAGCCTGTGATGCAAATGCAGAATCTAGTGTAGTCACCATAGAATCTTGATGCACACAAGAAGCACGACGAAGAAGTTTCCCGCACGTCTCATAGATATGGTTAGTGCCATGATAGTAGGTGCAGTACTTGGTATTGCTGCCAAACCAGTACTCTGAGGAGATGAAGTACGCCTACTACCACGACTCCGATGGATCGATCCACGGTCACCACGGCTGTGAAATGATGTTGAACCACGATTACGATGAGATGCAAGTGTGCAGGCTGAGTAAGATCTGCAGCTGATGTAGGAGAAGGTGCCTTCACTCTGGGGTAGATGAGTGGCAAGATCACATAGAGTTGGGCTAGAAAGAGTTGCCAAGAGATGAGATCGAACACCCTCCAGATAGGGGTGCACACGTCCAAGGCAAAGAACAGCCAAAACAGCCTGTCGCCAAGACTCCTGAATAGCGCCATCCGGTGAGTATGGCTGATAGATCTTCCATTCCTCAAGGAAGAGGGTATAGCGGGCAATGAAGGCATGAATATCATCACCCTGCTCTACCTCGTGGATCTCCTGGAAAATGTCATAGAGCCGCTGCATGTTGTTGATGGAGGAATACTGAGTCTGGAGAGTATCCCAGATCTCTTTAGTAGTTTGTAGATGGCACATGATGGAACGAACAGATTTTTTCATACTGTTAGTCATCATGTTCATGATGATGGCATCATCACAGATCCATGTGTCATAAGTCGGATCTGTAGAAGGAGGATTGTGAGTAATATGCTTCAACATGCGCTTGCCGGTGAGGAATCTTTTGACTGCGAGAGACCACCGCATGTAGCTATCGAAACCATTGAGTCTTAGTGGTAATGCGGTAACTATCTGGTTTGAGATCCGCAGAGAGAGATGGGATGGATGAGGTTATAGTCGATGTAGCAAATGATGAGAGGAGAAATCCATCAAACCTGGCTCTGATACCATGTAAAGAATTATAAAGAAGGAAGATAATTGTTATGTCATTTCTTTTAGCCTCTCAAAGGGCCTTTATAGGCTACTACATACAATGTACTGGGACACATACTAGATACAATGTACTTGGACACAAACTAAATATGATGAGATCTTAATATATGGTTGTAACCAAATATGGCTATACTAAATATGGTTGTAACCAAATATGGTCATACTAAATATGGTGAGATCTTAATTAATTACTCAACAGCCACTAATGCCTTGAAAAGAATTCAAAAAATATAATAAATTTAAATGAAACACCACCAATAGATCATGACATCATGTCATCAAAAGAATGTAAGTATATATTTTGTAAATCATTTCTATATCATTTTAATATTATTTTTACTTTGTCAAAGCTTTTGTCTTTTAAAAAACTGTATTTTGATATGAATGAGGGACACGTCCACTGCGCACACTTTGTTCATACCTTCAAGCTCATATAAAGTTGCATCCTTTTTTTGGAAATTATAAAATTATTTAAAATATGCTTTTCCATGTATATTTAATTACTTAAATAATAATTGTAATTTAATATGATTAATCTGAATAACTACCAAAATGCAAGCTGACTACTTCAAAACATAAATCTAAATTGTGAACATAGTCAAATTTAAATGGTTTCTAACTCTAAAATTGTTTTAGAAAATTTAGGGATTTGGATAACAAAAATTGGTTGCAGGCTTTTGCATATACCTCACACAAGACTGTATATTTTAACTTTATATATGCAAAGGCATTTTGGTTGCATTACTTTAAGCTTATGCAAATTTTTGGCTAGGTTTGGGTACTCCTGGTTGTGCCAAATACTGATCCACTTCAGTATTATTGTAATAGAATTTGTGCACTTAAAGGGCAAAGATGCAATTTTTCTTGAAATTATTATTTTTTATTTTTAATAACTATTTTTATTCAAAAAATAGTTTAACTTCATGAAAATAAATATATGCATCTAGAAAAATTGTGTTGTATGTCAATGCCCATCCTACAACATATCAAATATCATGCCAAATGGAAAAATTTTGGCATGATCTCTTATTATTTTTTATTTTGGTCAAATAAACAAAAAAAAAGAAACAATGGATAGGAGATGATGATACATTAAGAGAATTTTGGCTTAGAAGTGCCTAGATTGGAGAGAGTTTTGCCAGATCTATGGCTCTTCCTCTCTCATTCGCCCCCTTTATCTCCTCTTTCCTCTTTCTATCGCTTGTGTGTGAGAAAAAACAAAGAACCTCAAAATCTGTAGTTCATGTGTCCTAGATCAGTGTCGATCGGTACAAGCCGACCAGATCTGGCACTGTCGGTAGTGACTGATGTCATCCTCCTCGTGTTCTTAGCCAATCCCACCAATATAGACCAAGACACTTGGTTTAGGTAGACTCGGTGTCCCATAGCCATCCCAGGACCTGGTTAGTCACCAATCTGATGCTTGATGGTTGGGACAAACAGGGATCAACTGTGTGTTAACCCATGCCCAAACCATATGTGCTTGATTGCTTCAACTTCTATTGTTTTGACTGAAAGTCTGAAGTAATGCTATTTTGTTGTTTATTGAAATATGGTATATATTTCAATAAAATTTTATTACGAGTTAGATGTTCAAAGTAAAAATTTCAGTTGTTTTGGACATTGTTTTAGTCCTCATTTCTGTTCTACCTTTAAGAACTCTACATTAAAAGAATAAAGCTTCAGCCACTTCTGACCAGCTCTTGAGCCATAAATTTTGGTCCACAACTTAACGGTGATGGTTCAACATGAAGGCTTGGATCTGAAGACTTGTTAAACAAGAGATAAACCCTTGAAGGGATTCATATAACTAGATATTTCTACTAAAGGGGCTGGGAGTACAAAGACTTGAATCTTTTGAAATGCTTTGTAAAGGAATTATGAAATGCATGCCACATCTGATGGGTCAACATAAAGACTTGGACCTCAAGACGTGTTGTTTAAGGGGGGAGCAAACTGTTAAAGGAATTCATGTAACTACATATTTCTGAGAAAGGAGCTGAGATTACAAATGTTTGGATCTTTTGAAATGCTTTCAAAGAACTTAATGAGATGTGTGAGAAAAATCTGTCCAATATAGTAGACCTCTAAAACAATGATCATTGTTTTTCCAATTGTTGCATTGGTAATCCTTGAAACAATTGCATCTATTTTTTTGCTGTTTATTTATTTTTGGCACAACCTTCTATACAATTTGTTGTTTGGAATGGTGTCACGCCCCAATCCGAGATTGTGAGTTAGGGGTCGTGGCAACTATTCCATACATATGGAGAACTCTCCCCGTAAGCATGCAAGGCATTTTAATACGATATCAAATGCATCACAGTGAAGATCATTTAAATAACTAAAGTCTGAAATTCAATTAATTAATAAATCCAGCTAATAAATAAAGTTGAAAGTCTTATGTCAAATAAATCTCAATTAATAATCCTATAAGATATAATAATAAATCTAAATCCAACTGTATTGATACTGTTAAATCTCACTTTTAATTCTACTCCCAAAGCAGTACACGCATCCGCAACTAAATATCTGAATCTAAAAAAAATAGATAATAAGCTTGACAGTCCAGTAAGTAATGAATACCTTAACTAGATAATTTATATGATGATATAGGATACAATAGTTAAAATACAATTTATCATGAACCCATGTAAAAGCATAACCAATTCATTTTTAAAACATAAGTCCAATAATTCTAATATCTTTCAAATATTCATATACATAATCATAAATCCGATCCGAAATAAATCACATTTAACTCAATATGCTTTAACTGTGACCACATTTATATCCTGTGGTTGGGTCAGGAACAAAATTGTACTTATATCCTATGGAGTGGGTCAGGATACTGCATTTATATCTGTGGAGTGGACCAGAATACATCGCTTATATCCTACAGTGTAGGCCATAATACCATATTCATATCTTGTGGCGGGGCCAAAATATCACATCTGTATCTTGTGGCGGGCTAGAAATAAAACAATAACCTCAGTAATAGTCAGAGTGTCAATACAAACCTGCAATTAGCATGATCAAAACATAATCAGGCTGAGAGTCCAAATCTGATATATATCAAAATTTTTTCACAGAGTAACATATATTCCATAATCCAATCAAAATATGCATATACAATATAAGATCAGTAGATGGTTATAGCAATAGTTCGAGAAATATGACTTCAAAATGCCATATCAATTTTCATTTAAAACACATTTTCATAAAATTCATAAATCACATATGAACCCATTAACAATGTATTTGATGTTCAACATAGTATTATATAAATGAAAAATTTAGAAAAGGTAGATCATTACTTATTTTGCACGTACAATGAGCAAAAAAATCCAACTAATCTTGAGATTCTCCTTCGAAACCTAATATCCAAAATCATATTTTTATCAAAATTTAACCATGAATATTTTAAAAATAAAAATCTTAAGTTCCAACACCATCACATGGTTGGTCAAGCGGAAGCGCCTGACATCCCGATCGATTGGACCACATTGATCTCATTTAATAATGTTTGAACTAGGGTACATATGGTTCAACAAAAATCACGGTGATCTAATCTAGTAATATCTAGTCTAGCCAAGGTGAGTGCCGACACGCTGCCTGGCAATCGTGGGTCAACACCACTTCATAGGGTCGGTCAAGGTCACTGAAGGGTCTTTCTAAAATCCAAAACATCCTAGTGGAGAGAGAAACCATGTGTAGCGAGAGAATCTAGAGAGAGAAAATGGAGAGAAATTAGAGAGAGGAAAGATAGGAGAAAGAAACTCTCTGCTTTTCTTTTTCTTTTTTCATTTTTCTTTCATTTTCTTTCCTTTCTTTTTCCTTCTCTTCTTCCTTTGGTTCTCGGCAAAACAGGGGATTAACCTTTGCCCTCTTCCCATAATAGAGGAGGCTTCTTGCCAGCGGTGGCCATGGTTGGTGGTTGGGGCCATGGTGGCATGAGTGTTCCATAATTGGCAGTCAGTAGCAAAGATGGCTGGAGAAAAGGAAAAGAAAATCGGGAGAAAATCAAAGAATGGCGGTATTTGGGTGTGATGGTGGCAAAGGCATTGTGATAGAGCTCGGCAAACTTCGATGAATGTTCAGAGAAATCTGGTGTGGATTGAAGGGGAAGGAGTTAGCCTTAAATAGAATAGAGGGGAGGCCAAATCCCTCGTAGAGTCAGCTTCCCTCTGGGAAAATCGGGAGGAACAGGATTCCCATCGGGAGTCTTCCTCTGATCTCTATTTTTTTTGCCTTTGCTTTAAAATCATGCAGCTCCTTGTTGGGCCATTTTAGCTTATTGGGCCGGTCAAGTGGACCAGGGCCGGTCAAGTGGTAAGCCCAGAATGGCTGGGCTATCAAAATAGGTATTCAGCTTCAGTTTATTTTATCAACACCAAAAAATAATTTTGCTTCAAAATGAATCACTTGATTTATTGTTTTTCTCATCATAGTACTACCTTTTCTGGTGCAGCTATAGCATAGTTTTTTGATATGTTGTGTTGCATGGGCATGCATAGAGTTTCCTAGAAGAGAAAAATAGATCCACTCATTTGTATGCTTTATAATATCACTTTGCAGCTATCCTTGATATAATTCTTAGCTGGAAGGCAAGAAGGAGCATGTCTTTTGCAGTTAAGCTGAGATATATTTTAAAGGTTGTTTCTGCTGCTGCATGGGTGGTCATATTACCAGTGACATATGCCTATACCTGGGAAAATCCTAGTGGACTAGCAAGGACTATAAAGGGCTGGGTTGGGAGTGGACAGAATCAACCTTCATTATACATTTTGGCAGTGGTTATATACTTATCACCGAATATGCTAGCAGCTTTGCTGTTTCTTTTTCCATACCTGCGACGGTTTCTTGAGAGTTCAAACTACAAAGTTGTAATGCTCATGATGTGGTGGTCTCAGGTATCCTGAACTACTTACCATCTTTTTGTACATCCTAGTGTTCCAATGTTCCCATCATTGATATAGATATCTGTGCTATTTCTTCTTGTGAACCACATTATGTGCATGCTTATTTATGGTTAGCTGAAGCGCTTATTTTGAAAATGGCAGCCTCGGCTCTATGTGGGAAGAGGAATGCATGAAAGCTCTTTCTCACTTTTTATGTAAGCAAATCATTTTCCCATTGTCATCCCATATTAGTTTTGAACCAATAAAGCCCAGGCTGAAATATTCATTTTCGGGGGGTATATTTTTTCTTTTGTTGTCAGGTACACAATGTTCTGGGTAGTTCTCATACTCACGAAGTTGATATTTAGTTACTATATTGAGGTAATCTGTTCTTGCTTTACTTACTTTTTCTGATAGTTGATGCCACTATATTTTTGGGTAATTGATTTATTAAATTCCTAGGAATATTTCATAATAATAATGCAAAGCTCTTGGAATTCCTGCAGAAAATGTTCTTGTACATTCCAATTTCTCGTGAAAAATTAAAAGATATAGAAGTAACACTTTGCCAAAGTAGAATATCAAATCACACAAGTTTTTAGCATGCAAAAAATGAGTTTAGATCATTAATGAGTGCTTAAGTAGTCCATGCTTCGCGATGGGCAGGCTTATATAATGTTGGGTGTTTTGAATAATCCTATATATTATTACAACATGATTTGAGACCTTTTAGGAATGATTCAGATTTCTCTTTATGTGAAAGAGGAGCCCTGATGTACAGATTGAACCAGTAACCACAAAAAATATTCTATATTGGACAGCAGCTAGAAAAAAGTTTTTTCACATCCTTAAGCTTCTTACCATATGAGTGGTATATGAGCTTCCAACTGTGCCTACGTTGTGTTTGTAGCACCTTCAGTATGTTGTTCATACAGCCAAAAAGAACATCTATGGTAGGTTGTTAGTGTTTGGGAGTAGGTACTTGGCCCCTTGTGCTGAACTATGAACTATGCCGAACTAAACCATGTAATGCCCATGTTAGCTAACAAATCAACATTGACATTCAGGAATATTTATGAGCTTAAAATGTCTAGACATTGGTATAAAGCAGTTAATTTAGTACATCTTAGAACCAAGGAATCCATGAGATGAAGGTGTCTCGATTTCTCTATAGAATGGGACATCCTGCATCTTGTCTTGCCTCGACAGCAGTCTCAATCATGCATCTCGATGGATATCTTCCATCTTTCTTCCCTTCTTCTTTCCTTTCTTTTTTTCTTTTCTCTTTCTTTTACTTTCGTCCTTCTCTTGTTTCTTTTCCTCTATCTTCCTTTCTTTGCTTTTCTTGTCCTTTTTTTATTCTTCCTTCCTCTTTTTCATTTTTCATCTTCTTTTTTTTCACGTTTCCCTTTTCTTCATCTTTCGTTCATTTCTTCTCTCCTCTTTCTTCTCTCTATATGGATGGATTTCGGGGTCCTGAACCCATCCTAGTCCCGTTGTAGAAATGGGACAGGACAGTCAGGACACGCCTCATCTTGCCAAGATGCAAGACCTTGCTTAGAACAATAAATATATCTTAAATTAATAATGTAAGTATCATAGTGCAGAATGTTACGAGGGATTTGTGAAAGTTTTTATAGAATTTTACATAGTATAGATAGAGATGCATACTGTCACGCCTCTAATATTACATAGCGAGCTGGGAGTCATGGCAACTGCCATATACTCAAGGATTCAGATTCCAGCGGAATGTCCTGTGGGACATCGGAACAGAGAACCATCCCATATGTCGAGACAGAACCATCTCGCTAGCATCCCAACATTCTAATTGGTACGTCTTAGGACATCCTCTCTCAAGTGTCGGGACGGAGTGGGACGACAGCGCATCCTGTTTCATGGAAAAATCAGGATAGTCCCATCCCACGGGATTTAAAACCTTGCGTATACTCATGGAGAACTCCCCCACAAGCATGCAAGACATCTCTTCATGATATCATAAAGCAATAACGGAACAATAATCAATAAATTAATATTCAAATTTAATTTAAATAACTAAATCAAATGTCTTACAAAATAATATTCCATAGTTTTGCATCAACTTCAATAAATCCTAATCTCAAATAAAAATATTAAATTTTGCTTCTAATTGGCTCTCCTATAATGAATCTCTGAATCAAGCTAGTCCTCTGAATTGTAAGAACAGTAAAATATAAAGTAATGAGCTAGATAGCCCAGTAAGCAATGATCACTTAATTAGATAAATCAGTAATAGTAATATAATAAAAATAAGTATGTAAAGTATAATAATTCAAAATCTAATTCAAAATATACAGCACTAATCAAAATAAGATCCATGTGAGTTCATTCTTTTAAAATTCAATTTTCATTAATAAATCAATTTGTTTCAATACATCACATTCATCTTGATAGCCATGAATTAAATCAAGATGCTACTACATAACTCTCAATTGCAGGGTATCAAAGTACCAGCGCACAATTCCTACTGGTAGGGTATCAAATTACCAGTATTTAACTATCCTACTGGCAGGATATCAAATTACCAGTGCACAACCTCCATTGGCAGGACATCAAAGTATCGGTATTTAACCATCCTACTGGTAAGGTATCAAAATATCAGCATTTAACCGTCATTGGCAGGGTATCAAATTATCAGCATTTAACCTTTATTGGTAGGGCATTAATGTGCATGCATTTAACCCTCATTGGTAGGATTTGATGCATAGTCAAATTGTGAGTCAAAATCCATCTCAAATCGTAATACTTTACTCAAAGATATTTCATATTTTAAATCGAATAATTCATAAAACGATGCAATATTGAAATCAATCGGGTACAATCCATATCAAATTCAACACATTTGATCATAAATCATTTAATATTCTAAAGAAAAGCATATCCAGTAATTAAAAATACAATGCATCAATTTCATAAATCATGAATATTTTGATATAGAGAATATTTTATAATTTATCAATAAATTTAGGAAAAGTGAAGCATCACTTATCTCGCACGTACTCCAACAAATTCAAATAATTGCAGAAATTTCTTTCACAATCTTTAGTTAATAAATTATATTGCACTATCCATTGTTGGACATCTTATCAAGACGATTACACCCCTATACAGGGTTGAGTCCAATAATTAGAACGGATATGGATAATTATGGAAAGACATGATTTACGGATAGTCGCATCCAACGGTTTGGATTAGTCCGGTCATCTAACTTTATCTAATTTAAATTAGGCTAAAATACAATTGGTTCGATAGAGATTGAGGGTGATCAAATTAGTAGCGTCCAACAAGAATCAAGATGGAGGCTAATATGGTGCTTGACGATCAAAGATCAGTTCGATCAAATAACTTTATTCAATTAAGATCATTTAAGATACAAAGTTTTGATAGAGACCAATACCAACTAGATCGTGTGATGTTTGGCGAAGGCTCGTGTGGTGCGAACATGCTATCTGACCAATATGATGGTTAGTGTTACAGTTCAATCTCGATTCAAGGCATGCACAAATCCCCCAATCCAATACAAAAGAGGATGAGGGCTTCAATAGCTTCCTTCTGGCCCTTGAAAGAGGAATCGGAAGATGAGGGTCTTGAAATCGACTCTAATACCATCTCTCCGATGAAAGATGATGGTAGTTTGGCTTGGAATAGCCTCCAGCTTCTCTCTCTCTCTCTCCTCTGCATTCGGCCTCTCTCTGATCTCTTTCCCTCATCACAAAGCCATCGAAGGCTGTCCAATCCCATCAAAGCTCATTGACATAAATGGATCCCCTCTCTGTCTGTCTCTTCCTCCCTCTTCTTCCTCTCCCCCCTTTCCCTCTCCTTCACTCTCCTTCCTTACCAGCCTTCTCCCTCCTCATGGTTCTGATATGCCATGGTTCGGTATGATACAAATTGGTATTGTACCACACCAATTGCTGACTGACATGCCTACTAGTACCGGTTTTGCAATCCATGCTTACCATGTCCTCCCTCTGCTGTTGTCCCTCATTCTCATCCACTACCACCTTGTACCTATTTCGGCAGACCACTTGCTTGCTCAGCCTTAGCAACATGTCGCTTGATGCCCAAGAATGAAGAAGAGAGACAACGAAGAGAAGAACACTGGATGAAGAAGTGGAGGGCCAAGGGCTTAACCCTAACCCTAACCCTAGAGAAGATGGGGGGGAGGCTTATTGGAGATAACCGATATTGAAGAGGGGGGAGCGAGTGGTGTCCACTAGTGAAGTGAATGAGAGAAGCTTGAAGGCTCTCGAACCATTGAATGGGGGGAGGGATTTTATAACCGAATCAATATTACATGTTGAACCATTTTGACTTGGCATCAATTGGGTTTGGTATGGACCAAACCATCCAATTCGGGTTGATTCGCGATCATTGATGTGGACCACTTGGTAGGTGAAGAGCTAAAATTATTAGTGGTATACAAGGTGGATGAATCCATATAAGGATATGCAGTTGAAATGAACGTTGGGCTGTTACAAAACAATGTGCACAAGATAAGTGTGACGAAATAAGAATATTGAGATGGATGTATGGTAATTTAAAAAAGAAAGATGGAATAAAAAATGAAGCCATCCATACATGGGTAGAGGTGTTGGGTTTTGGTTGTACAACGGAATATGATTTTCAATTTTTTTTTTATTAAAACATGCTTTTAATTCTTAAAAGTGGCAAACCGAAACTCAATCCTAGGAAGTCCTTGCTGATTTCAATCAAACATAACGTGCATGATATTCAGGTGAGAATTATACCTTTAAGTTGATGATGATTTGATACAAGTATGATCTCCACAAGATGCCCACGTGGATGTCTTCCAATGATAGTACACACAAGATTGATCACGGATCTTTTCAATCTACTGCTACGTCAAGACTGCTTCACAAAATTTTAGCGATCTATCCTTCTCAAGGATGAAACATATAGCAACTTGATAGCTTTCCAAAACTCCACAAAAATCACACCTGAAATTTTTTGTCAAAAGATTGGCGTTCTGATTTAGATATCCAACTCTTGGATATTCCAATCTCTTAGAAAGGCAGACAATCTGCTTTTCTAATTGATTTCTTTCCTTTCTAATTTTTCCTCTTATTTTCTTTCTTTTTTTTTTGCTTTTCTATTTTTTTTCTTTTTCTCTTCAACTCACATGCACAAAATCCCATCAATTTGCACGCTAACCCCATATGGAGTGCCCCTATTTATATGGAACAAAAGGGCGTGGATCACATCCTTTGGCGCACTAAGGTTTCTCATGAGGGGCCAAACTCTTTGGCTTCTGCTTGAGATAAATGCATCGCATGGAGTTGTAGAGCCGGACTTCTCCCTTCTGCGCACAACAACCAAGGCACCATCATAAAAGGTGCATGGGATTAAATAGCAAGGATTTCAAGAGTAGCCCAGAAGGACTCTTCCTTCTGGGTGCAAGAAATTTAATGTGGCGTGGAGATATGGTGTGGAGGTGGTTAGGAGTTTGCTTCACATGAAACTTCATGTGAAGAGGTTTAGGTGCCAAGGAGTCCATGGGTCAGAGCCCACTTAGATTAGATCAAGGCATCAGATTCTAGGTTAGCTTAAACAACTTTGGGCTAGGCTTGATTGGGAACTTGGATTAATCCATGTGCTAGCATGTAAATTAAACCCACAGGATTTTCAATAAATCCAATTAGATCAGTCCGTAATCAAATTTTTAAGTGTGTGACCTATTAAATTCCAAATCTAGCCAGCGGTAGGCTCAGGCTCATGACCAAACTAACTCAATTAGGGAAAGGTCAGTCCAAATGCACCAATTAATTAGAACTTCTAGTTGATTGCTGAATTAAACTCTTTAATTCTTGCGAATTCACAGGTCAAGATTGATGTTTAGCAACATATCATGACTATCCAGAAGATCTAAAATTTTGATGGAAATACCAAAAATATCCTTCAGTGGTGAGTTACCATGTAATTCAATGCTTTGATCAATATCACAGATAAGCTATAGGCATGGAATCATATCCAGTCCAAATACTTATCCATATGTATCTTGATCTAAAGATGATGACTCAGTTGATGATACATTAGAAGTTTTTTTAATTATCATCCTGCTTTGGTCAAAGATTTCTGGAGTCATTATCCTATGAGATCATATAGGATGTTCTCTCCCCTTATAAGGAGTGACAGATTTTTTGTTGATCACTCACAACCTTTATTAACATTTCACGATACCCAAAACATCCCTTATAAGTCTCAGAGAGTCATGTTAGGATATGAATTAAAACATAGATTCATATACATAAGGTACCATGGTGATCTCAGGTTTAAGGATCACTTGCACTACTTCCATTAGAGAACAATCAACTGACATGCATATAAGGCTCCATCAGATGTTTCCTCATTTGGTCAATTCAGTGAACTCTCTTAAATGAGCATCCACATCTTTGTATTAGTGTCACTACACAAGGATTGTGAGATCAACCATCCTCTCCATCGAGCATGCATAGGATGTGCTAGTCTTACCGGTATCATTGATCTTCGAATCAATGATCTTACAACTGAAAATATTTTAGATTAGGGTTATCATGGATTTAGGTCTTACTGGCATGATCTCGTCATGGCTCTAAAATCATTAACCTAGTCTATGAGATTTATAATCTTAATCAAGCATCAAGATGCAGCATATAATGAAATAAATTATCTAATTTTATTAATAATTAATGTCAAATACATGAGTTAGGAAGATAGAATACAAAAAATATCCCATTGCATCACATATGCGATAGGCTTATAGGACAATTCTTTCAATCTCCCATTTGCACTAAAATCAATTGCTCCTATACTTTATGCCGATACAATCAAGATGACAATCAAACTAGGGTTATGATAAGGCTTTAGTGAATTGGTCTGTCATGTTGTTTTTGGTGTCAACTCTACAATCACATCGTCTTTCGACAATCTCTCGAACGAGATGGAACCGCCTCAGGATGTGCTTGGATTTGTGATGAGATCTTGGTTCCTTGGCTTGAGCAACAGTCCTAGTGTTGTCACAATAAAGTGGCACTGGGTGTTCAATCTTAGGAACAACACCCAACTTTGTGATGAACTTTTTCATCCATACGGCTTCCTTAGTAGCTTCACTAGCAGTAATATACTCTACCTCAGTAACTGAGTCAGTTATAATCTGCTGTTTGGAACTCTTTCAACTCATTACACCATCATATAGAGTAAATACATATCCTAATATGGATTTATTATCATCTGGATCACATTAAAAATTAGAATCTGTAAATCCTTTTAGTTTCAAATCAGACCCGTCATGTATGAGAAAAGCATCTCTAGTCCTTCTTAAGTGTTTGAGAATGTTTTTCACAGCTTTTCAATGATTCTTTTCTGGATTTGTCTGAAATTGCTTATAATGTTCAAAGAATAAGTCACATCAGATCTGGTACATAGCATACATAATCGATCCCATAGCCGAAGCATAAGGGATATAACTTATTCTTTTTCTCTCTTCAGGTTGCTTAGGAGACATCTTCTTAGAGATGTATGCTATGACTCATGGATAAATAATCTCTTTTACATCCATCCATGTTGAACCTTTTCAACACCAAATCTATGTACTTGGACTGGGACAAGCCTAGCATTCACTTAGATCTATCTCTATAGATCTCTATACCAAGTATATTGGACCTTCACCCAAATCTTTCATGGAAAATTTTTGTGACAGTCAAATTTTGATCGATTGCAACATAGGGATCAAAATTTGCCATACCGTGTCGAATCGGTCGGTACACCTTGTATCGTATCGGATCGGTGGGAAACCGGCACGATTCGGCTTATAAATTCGATACAGATGGTACGGAAGGAAAAAAGAGAGAGAGAGAGGAGAGGGAGGGAGGTGGAGCTGTCGGAGGCCGGCGGTGGCCGGCTGCGGCCGTTGGAGGGCTTTCGAGCCCTGTATCGTCCGATAGGACTTTCAAGAGAGTGAGAAAGAGAGAGCACTCGGGGGGAGGAACCTACCGGACGGACGACGTCTCCGTCGCGAGGCCCCCGATGGCCGGCGAGCCGACGTCGACGGTCTGAGGGCGGTCGAGCGGGCTCCGCCCTTCTTTTTCGAAACAGACGGTCGTTTGTTTCAGTTTTTTTTTGGTTTTAAACTCATGATGTCGGCAACCTAGTTGCGAACTTAAGAATTTTTTTAAAAAAAAAGACAAATCGTGAAGCCGGCAAACTATTTGCTGGCTTCACTTAAAATTATGTTTTTTAAAAAAACTCGCGAAAGGCCCCCTGTTTCGCGGCGACGCCCTGTTTCATGTCCGCGCGCCGTGTGCGTGGACTGTGCCCTCCGACGGCCACGACGGCCAGTCGGAGGCCGTCCGACGACCCCACCGACTCCTTCCCCTCCCTCTTTTTCTTTCTTCCTCTTTCTATTTCTCTTTTTCTTCTTTCGGTTGGGTCCGCTTGCCTTTGTCGGTTTGATATGATACGAAACCGTACCAAACCATACCTATCGGCTGGCGGTATCGGTTCAGTATACATTGATAGGGATATTATTCTCAATGAGCAGTATATTATCCACATACAAAACTAGGAAGATAATAGCACTCCTTATCTTCTTGTATACACATGGTTCATCCATATTTTTGATAAAACCAAATGATTTGACTGTCTCATCAAAATGGATGTTCCAACTTCTCGATGCATGTTTTAATCCATAAATGGATTTCTTTAGCTTGCATACTTGATTTGTCTTTTCACTAGAGATAAATCCTCTGGCTGAGTCATGTAGACTTCTTTCTCAAGATTTTTATTGAGGAAAGCAATCTTGCATCCATCTACTAGATTTCAGTCATATGCAGCTATAGCAAGCAAAATTTGAATAGATTTGAGTATGGCTACTGGTGAAAAAGTTTCTTCATAGTTAACACCTTGTTTTTGTCTGAAATCTTTTGCCACTAGCCTGGTCATATAGGTCTTTATCTAGTCATCTGCTCCAATCTTCTTCTTGAAGATCTATTTGCAACCTATTGGGGTCACACCTTTAGGTGCATCATCCAAAGTCCAAACTTGGTATTATGGTGTCTATTTTGGATTTCTGACTTCAAGTCATTTATCAAAGTCACTACTCTTGATTGTTTCTGTATAGGTCGTGGGATCATCATTCTCAATGTTATGTGGTATATTGTTATTCTCAATGACAAATTCATATCTGAGTGGTACATTATACACTTTATTTGACTTTTGAAGAGGTGTGTTCTGGTTGTGCCTCATCAATGAGCACTTCTGTTTGAGGATCAACTTATGGACTGTCCATATGTTGTTTCTGGATAGATTGTAGGTCTTGAACTTCCTTAAGTTCAACTATCCTTCCACTGCCTCCTCCTTGGATAAACTTTTTTTTTCAAGAAAATGACATGCCTACTGACAAAAATCTTTTGTTGAGTAGGGTGGTAAAAATAGTATCCTATATTCTTATTAGAATAACTTACAAATATGCACTTATTTGATCTAGCACTAAGCTTATGTCCTTCAGTATTTTTGACATAAGCAGGCAGCCTCATATCATCAGATGTTTAAGGCTCAGCCTCTTATCTTTTCATGTCTCATATGGAGTGCTAGTAACAAATTTAGTTGATATTTTGTTTAATATATACGCTGCGGCCTCAAGAGCATATCTCCAGAAGGAGATCAAAAGATTTGTGAAGTACATGGACTGCACCATATCTAATAAGGTGCAGTTCCTTCTTTCCGCAATATCATTTAATTGTGGAGTGTAAGGAGTCCATTCAGAGAGAATTCTATTATCTTTAAGATGATCAAGAAACTTGTTAAGTATTCTCTTCGATTAGATCGAAGAGTTTTAATATTTTTATCAGTTTATTTCTCAACCATTTTTTGGTACTCCTTAAACTTATCAAACACTTAGGATATCCAAATCTTGATAAATCATCAGTAAACGTGATGAAGTAGGAGTATCCACCTTTAGCTTGAGTTGTCATTGGGCCGCAAACATCCATATGTACTAGGCTCAATATGTCACTCGTCCTTTCTTCATGTTCAGTAAATGGAGCCTTGGTCATCTTACCCATGAGACAAGATTCATAAGTTTCATATGATTCAAAATCATAAGGATCATAGAATTCTTTTTGTATAACTTATTAATTCTTGACTCATTAATATGACCAAGTCGGCAGTACCAGAGATATGTGATATTCATATTTTTACTCTTTTTTTTTCATTTGATCAACATGAAGAATATTATCATTTAAGTGACAAGAATAAAAGATCATTATCCACAAAGCATTGTCATAAAATTCATTGGAATGATAAATAGAGCAACTTTTGCCCTTTCATCTTATTTCAAAACTACGTTCTAATAACATAGGAATTGAAATAATATTTCTAACAATATTGACATATAGTAACAATTTTTTAATTTAAACTTTTGTCCGAAGGCAACTTCAACAAAAAGGTTACTATGACTTCGGATCGGATGGACTCTCCATTGGCACTGAACCGCACAAACTCACTTCATTCAGTTTCCTTATAGTCTCTGTAACGGTTTGCATAGGTGTGAACTACAGGTGATATCTAATACCTAAGAATCTCTAGTTGAAGTACTTAATGATAAATTTATTTGTATCATATACGAATCTTTAGCAACATTTGCTTCTTTTTGCTTCAAATCCGCAAGGTAATGTTTGTAGTTCCTCTTCCAATGCCCATCTTTCCCACAGTGGAAATAAGTACCTTTTGGTGAGATACTCTTCGACTTTGCCTTCTTCATGGAGATGCTAGTCTTAGGGTTCATCTTTTTCTTTTTATTTGAACCCTTATAGCCTATCTTTTTCTTGGAGATCTTATCTACAAGTAGAATAGGTGTCTTTTCACCCTTGAAAATGAAATGGCTTTCAACTGTCTTCAACATATTGAGCAGCTCTGGTAGGCTTGTGTTCAATTTGTTCATGTGATAATTAATGACAAACTGAGAGAAGGATTCAAGAAATGATTGCAAGATCAAATTCTGACTTAGTTCACTATGCATAACAAAATCCAATTGACTTAACCGAGTGATCAGGTCAATCATCTTAAGCATATGGGTTTGTATGGATGTGCCTTCACTCATCCTGGCACGAAATAACTGTTTAGATATCTCATATCTAGTACTATTTTGTTCTCCATATAATTTTTTTAAATTTAGAAGTATGGAATCCATGCTTTTATGTTGCTTCTGTAGCTTATTGTCGATAGAGGCTAACATGATGTATTTGACAGTCACACTGTCATCATGCCACATCTTGTATGTGGCTTTATCCTCTTCGGTAGCATTTTCTCCGATTGGATCAGGAGTATCCAGAATATAGGAGACTTTCTCCTGTATAAGAATAATTTTCAAATTTCTCAATCAGTCTACATAATTAGGTCCGGTCAACTTATTAGCATCAAGAATGCCATGTAGTGAAAGTGAGGATGCCATTATACAGTTAAATCTATAAATACAAGAACAAAATATAAGCGGACTATTTATGATTACATGCACAACTAGATTAGGTCTTTTTCTAATTGTCTCTCACTTATTTAGTGAATTTCATAGCTTTCAAGTATGAAAATGAGAAACCTTATTTTGTTTCTAAGTGGGGTTGAGATCCTAATTTTTGACAAACATCCTGTGGATAGCACAACACTCATTTATGAGTTTAAGGGCAGGTAACTCTTACCAATTGCATCTCATACAATTTTTAACATATTTTTTGCTTTAAAATACTTAGTCTTGTGGATAGCACAATAAACTATAGTATTTTAGTTAAGTTTGATCTTTCATTTCTATATAGTTATACTTGAACAATGCTGCTGTTGCCACTGAAATCTGGATCACGATTGAAAAGGCTAAGCGGTGGCGCATCCTCCCAGAAGAAAAATCTACAAGCAAGTCCTGACCGGAGTTGGCTCCGGTGGGGACTCTCTGATGCTCAAGTCAGATAACAGGAGAAATAGGCGAGAAGAAGTATTTAGAGATTATGATTGCATATCTTATGGGGTTCCTTGTAGGCCCTTTTGTAGGCTAAAGTCATGAAATTGTTTCGAAAAATTATAGGGCCGATTCAGACTCAACGTGGCCAGACTCTCGGTCGAGATTGATGGGGTGGTTATTACACCTATTTTTTTTGTTTCGGATCCAACTGTGTCGCTGGTGTTTTTGAATTTTGAAATGAGGACGTAGGTTAGATCGGCCTAGCTCCTTTAGTTGAGAGTTCGATTGGGTGCTGAAGAAAAGAGATGGCTGGGGTGGATCTCACTCAATGAGATGAAGACTGGTGGAGGTTGATGCATTATCTACGATCGAAGTCTGCATGTCTGGGTGTTTCGCTATCTACAAATGCTGAGTAGGTGTTAAAGGTCAGTTGCTGTGGAGACAGAGATAAGTTTGATGTCGAAGTTAGGATTGGACGATCTTGAAAGTTCATTAGCCCATGTCTTCAACCCCAACCCCAAGGAGGAAATATCCCCCCAACACATGCCCCTACTCTTGAGTCCGATTCGAACGAAGGGAGTACTAGAGCTCCGATTAGCTGAAGACACATCCTTTCCATAGAAGTGGCGCCTGTGCTTCTTGAGTGAATCAAATAGTCATATCGGACCATAATCATGACTAAAGAGTGATCAACAGAACTAGGAGAATGGCGCACCTCGTTTCCCGCTCATACCATTAATTGGCTGACTGACGCCTCTCTTCCATTGATGGATTACGCCATGTGTCGATTATTGGATGGCTGGGCGGGATTCAGTATCCGGACGGTTCTGATTTCTTGCATTTAAAAAAGGAGATGGTGTCCCTTGATTTTCTTTGAACGTTCTTAGAGTTTTCTTCTCTTTCGATTCACCTTTTTGTCTTTCAAGGTTTTTCGATCGCCGGCGGTTTTCTTTCGGACAATCGTCCTCATCTCCTGAGGAATCGCCTTCTTCTGTCTCTATTGTACCACTGTAGGTTGGTTTCCTTTCCCTCTTTTTGCTTCTTTTTCGTCTCCTTTGTTCAGCCATCCTCTATGTCTCCAATGGCGGATTCGAGGAGTCATAGCGAAAATCGCTCTTCTGAGTGATCATCTTCTTTGAGGGAATCCCTGTTGGTGGAGGTGGAGGGCATGGCGCTACATCTTCTTTTGCCCCAAACACAATTGAGTTTAGGTTGGGGTTAGAGGACCTGAATCGCATTCGTATTTGATATAGGGTCCCAACCGTCTTCAAATTAGAGTCCCTCGCTCCCAGTAGTAGGGTAAGCAATCGTTATCCTGATAGGATAAGTTTGTATGAGGAAGCCTTTAAAGCTGGATTTAGGCTTCCTATCCATCCTTTTGTCGTTAAGATTTTCTGTTTTTTTGATCTTCCCTTTTGCTTTGTCATCTGTAACTTCTTTCGTTTTATCATCGACTTTTTGGTTCTCTGCTCTAAAGTCGGGGTCCAGCCCTCTCTGTCTCTTTTTTTATCCTTCTACACCGTGAAGAGACGTCCCGAAGATTGGTGGTATGTCTCTCCCCTGAGGGAAGTCTCTGCTTTGATAAGGGGAGCTCCTTCTTCGGTACATGGTTGGAAGGTTAGATTCTTTTATCTCCGGTCCTTCTGTAGAAGAGTGGAGGTGTTCACACTGGGGTCGGTCGAGGGATTCTGCCCTTCGGGTCCCGAGGCTTGGAGATGAAGATCTAGAGCGCTCTGCAACCTTGAGGGGATATAGGATTCCCTCATTACAAGGGTTGCCATCGGAGCAATCTCTCTTCAATGCTGGTATCAGTCTGACCAATCTCAAAGGTGAGATCTCCATTCCTCCTGATGTCTCTTTTCGTTGCTTTTCGTCGGTGCTAACTTTTTCATGGCAGTTATGAAGTCCGAAGAGGTGAAGAGGTTGCTGAGGGGTTCGTTGAAAGGGCAACACCTTCGTCTGCCGATGCTCAGAAAAAACCCAAGACTTGAGGTGAAGGCAACAAGGAGGCAGTTCCCCCGACCTCAACCCAGGAGGGGGTTATTTCGGCTCCTCCCCTCTGAAGTCAACTTTCGAAATCGGCCATGCTTTCTGCCCCCCAGGTTGGTTCTGACCGGTGGAGTCGGATTCTATTGGGGAATCGATGGATCAGGAACGAGGTTTAGGTTCGTCGATCGCCAAGGGTGCTTTCGACAATTGGAAAACCGCCCACAGTGCTTTTTGGAACATGCTCTTTGATGCTGGTCTGGAAGAGGCTGAGAGAGAAAGCTGTATGAAGCAGCAAAGATAGATGATCTCCACTATAGTGAAGGTGAGTTCGCTTCTATTCTCTTTCCCTCTTTTTTTATGTTTATTCTGTGTTTATCCCGTCTTATGAGTACAGGCGGGGCACTATACCGTGGCCCTCATCAATATGATGAGCGACGTCAAAAAGGAGTTGGCTAAGTGGGCAGGAAGCGCGAGTTGGCCGAAACTTCGGAGCTTGAAGCCAAATTGAGGGTGGAGGCGGCAAAAGCTGAGGTTACTCGCTTGAAGGATAAGTTGAAGGAAATTGAGGTCATGTTGGCTTCAGAGAAAAAAGAGAGATTGGAAGCACAGGCCAAGGCCATTAATGTCGAGAGGAAAGCCCATGAACAAGCTGCTGAAGCGGGATGCGCAGCCGTGGAAGCCTTCCGCACATCTGACGTGCATTCAGAGGAGAAATTCATCTTCAGCCAAAGAGGCCTTCAACATCGACCTGGACATTTGTTGTAAGAAAGTGGCGGAGTGCTTCCTGGATATGGATTGGAGCTTCCTGTACCACCTGGGAGAGGTGGAAGAGGGGAGTGAAGATGTTGTAGGAGAGACTTCGGTTGTCAAGGTGATCGGAGGACCCTCTGAAGCCACCGCACCCCTAGAGATCGTCCTTGCACCTATCCGTGTTGATGTTGTACCGCCTTCGCAAGTGGAGCAACCGGCCATGGTTGCATCAAGCCCACCATCGGTCGATCGTCACACTGAGGTTGGGCATAACTGAACTTGTATATCTTTTTCTTTTTCCTTCTATTGATCAATGTAAGGAGTGACTTTAGAACTAATAAAAAAAGATGAGTTTTACCCATGCACTTCGATTCATTTCTATATGTGATGCTCTTCTCAGGTGGTCTGATGTGACTTTTGCGACCGTATGTTCACCCAATATCGGGTTAAGCATCTTCCGACGGTCTTGCCTATGAGAATTCGAATTGAGACTCTTGAAAGAGATTTATGTTAGGCTCAACGGGATGCTGTCGAAGCCAAGACGAAACTTCGAAAGCTGGAGATGAGTAACGAAGAGGCGTCGATGGAGAAGAGGAGTTTGCAAAGGCATCTAGAGCAGATGAATAGAAAATACTTCTCCGAAAAATGTAGGTTAACTGTGGAGTGTGACAGAATTGCAAAGTCTGCCAGGGATGCTAGCTGGAAAATGGGTGCGGAAAAAGCTCTTCTTAACGAGCAGCTGCAGGAAGTCCGAAACGAGATTTTGAGACTAAAGTATGCTCTCGCATTGTGTAAGATTGGTGATGAAGCCAAAGAAGAAGTCGATAAACTCAAGGAGGAACTTTATTTGGCCAAGGCCGAGATAAGAGAGTTTTATCGTTCGTTGGATGTGAGAAGGTCAGCAGTTGGTGATATCCGGAGTGAGCTTGTCACGACTAGGAGAACAATCGCTTGACCTCTCGGGAGCTTTGCACAAGGACAGATTCGTGTTAATTGAACTCTGAATTCAGCTTGTGGAGAGTGCGGCTGTAGCTGAGCATGCTAAGGCAACTGTCAAATTATTGGAGGATCAGCTTGTTTCGACCCTACGCGATATAATTGTCGCAATTGGCGATGTATTGGTCCAATCAATTGACCTCGGCTTTGAGGAATGTCGAAGCCTAGTCAGAAGGCTTTTTCCTGAAGTCGGCTCCTATCTTCCCACAAGTTTGATAGACGGGATGGCGTCAGTGACTTCAGCTGGAGAAACATCGGGTGTCGAAGCTCCATCAGCCAAGGATCGACCTTTTAGCTAATGTGCCTTCTCCCTTTTTCTTTTTGTGGACACCTGTCTTGTAACTGTTGTAAGAAGTTTATTGATAAGGAATAAAATTCGAAGCTTCGATATTACCCATGTTTGCTATCTTGTGGATTGCACTATGGTTTGAATGCATGGTTCTCATGTTGAGGCGGCTTACAGTGACGTTCGTAGAGTAGCCATTTCTTTAGGTTCGACCTTATGTCTTGCTGAAGTCGATGGCTTGAGGGTCCTTTGGGTTAGCCCTCCGAAGGTCTCTTTAGGTCAACCTTCACTTCTTGATCAGTCGGGATCTTCATAGGTGTTGGCTTTGTTGAAAAGCAAGCATGGCCTTTGGAGGTCCTTGTAGGTTAGCCCCCACTTCCCGAACTGACAAGGCTTTCACGGGCGTTGACCCGTTGAAGAGCGGATTCGGCCTTCAGGGATCCTTACAGGTTAGCTCCTGCTTTTTCCGTTACTAAGGTCTTCATAGACGTTGACTCGCTGAAGAGTGGGTTTGGCTTTCAAGGGTCCTTATAGGTTAGCCCTTGCTTCTTAGTCACGGAGGCTTCTATTGTTTGCTAGGAAGAGAAGTGTCATAATTGAAATTTCTAGGAGGGCTCAAAGGTCTCATCGATTGAAGTTTCAATCAGTCGCCATTGGTCAACAGATCTGCCTTCCAAGAGCTCAAACGTCTATTCATAACGCACCTTGGGACTCCATCTGCCGTAATGGCAAGCAGAATTTTCCAAGGGAATTGATTGACGGTCTCCTTTAGGTCATTTTCTGATTGCCATGTGGCAAAGCAGGATGGCTCTCGAGACACTCCACTGACCTCGCTTCAATAAGAGGAAGGTGCAGTAAATGGTGGCGACGGTTGATATTTTGAAACGGAATACGTGGCGGAGTCGGATTGGTCCTTGAATGGGCACATACCACTTGGATCTTTTATAAATAGCTCCCTCTCACTGCTAATGCGCCCATAAATTCCTTCTCGTCTCTTTGCAACCATGGAGCCTGCTCCCAGACACGTTAAGGAAGCCGCGAAGAAGGTGGAGTACCTTCGAAGGAAGGGCTCCGCCAAGCGAGCGAAGGTTGCACCAAATGCACATCCTCCAAGGGCCCCTAGTGAAGGTTCTTCCATTGGTGGAGCGCTCCGTCCGGGCACTGTGGAGGATGCTTTCACAGAAGCTCGCATCCATTGCGTCGTCGAGTACAAGGCCTTAGAGGCCTTTAAGGGGAGCTCGTCGATGCCTCCGCCGCAGGATTCATGCAGGGCTTTGAGAATTGCAAAGCCCGCATCAAGCACTTGATGCCGCAATTGGACCTGCACCGCCTCCATCCCGGGAGTAGCGACGAAGAAGTCGGGGCGTTCTCTTCGGATGAGGATTAGGCCCTCCTTGTCCTGGATCTTGGTCTTGACATGACCAAGAAGGCGTGGGCTTGAAGGGGTCCTTGGTCTTTTTTCCCTTTTTGTTTCTCTGCTTTTTTTTTTCTTCTTTTTTTTTGTAAATATCGGCAGTAATGAAAAAAAGTAAGCTTTCATGCATGCCTCTTTTATGCTTTTCTTTTCTTCTTGCCACTTTTCTTTTTCTGTAATTGCCTTTGTGACATGTTAATTGGTTAGTCTTTCAAGGAGATTCATTTCATCAAAAAGAATATTGAAAGATGACGATGCTTTTTAAGAAAAATATAATATTCAGTAAGTAAACAATAACATCATCGATGATACATTCATAAATTTTTAGAATTCCACGGCTGAGGTAGAGGTGCCCCATCTAATTGCTGGAGGCGATATGTCTCCGGCCTGATTACTTCGTCTACTTGATAGAGGCCTTCCCAGTTAAGACTCAACTTTCCACGTTCCGTTGGTTTGGAGATTTTAGCTCACCGCAAGATCAAGTCTCCAGTTTTGAATTTTTTACCTTGGATGCGGGAATTGTAGTACCGCGCCACCTTTTGTCGATATGCCGCCATCCACACCCTTGCCTTCTCACGAATTCTTCAAGCAAATCCAAATTTGCACGAAGCTGTTCCACGTTGCTTTGATCATTATAATTTTCAACTTGGTGTGAGGGGAATCCGATCTCCACGGGGATGACAGCTTCGGTTCTAAAGAAAAGATTAAAGGGAGCCTCTCCCATCGGAGTTCTTTGGGTGGTTTAATAGGCCCATAGGATATTATATAATTCATCAATCCAAGCCCCTTTAGCTCGACCTATCTAGTTTTCAATCCTTGTAGAATAGTTCTGTTGGTGACTTCGGCTTCTCCATTGGTTTGGGGGTGTCCCACCACAGTAAAGTATTGGAAGATACTGCGGTCTTGACAGAACTCAGCAAACTTCGAGCCTGTGAATTAACGGTCATTATCTATAATGATTACTCGAGAGAGACCGAATCTACAAATAACAGACTTCCAAACGAAGTCCATCACCTTAGCTTCAGTAATCTTGGCGAGGGGCTCAGCTTCCACCCATTTGGTAAAATAATCAATGGCCACCAGCAAAAATCTTTTTTGGCTCGATGCTGGTGGAAAAGGACCTAAGATGTCCATTCCCTATTAAGCGAACGGCAAGGAAGTGGCAATCGGAGTCAGTGGTATAGATGGCTGATGCTGGATGTTGGCATTCCATTGACATCGGTCGCATCGTCTGACAAAGTCGGCTGTCTCATCCTGCATTTTAAGCCAGTAGTATCCTTGTCGGAGTATTTTGTATGTCAAAGATTTGCTAGCCAGGTGATTGCCGCACATTTCTTCGTGCACCTCTTGAAGGGCATACTCTGCTTCGAAGGGACGAAGACACCTAAGGAGCGGTGGAGAGAAGGATCGTTTGTAGAGTCTACCATTGTAGATGTTATGTGAGGCTTGAAATTTGATCTTCCTGGCTTCCTTTGAATCCACAGGTAGCACTCTATCTCTCAAAAAGTGAATGAAAGGATTCATCCAGCAGGGTTCATCATCAACTTGTAGAACTTACATTGGATCCTCTATGTTCGATCTTTTCAGAACTTCAAAAAATGATTGCCGAGGGAGGTCACCTGGTGCAAGGGTTGCCAACTTTGAAAGTAGATCGATCTTTGAATTTTTAGCTCGAGGTATCTATTAGATGTCGAAATCAGAAAATTTCGATGTCAAATCTTCCACCTTCTGTAGGTACTTTTTCATATGTTTCTTTCGGGCTTCGAAGTCTCTTCTCACCTGCCCTGTTATCAGTTGGGAATTTGTGCAGATTTTTAATTTTGATGCTTCAAGCTCCTTAGCGATTCTTAGTCCTACCAGAAGTGCTTCGTACTCAGCTTTGTTGTTTGTGGCTGGGAAGCTGAATCTTAGGGCATATTCTGTAGTGAATCCTTTGGGTTCAAGAAATAATTCGGCTCCCGATCCAGCTGCATTTGATGAGCCGTCCCCATATATCACCCAAGAGTTTCTCAATTTTGATGACCCTTGTTCTTCTATTATATCTTTCTGAATGGGTCTGATATTTCCAGGTCATCTGGAATGGTGCATTCTTCAATGAAATCCGTCAGAATTTGAGCTTTGATAGAAGGCGGAGGTCAGAACTGGACTTCAACCTCTGCAAGCTCAATGGCCCATTTTGCCAATCATTTGGAGGTGTCGGGACAATGCAGGACGGCTTTAAGAGGCTGGTCTATCAACACTGCAATTGGTGTGCATGAAAATATTTCCAAAGTCTTCTGGCTGTGACAATGAGTGCAAAGATCAATTTCTCCAACTTTGTATATTTGGTCTCCGTATCATGCAAGACCCGACTAATATAGTAGATTGGCCTTTGAATGTTATCCTGTTCATGGACCAGCACAGCACTTATAGCTGCTGGAGATACAACCAAGTATAAATAAAGCTCTTCATCGATGTTTGGCTTGCTGAGGAGCGGTGAGGGAACTTAAATAGTGCTTTAGCTCTTCAAAAATGCGCTGGTGCTCCCCGATCTACTGAAAATTCTTCGGCTGCTTCAAAGTTTGAAAGAATGGAAGGTATCGTTCAGTTGACCTCGAAACAAATTTGTTTAGTGCTGCTACTTTGCCGGTGAGGCGTTGAACTTTTTTTATATTCTTGATGGACTCATTTCCAATATAGCCCGGATCTTCGTTGGATTTGCTTCTATCCCCCGATCGGATACCATGATGCCCAAAAATTTGTCCAATGTTACTCCAAAAGCACTCAGTTAGATTTAGCTTCATCTTGTACTTTCTTAATGTTGTAAAGGTTTCTTCGAGGTCTTCGATATGGGTCTGGGAGGTCTTGCTTTTGATAAGCATGTCGTTCACATAAACTTTTATATTTCGATCAATTTGATCTTTGAAGATCTTGTTTACTAGACACTGGTAAGTTGCATCTACATTTTTCAGATCAAAGGGCATCATCCTGTAACAAAAGAGATCTTGATCAGTGATAAAAGTTGTTTTATTCTCATCTTCAGGAGCCATTCGGATTTGATTATATTCGAAAAAGGCATCCATGAAAGTGAGGAGCTCGTGGCTTGAAGTTGCATTCGCCAGCTGGTCAATTGAGGGCAGGGGGTAGCTATCTTTTGGGCACGCCTTATTAAGATCAGTGAAGTTGATGCAGACCCTTTACTTGCCTTTCGTCTTCTTTATGAGGACCATATTCGCGATCCAGCTGGGATAGATAGCTTCACGAACAAAGCTTGCATCCAGCAGCTTGTCCACTTTGGCTATCACCTTTTGCCGTTGAGGTATGAAGCTTCTTTTTCTGCTTGATAGGTTTGTGATTTGGGTTGACGCCTAGTCGGTGCGTCATCACCTTCGGATCAATGCCAGGCATGTCGGTTAGTGTCCAGGCGAACACATCAGCATGGTTCTACAAAAAGGAAACAAGTCGTTCTCTTATTATGTGATCGAGATTTGACCCAAGCTGGACGGTATGCTTCTTGTTGCCATCTCTAAGTGGGATCGTCTCCAAATCCTCCATCGGTCTTCCTTTTCCTTCGGATAATTTGTCCCGCGTGTCCAACCCATCAACTGGATAGGCTTCGGATGGCCCCGTACCTTGAAGTGCAATGTTGTAGCATTGTCGCGCCAAAGCTTGATCTCCGCGCACTTCGCCAACTTCGAACTCCGTCAGGAACTTTATTTTCAAGTGATAAGTAGACACGATGGCTTGAAGTGAATTAAGTTCCGGATGCCCAAGGATTGCATTGTAGGCTGAAGGCGCTCGAACTACCAGGAAGTCTACTGGGATTTTGGATCGTCGAGGATATCGCCTGACCACCACAGGAAGAGTTACAACTCCTTCAATTGGTACAGTATCCCTAGTAAACCCACAAGAGGGGTATCCATCTGTCCCATTCATTTCGACGGTATGCTAATTTGAGAAAAAGCATCGTAAAACAAAATATCGGTCGAGCTTCCATTATCAATTAAGATGCGACATACATCATAGTTTTCAATATTTAAAGTTACAACCATCGGTCATTATGCGGGAATTGAACCTCTTGGGCATCCTCAATGAAGATAAGGGATTCTTCGATCTTCGGCTTCTTGGATGGTTTGGCCGGCTCCTCCATCCTTTCATGGGGTCCTCCAGTTATTGCATTGATTACCCCTGGAGGAGGTCGGTCTCCAGAAGATTCCTTTCGTTGCGGTTCTGACGAGGCAGTAATCTTCGTTGTTCCTCCGGCCGATCCTGTCGATGTCGAATGAACCGGTCCAAGCGACCACACAGGATGAGTTCTTCTATTTCATCCCGAAGCTGGATGCAGTCTTCGGTGTCATGCTTGTGGTCACGATGATGGAGGCAATATTTATTATGATTCTGTCGATGGGGATTAGACCGCAACTTCCCCACTCTTGGAATCCGATTCCTAATCTCTATAAGCACCTGGCCTCGGGTGGCATTCAGAGGGGTGTAGTTTGTGAATCTCCTGGGCGGAGACAAGCGCCGCTCCCTCCTAGGGTTATCCCTTTGTCAGGGGTTTTGCGAGGAAGTTTGGGATCTTCGGCGTTTGGGAGGAGAGTGGAGGTGTTGCCGACTCCTTGACGGAGACTTCGGCTTGTTTCCTGTCTTCAGTCGCAACTATCGGGGGTTTGCCTTCAAACACCTCATCTGCCCGAGCATACTTCTTCGCTCGGGCCAGCATGTCGGCAAAGTCTCGGGGATTGATCTTCTCCAGAGAGTACCAGAGGCCATTCTTCAATAATCCGCCCTTTAGGGCGGCAATTGCGACCGATTGATCCAGATCGTGGACTTCCAATATGACTGCATTAAAACGATTGAGATAAGATCGGATGGACTCTTCCTCTTTGCTTCATATTCATTAGGGAGTCCGATCCCTTCTGCTGTCTCCTGCTGCTCACGAAATGGCCTACGAACAGTCGGCTCATTTGATCAAAAGAATGGATCATCCGGGGCTTCAGGCTAGTGTACCAATGTCGGACTATATCCTTCAAAGTTGATGGGAAGGTACAGCAAAGGACGGCATTGATTGCCCCTTGGATGAGCATCAGGGACTTAAAACTCTCCAAATGATCCACAGGATCGATGATCCCATGGTAACTCTCAAGCTGCGACATCTTAAAGTTTTTAGGAGCGGCTCCTGCATGATCTGGTCACTAAACGACGGTTAGTATTATACCGTCTTCACGTGTTGGTGCCTGGTGATGGATCGCTTCGATTCATTCATTCATCTTCTAGAGCCGGCGGTCGATGTTTGCATCTCTGGTGGTGCAGTTTTTCGAACATTGTGGGGGAGATCGTCGACTAGGCATTAAATCCTACCTAGAATGATGACTTGGTAACCGTCGTCTTCTAGGTTCTGGGTTTCGAGGTTGACGGTGGTGAGCTATCTCCCCTGCTCAGAGCTCCACAGGGGGAGCGACGGTCACGCCTATGGTGCTGTTGCAGACTGTTGTGGGGTGATCGCCGAATGTGGATCCACCATTGGTACTGCGTTGATTGGTGAGGGTGCGGCTGCAGTCACTACTGCTGGTGTTGCCGTCGGCGATACAGCCTGGAGCTGCTGTATCGCCTGAACGGCGTTGATATAGCCTGGAGCTACTGTATCGCTTGAACGGCGGTCGTCAAAGTTTGTACCTACTGGAACAATAAATAAAACTGCTCCACGCTGATAGTCACTATCTATTGGGGAGATGGTTGCGGAACTTCCGACTGTGGTTGTGCTGGAACTTGTTGGCCGACCACATTCTCCACTGGCTGCAAGGCTATGGCGGTACCAGATCTTCAGGTGGATGCTCTTCGTGGTGCCATAATTTCTGATTGATGCTCCTCACGATCAGGTCGGGGCCCTTCCTCTAGCGTCAATCTGTTGCCGCTGAAATCTGGATCACGATCGAAAATGCTAGAGCGGTGGTGCGTCCTCCCAGAAGAAAAACCTACATGCAAGTGCTGATCAGAGTTGGCTCCGATGAAAACCTTTCGATGCTCAAGTAAGATAATAGGGGAAACAGGCAAAAAGAAGTATATAGAGATTATGATTGCATACCTCGGAGGATTCCTTGTAGGCTCTTTTGTAGGCTAGAGTCGTGAAACTGTTTTGAGAAATTATGGGGCCGATTCAGACGTGACGTGGCTAGCCTTCTGGTCGAGATTGATGGAGTGGTTATTGTACCTACCTTTTCTGTTTCGGAGCCAACTATGTTTTGCGGGTGTTTTTGAATTTTGAAATGAGGGCGCAGGTTAGATCGGCCTAGCTCTTTTAGCTGAGGGTTCGGTCGGGTGTCGAAGAAAAGAGATGGCTGGGGCGGATCTCACTCAATGAGATGAAGATTGGTTGAGGCGGATGCATATCTATGGCCGTAGTCAGAAATCGGCATGTTCTGATGTTTGCTATCTACAAATTCTGAGTAGGTGTTAAAGGTCAGTTGCTGTGGAGATAGAGATAAGTTTGATGCCGAAGTTAGGATTGGTCGATCCTAGAAGTTCATTAGCCCATATCTTCAGCCCCAAGGAGGAAATATCTCCCCAACAGCTGCCCTTATGGATAGCACAACATGGCAACACTATTCGAATATGCTATAAACATCATTATATACTTAGTCAATATCATGTCAATTTCCATAGCAAGACTTGTGGATAGCACAACAAACTTACTACAGATTTTGACATACTTTATTGACTTAGCATGAAAGCATGGATAGTGTTCTTAACACTTCGCCATCATAACTTAATATAATTTTTAATTGAGGGTCTTTTTGGTCTCAAGCACATCCTAACAAATACATAATAAGCAGTATGTATCTAACGATCATCAAGCAATAATAATCATGTTATTCAAATTATAATATCATTCATATATTGATGCCTAATTTATGAGCCCTAGGATCATATAGGGTGTATTCATGGTTTTGGTCCAACTCTCGAGCCAAATTTTATAGAACTATGATTTGGACTCAACTCTTAGTCTAATCATATGTTAATATTTGAGTCAATATTTTGAATCTTAATCCAATTAGGATTATTTCTGATTCAAACCCTAATCCAATTAAGCTTGACCAATTAACAATTGACCTAAAGTCCAAAACACGCTAATTAATTGATTATAGCATCTATCTACCATGAATCAATTTATAGCATGCATAAAAATTTTAGAAAATAGTAAATTCTAAATTTAGCAATTGAAATTATAGCCAAACACGGATCACGGACAAAACAATTTTGTTTTTTTAAGAATTGATGCATCTAACCAATTAATCAACGTGGCATCATATGAATTAGATCTATTCTATATTAAAACAATAAAATGTTATTTGATTGAATCTAACAAGAATGGCTCTGATACTACTGTTGGGTTTTGGTTGCACAGTGGAATATGATTTTCAATTTTTTTTATTAAAACATGCTTTTCACTCTTAAAAACAGCAAATCGAAACTTAATCCAAGGAAGACCTTGCTGATTTCAATCAAACATAACATGCATGATATTCAAATAAGAATTATACCTTTAAGCTGATGATGATTTGGTACAAGTATGATCTCCACATGACATCCATGCGGATGTCCTCCAATGATAGTCCACACAGGATCGATCATAAACCTTTCCAATCTGCTGCTACGTCAAGACTGCTTCATAAAATTTCAGCAATTTTTCCTTCTCAAGGATGAAGCATACAGCAACCTAATAGCTTTCCAAAGACTCCACAAAAATCACATCTGAAATCTTTTCTCAAAAGATTGGCATCTCCGTTTTGATTAGATATCCAACTCTTGGATATTCCAATCTCTTAGAAAGGCAGACAATATGCTTTTCTAATTGATTTCTTTCCTCTCTAATTTTTTTCTCTCTTATTTTTCTTCCTTTCCTTTCTTGCTTTTCTGATTTTTTTCTGTCTTTTCAGCTCACACGCCCAAAATCCCTTCAATTTGCATGCCAACCCCATATGGAGCACCCCTATTTATATGGAATGAAGGGGTGTGGATCACATCCTTTGGTGCTATGGTTTTTCATGCAGGGCCAAAATCTTTGGCTTCTGCGTGAGATAAATGCACCGTGTGGAGTTGTAGAGCAGGACTTCTCCCTTCTGCGCACAACAACCAAGGTGCCATCATAAAAGGTGCGTGGAATTAAATAGTAGGGATTTTATGGGGAGTAGCTCAGAAGGACTTTTCTTTCTGGGCGTAAGAAAATTAATGTGGCATGGAGATGTGGCGTGGAGGTGGTTGGGAGGAGTTTGCTTCACATGAAGCTCTTTCATGTAAAGAGGTTTAGGTGCCAAGGAGTCCATAGGTCAGAGCCTAATTAGATTAGGTCAAGGCATTAGGTTCTAGGTTAGTTCAAACAACTTTGGGTTAGGCTTGATTGAGAACTTGGATTAATCCATGTGCTAACATATAAATTAAACCCATAGGATTTTCAATAAATCCAATTAGATCAGTCTATGATCAAATTCTTAAGTGTGTGATCCATTGAGTTCCACATCTAGTCAGCAGTAGACTTAGGCTCATGACCAAACTAACTTAATTGATAAAAGGTCAGCCCAAATGCACCAATTAATTAGACCTTAGTTGATTGCTGAATTAAATTTTTTAATTCGTGGGAGTCCATAAATCAAGATTGATGTCTAGCAACATGTCATGACTACCTAGAAGATATGAAATTTTGGTGGAAATATCAAAAATATCCTTCAGTGGCGAGTTACCATGCAATTCAATCCTTCGATCAACATCCCAAATAAGCTATGGGCATGGAATCATATCAAGCCCAAAACTAATGCATATGTATCTCGATCTAAAGATGATGACTCAGTTGATGATATATTAGAAATTTTTTTTAATTATCATCCTGTTTTGGTCAAAGACTTCTTGAGTCATTATCCTATGAGATCACATAGGATGTTCTCTCCTTTTATAAGGAGTGACAGATTTCTTCTTGACCACTTACAACCTTCATGCATATTTCACGATGCCCAGAACATCCTACATAAGTCTCAGAGAGTCATGTTAGGGTATGAAACAAAACATAGATTCACATACATAAGGTACCATGGTGATCTCAGACCTAAGGATCACTTGCATTATTCCCACTAGAGAATAATTGGCTGACATGCATATAAGGCTCCATCAGATGTTCCCTTATTACGTCAATTCAGTGAACTCATTCTCCAATGAGTATCCACATTCTTGTATTAGTGTCACTATATAAGTGATTATAAGATCAACCACCTTCTCCATCGAGCATACATAGGATGTACAAGTCATACCGATATCATTGATCTCCGAATTTATGATCCTATAATTGAAAATATTTTAGATTAGGGCTATTAAGGATTTAGGTTTCACTGGCATAATCTCGTCATGGTCTTAAAATCATTGCCCTAGTCTACGGGGTCGATAAAATGTTAATCAAGCCTCAAGATGCAGCATATAATGAAATAAATGCCTAATTTTTTCAATAATTATTGTCAAATATATGAGTTAGGAAGAATACAGAAAATACCCCATCGCATCACATATACGATTGGCTTATAGGGCATAATTCTTTCAAAAAGTCGGGCCAATTGTGGACAAATTGAGAGAAGGACAATGTAGGTAGTTTAGATATATCAAATGGAGGTCGAGGGATGAACTTGTAGGAAGAAGTGCTTGGATACATGTTGAAGCAAAGAGAGGTAGAGGTAAACCAAAGATCACATGGGATGATGTAGTGAGGAAGTTCCTAATATTGCTACATTTTCAAAAATTGTGTCCCTAAATAGAGTGGAATGATGGAAGAGATTCATGTGGCCACCCTAACTAGTTGGGTTTAAGGACTATTTGAGTTGGGTTATACAAGTGGATAAATGAAATGATTGGGAGTTTTGAAATATTAGTTTGCCTATTAATTTTATTGTTGAGTTAAAAAGTTGTATTCGACATCTTTTAAACAATTGTAATTGATGGCCCTTCGAGGTGAATTCCTTTGCTTTGAAAGAAAAATGCAATGCCATCCCTTCTTTTGGTCACTATATTTAGGATTGTGAAACCTTGATGATAGTATTAGACTTGTTAAGAAGATTTATTTCCACACACATTAAATAAATAGATGAAGCTTTGAAGATGATCATGAGTATTAGTCCCATGAAGTTCTTTAGGTGTTTGCACATGAAAATGTTTACAAGTCAAGCTTGCAAATTGTTTATGATGAGAATTACTATGTCAAATTTTTTAAGGTGGAGTGCAATTGTGACTTATCTATATGGAGGAGAGTCCTAGGAATATCTTGATAAATAATCAATACAAAATATTTATGATTTTGAGACAGAGGCCTCTATTACTCTATAAGTCCTCTATTATGGATTGATAGAGGACTGCACATGTTCACTAAAGATAGCAAACAAATTAGACTTCGTCATGGATAAAATCCATTAAAAAATTGTAAAATCATTAATAAAGACCAAGGATTCTGGAACTGTCCTGAACCTCCGATAAAGCATCTTTTTTTTTTTCCACAAAACTCCGGCTGTAGCCGGCTAGAAACCAAGATCTTAGGTCTTAACAAGACGGGATTCAAGACCAATTAGAAGGTTAGAGAGTCTTTCCCTTTGTTTTCGATGAGATTGGAGGTTGCTTAGCTGGAATGGTGGATGGCATTTGGTGAATTGATGACAAACTCCCATCCAAACTTGGCTTCCGGTATGGGATCGAATGGAGAAGTTAGGGCTTTATAAATAGGATGGGAGGGGGCTCCGAGAGTCCTCGGTGTCAAAATCTCCCAGCAAAATTGGAGGAAGAAGACTCCGTCGGAGTCTTTCTTCCAAGGTTTGCCATATCGTGCCGAATCGGCCGGTACATCCCATCTCGTATCGGACTGACGGGGAACCGGCACGATTCGGTCGGTAAAATCGGTACACCGGCGGTATCAAAGAAAAAAGAACGAAAAGTGAGAAAGAGAGGGGAGGGGAGGGAGGGAGGTGGAGCCGGCGGTGGCTGGCTGCGGCCATCGGAGGGCTTCCGAGCCCCGTATCGCCCGATAGGGCTTTTAAGAGCAAAAAAGAGAGAGCGCTCGGAGGGGGGGCGGGAACCTACCAGACGGACGGTGCCTCCGTTGTGAGGCTCCCGATGGCCGGTGAGCCGACGGCCTGAGGGCGGTCGAGCGGGCGGAGCCTCGGTCGAAACAGACGACGTCTGTTTTGATTTTTTTTTTTTGTTTTAAACTTATGAAGTCGGCAACTAGGTTGCCGACTTAAGAATTTTTTTTTAAAAAAAACAAAAATCGTGAAGCCGGCAAATCATTTGCCAGCTTCACTTAAAACCATGTTTTTTAAAAAAATTTGCGAAACAGGGGCGATGCCCTTGTTTCATGCCTGCGGCGCCGCGCCCATGGACTGCGCCCTCCGACGGCTACGGCGGTCAGTCGGAGGCCGTCCGGCGGCCCCGCCGGCTCCTTCCCCTCCCTTTGTTTTTTCTTCTCTTTCTCTCTCTCTATTTCTCTTTTTTTTCTTCCGGTTCGGGTCGTCGGTTCGGTACGGTATGAAACCATACCGAACCGTACCGTCGGCCGGTCGAAACGGCCGGCGGTACCGGTTCAGCATACCTTGCTTTCTTCTTTCCATTTTTTTTCTTTGCTTTATTTGTGTAGGACCTTTTGTTAGGCCAATTTCTGGTGGTTGGACTGGTCAAGTAGAGCGGACCCGGGTCAATTTTTGGTCCATTGTGTCGGGGTGTTATAGGGGGAGTGGGAGAAGGAAAGAAAGGAAGAGAGAGAAAGTGAAGGCGAGGGAGAGGGAGGGTCATTGAAGGGCATGGAGAGCCAGAGGAGGGGATCTGCCCTCAGGGGCTTAGCAGACCCCTATTTGCATCGCCTGGAGCATGGATGCCAACTTCCCTTAAAATCATAAAATAAAAAATAGGGGCTTGATGGTCCCCTATTTCTGAGCCCCTCCGATGGCTTTTGCAGCCCTTTGGCAGCCTTAGGAGCCCTCCAATGGCCTCTATGGGTTATCAAACATAGTTGGCATGAAAGCTATAACATTTGAGATGGGTATTAATGGGGATTATATTTTGCATGGTCTATTGACCACCTCAGACCATTCAGTACGAAGTGTACCATACCATACCAATATGGTGTTTTGTACCATAGTGACACTTGGTATGTTGGCTCGGATAGTATCAAACTGCATATCAACATTATAATAAAATGGTTCCAATATGGGATTTGGTTCCGAAACGACGAACCTTATTATTATGCATATGGATGAAAAGATAGCTATTTATGAAACATATGTGATTTGCAGCAGCTACATCCAATGCCATGGAAAGGGAATTGGCGTTAGTTTTAGACGTGCGAATATCTGCTCTCCTACCATTTAGTACTAGCAAACATCTGACACATACTTGCTTTATTCTTGAGGAGGATATCAAGTGCAATGTAATTAGTAACAAATCATGTCACTGTTCATCTCAAGATCCCTTTTGTCCTTCATCATCAGTGCTAAGACCCGTGTATGGTTATATATAAAGCTGATGATGGAGTGGGCTATTTGCATGGTTTGTTGCATGCTACGAATCTTCCCAACTTCCATTAACATGTGGTCAACACAATGTGTATCATACGGAACAAGGTATGCTGTCTCGATACCAGGTCCTATGTTGGTGTCACCTTGTTACTATTTTGATACATTTGGCATGGGGGTCAATTCTCCATATCATGTACCAATACTGAACCAATACGGTACGATACATTCCATACTACCCGATTCAGTATAGTGTGGCATAAATTGATATGGAATCTAGAAAATGTATGGTTGCCACTTCATCAAGATCTTCCTTACTGTTGCCCATTATCGTTGACTTCTTGGATGATGTTCTGCTCTCCTATCTGATCTATCACCTTCGTCAATTTGAGAATATGCAATGTCATGCGCCTGATCAAAAACATCAACAGACTTGTGGAAGAAACATTAGAAAGTTGATGATGCTTTACCTGTTGGGGCCAATGCAACCATCACACATCATGGTCATGCTATATGTGCCCCACTTGCTCTAGTAGGAGGCAATTCGCTTCTATAGCTTCTCTTTGTTGTTATCAAGGAGCTCATAAATATGTCCGGTCCTTGAGGATCCACATCTAGATTGATAGCCTATATGGATGCGATGATAGACCGATAGAATGTGTTGCTTGTCGCTTTCGCTGTTATGTGGCTGAAATGGAATTCGGATGTAATAGCTTGCCAGATTCTTTTTCTCCTTCACTAGCATAGTGTCAATCCTTTGTTGCTTCATATATCTGCTATGAAAGGCACATGGATCTAGGTTATGGATGGTGGCCTTTATGGAGAACTTCTTTCCTTTTCCGCTACCAAAGACCTCCAACATAGATGCAATGCGGCTACTATCTCTGTTGACAACCTTCCTAACTGAGGAGATCCTCTTGAACTTTGGAGTTGCATTGGTGGTCTGGGAACTAAAACATTGTGAGAGCCCAAACTAAGTCCTATACCTAACCACCTCCAATTGCCACTAGTCATCTAACGGATGGTGATCTAGATTTGTGCCTTGTCATCTAGAATGGATGCCTCCTTTGACTTCCTGGAGTGATAAAAATGTTGCTCCATTGCTCGATGATCTATCTTCATCCTCTTTTAGACACCTTTCTGCTTCGCTACTTTCAAATAAGCAAAGTGCTTCTTCATCGGTTGCTGATCCTCCTGTGAGCATTTTCCACGTACGAATATATTTGGATAACCACCAACCAAATGTTGCTTCAACTTAGTTATCCCTTCTTTGAACAATGTGCTTTGCAAGTTGCACCTATAATGGTGCCAACTTGAGAGCATTTGCCAATGCTCCAACTATGTTATGTTCTAAATCCTTCTTCCTGCATAGATCCACTCCAGCAAGTTTGTCGAGCATATATCATTTCATTAATTATTAGAAAAATAGAGCAATTCTATTGAGATGCAAAAAATATGTTTTCTACTTCAAAAAATATTTTTGAATTATACATAAATAGAACTAATTTTTTATTTTTTATTAATTATATATTTTTAATAATTGTTAAATTAAGAAAATAATTTTTAAATATCAAAAGTTTAGAAAATTAATTTGAGCTCAGATCTGTGTCATCTTACTGTAAATGTTACATATATTTTTCTTAGCTTGTGGGCATGCATGAAGGGCCGCTTATTTTTCAATTTTATTCATATTTGGACCTATGCCACTGCACATGATCATACCAAAACTTGAATAAAATGGCACCAAATTTTGGTCAATACTAGCATGCATACCCCTGACATGCGCCTGATTTTATAGTATTTTTTTGACTATTATTTTATTTTAATCTAAAAATATATTTTTAATTTAAAAAATTATAGATATGATGAAATTAAAGATTTTAGTGGGATTGTGTAGATAATCCATAGATTTACCACATATTATGAAATGTTGCCATTATCGAAAATTTTGGCATGACCTCCCTCTATCTTTTCACTTTATTGCCCTTTTCTTGTCTCAAAAGGGAAGAAAAGAAAAAGAAGAAATGAATAAGGGGAATCCGCCTTGCCATATTTTGGCTTGGATCAAGCATGTAGTTATGGAAATCTCGTGATTTTTGGCAATTTTTGAGGTGTTCCTGAAAAAAAGGGAAGAAGATGCGTGAGAAGGCCTTCTCAAGCCTCTTTCTACCATTAATGAAGGGATGGGGCAGCGAACTATGTTAGATGTATGCAGTAGAAGCTAATTAGACTGACTATTTATTCTTTCTAAGAATAGTTTTGTACTTGACCTTATTGTTTATTAATAATATTGGGCAGTTTATTTTCATTCATATTGTGTGTGTCCATGAATCGTCTAAAGAATTAATAAAATGATGACATATATTCTCAAGAGTTGAGAATTTGAGGCATACATCATTGGTGATTAATTTTTAAATTTTTCTTGATCGATGGATCATCATAGGGATGGTGATTGATCCGATAAGATTGGTGCACGAATCACTTTTCTTCGAATAGACGAGTCTCGAGTCTACAATATGGGGACGCTGGAGCGAGAGTGTAGGTGGTTGTTAGAGAACAAGAGTACCGAGCGTGACCAATACGAGAAGTCATTTGGATGTCTACTCACTCGTCAGTGACTTTTTCGATGTTGTAGAGGTGTGATTGATTCTTTGACCTGCGGTGCCTCGGCCACTTACAATGAAGTTGCTGTAGTTTGACTGTACATACACTTGGTTCCTAACCATTTGGATCCTTACGGTGCAGATTGGCTTTAGTAGGTTCGTTGTAGGAGTAGGATGTACATCCATATGGGATCTATCAATCTTAGTAGATAAGGAGAAGTCCCATGTGATTTATGCAATCTTAGTAGATAAGGAGAAGTCCCATGTGATTTGTGAGACTGAGTTCTGAGGATCATGGCCATAGTAGTGTGAACAATGGAAAAGAGCTTTCATAAGATTTCATAGGATAAACTCAAGTCAAATAAATTTTTCATATGACAGATGATGGGGTTCGACGAGTTTTTCATAACTTCTATCTTGTTGGAACTCATGATAGAAGAACTGTATCATACAGTAACCATACCTAAGAGGTTCATGCCTTCCGTTCTACTAAGTTACCACCACATGTTATTAGGCATTATTGGTGGATTGTGAGATCAATGAAAATTATTTTGATGGTCAATAATTCTGTGTGGTGACTTGGAATTGTTTCAATCCATTGAAAGGAGTTTTAATGATATTTGTAATGGAGATTACAATATATTTCATTATCAGACAGAATAGAACTTACGAGGTCATACACATAAGAGGTCCTGTCTGATCGGATAGTTGAATTGCAATATCGAAGCGCAGAAGGATCCGATTATCAATATGATTGATGATTGGACTGATTTGTAAAAGTTATATGAGAGGACTGCTAACAGTTAGTGAGTTATAGGAGGACTTATTTGCAATTATTGCAATATTATTTGATTTGATCAAATATTTGGGGTTGAGTCCTAGTCAAATTAAATTCAAATTTAATTTGATTGGATTTGGTCTAAGTTTGAGTCAAATTAGGTTTCATAAGTTTAAAAGGTTTAGACTCAATAAGTAGTTGACTTATTAAAATCCAAACCATATTGAACTCTATCTGTAAAAGATGTTTTACATGCAGAAGGATTGTCCCTTGATCCACGCCTCATATGGGATGCGTAAACCATGAATTAGCATGAGAAAAAGGGGCATGCGTGAGGGGTTTTGTTGGCGCATGGAAAGTCTCCTTAACTACATGGACTCTATCTAAAACCCTAAGAAGAGTTGTAAAGTGCGCCTCCTTGTCTCATCTAACGTGATAAGATTAACATGAGGAGAGAAAAGATGGGGTGCTTGAGGATGGATGCTCTCTTTTCTTTCTTACATGGGATGTCCTTGAGTTGGACAATCTCAAGAGTCAAGACTTACTTCCTTCTTCCATGCCATGTCCAAGAGTTGGACAATTCCCTAGTCTCATCCTTCCACAAGCCCATGTCCCAGAGTTGGACGCCATCTTCTATCTTCCTCATCTTGGTTTTTGATGTTCTCTTGAGAAGAGAAAAGGATCAGAAATTTCAGTATCAAAGGAGCGATCTTGCAAGGGAGCTCGCACTTCGGTGAGATCAAAATTTCCTGATCAGATCAGCCTTATGTGGATACCTGTAGAGGTTGGATGCGTGTGTGGCTTCAGAGGAACTTGCAAGACATCCATGGATCATCGGATCGCGGTGAAGATCTACCCGTGCAAGGTGAAGATCAGATCTTCCTCTCTTTTATTTTAATCTTAATCTTAAATCTTGGAGGGATCTAGGTGTTTTGAGATGCGATCTTATGTATGCATGCATATTTGATTAAAATAGTTTTAATCTATTTACTTTCTGCTGTGTTTATGTTTTAAAATTTTAATATAGCATGCTACCGGATTTCCTATCAAACTACCCTATACCTATGCTAATCGGGGCAGCTTGCACGGCTACCGCTTTGAACCGCCTAGCTTGGAGTGATTTTCATTATTTTCCAAATTGAAGGGTGGAATTATCCCTATTCTACCCTGGTTCAATTTGGTATGCCCTGAAAACCTGGCAGTTTGAGATGCCTTAAGTGAGGCAATTCGGGGTGGTACCACATTCCATGCTCTCCTGAGTTCGTGTGATAGAATGAGGTTAGATCGAGGTTCTTCTAGTGAGCGAATCGGATCCAAGTGGGATTCAACATGGGTATAAAAGTTGAAGGTTGTGCTTTTGCATCCATTGGGAGTGTGGCTTTGAGATTTGTCCCACCGATTTGTGGGATCTAACCATCCTTGTAACATACATTCTTAACCTCTGTATGATTAATTGGGGATGAAATTTTTGCTTGCATTGTATCGACCTTGTATCTCAGTGTGTATTTTTCATGGATCATGCTTTCGTAAAATGCTGTAGTCCATGACCACAATCATGACCTTGAGAAAACTGTTGGCAAAATCAATTACTATTGTGTCAATTTAGGGACTAATAAGTAATAACTGTAGTGAGATTTTAGGAGAAAGGTTGACATGAGATGTCCGAGAATATGAGAGGGTTTGAGATGATAAGATACATGAGATGTTAATTGTAACAACCTAGGTCCTCACCTGAAAAAGGATGGTAAAACATATTACTTAGGGAACTGGGCCCTGCTTAAGTATCCATCATGTCCTCAATATGCAATCGATGTGAGGCCAAGCACATTTCTGTATTATTCCTAACGTACTCCACTTTAAATCCTGCCATCCTTGCTAGGGAAGGGTCCAATCAAAAACAAAAATACTAAAATGTCTTGTAGTTAGATTCCAAAACGCCTGAATTACAAAATCTTCTAGTTCATGCTGGTTGTAGGTCAGGTTGGCTTTGATTCCATTTGTAATGATCCCTAACCTTACCCAAAAAGGCTAGCCAGAAGTTATTAATTGGGATCTTCAGCCTTGATTAAGTATCCAGATCCTCTCAATGCTCAAGGTGCGGGACTAAACATACAGCTACAGAGGTCCTCACCTTAATAGTTGGAGTGTAATAAGTAAAATTTGGAAAAATCTCCGAGAAGATACTTGCTGGAATCCAAGTTTTGGAATTGAAAAGGATAGATGGTGATAACGGGCCAGAGTGCTCCCAATATGCTATGCAACTAAAGGAGACAGAACGACAAAGGCCAAAACTGACAAAAAAAGATTTATATGAACATATAAGAGTTCAAGAAAAAGCGGAGATTTTTGAAGTTACAATTAAATCTAGGAAAGAAAAAAAGAATTGAAGAGAAAAAATAGGAATATAAAGAGATAAAAATGCCTATGGTTTTAAAAATTCGAACACTTGATAGGGAATGGATATCTTCAAGGTCAGAGAATTTTTTAAAACTGTTTAGTCACTAAGCTCTAACAATCTCTAATGGTGTAATATACTATTATTCAAAGAGAATTGTCTATGAGAATAGGAACCTTGAAAAAAGGAGGTAGAGTCTATTGGATATGCAGTGTATTTGTTCAGTAACTTATTTATTGGTTGCCATATTGCATTGTATTTTTAACATGTCTATTGACTGTTTGTCTTATGATGAAAAGATATGATTGTGTAAATATATGATCTATGCGAACTCAGATGCTGTCATATGAATATATGTTTTAGTGCCCCAGCTTGTCCTCTGTTTGTTTTTCTTGTTAAGTGAATATTGAAGATGATTTCATTTCAGCACTATTTCGACATTTCATTTTTGAAAACGATTCTTACGGCCATAGTTACTTGCAGATCAAGCCTCTTGTAGGTCCCACGAAAGATATCATGAGAACACCAATAACAACTTTTCAGTGGCATGAGTTTTTTCCCCGAGGTAAAATGAGAAAAATGTTTATGTTTTGCAATTTGCACTGTCTGCAAATGTATAATTTTTTTCACTTTTCTTTCTTTTGGCAGCAAAGAACAATATTGGTGTTGTGATTACACTTTGGGCTCCAATCATTCTTGTATGCTTCTTTTACCAGCTTGGTCTAATAATTTTTCCTTTTCAGTCTTTATCAAGTCTTTTCCTTTTTTTTGCCTCGCAGGTTTATTTCATGGATACACAAATTTGGTATGCAATATTCTCCACCTTACTTGGTGGTGTCTATGGTGCATGCCGTCGTCTTGGTGAGGTTGGTGAATAACTGCTGTTTGAAACTTTTCTTTCCTTTTTTTTTCTGTTTCTGAAGTTCCTGTAAACTCTATCACGTTGTTGCTTGCTACGTAAACTTGGATCACTGTTTGTCTAATCTCTACATGATCATGTATAGCATGATATTCCATACCGGCCTGAACCGGCTGGTACACCCCATACCATACTGTATCGACGGGGTATCGATCCGATTTAGGTCGGATTTTTAGAAAATGGTCTGAATCGGATCGAATCGATCAGTTCGGTACGGTATTTCGGCCCGAACCACCTGATACCAGGCGGTTTGGTCTGGTTCGGATTGGTTTGGTTTTCTTTTTCTTTTTTTTTTTTGTGCTATTGGATAGGATTTTTTTTTGATTTTTTATATCTGGTACCGTACCGTACTGGTTGGCAACCGGCATGGATTCTGGTACCGAGTCCACGAACCAAGGTCTGCGGAACCGGTGGCCGGATTGGCCGACTGGCGGTACGGTTCGGCACACCTCTGTTTCGTTCCGAACTGAGACGAACCGATGAAGGAAAACAAAGCCGAACCGGAGAAGAAAAAGAGAGAAATAGAGAGAGAGGGAGGAAGAAAAAAAAGAGGGAGGGGGGTCCGCCGGTGGGGCTGTCGGAGGGTCGTCGTGGCCGTCAGGTGGCGTAAATGCCTCCCGCGGCTCCGCGCGTGGAACAGGGGCGATCCACCCTGTTTTCCATTTTTTTTTTTAAATATTTTTCAAAATGAAGCCGGCATTGTCGCCTGACGGCCACGACGGCCCGCCGGAGGCCTCCCCCGGCGGACCCCCCTCCCTCTTTTTCTTCCTCTCTTTTCCTCTTTTTCTCTCCTTTCTTCCCCGGCACCGGCATGTGCCGTTTTGCATGCCGGAACCGTCTCGGTTCCCCATCGGGACGGTTCGGCCCGCCCCGTGCCGGACGGTTCGGCCCGGTTCGACATTCCTTGCCGCGAACCTTGATGTATAGTATTTATTGAAGTAGTGGGACTAGTGTGGGCAATGAGGTACTTCTGTTTAAGCAGGCAGACATGCTGACATTACTGGTTCTTATTTATATCCTCAACAAGGTACTGGCCAAATGGCCAAGAATATAATACCACAAAGACCATCTGATCAAATAATTTGTTTGATTCCATTGTTAGTGCTCCATTTGATTGTAAGCTGTATTTGCTAACGCATTTCCATATCTCTTGGCAGCATAATTTAAGAGATGAGAAAAGTTCTGTGCAGTTAAATATTACATTGTAACATGTATCTATGTGATTTGGTATCAATTATTACATTCAGGAAACTTTGAAGGCTGAAGCCTTAGAAAAGATGTCCTATTGAGAAAGTATGTAGGATTTTTGGAGTCATTTTACTGACATCAACTAGTTAATGATTACATTTCTGATCTGATCCATAGTTTCTTGTCTTGTTCTTGTGAACAATTAAGTCCAAACATATGGCATCTTCAACTAATCTGGCTTTGCAGCTTGGTAGATGAATTAGGATGAATATTATGCGGCAATGAGCTGAGTATTCCTTGCTTCCCACAATTATTTTCTGTGTCTACATTGGAGCGATAATTCTAGTATTTCTGCAAACTTAAATTATTTTGGTGCCAGTGTTCGGAATTTCATTGAGGTTTCAATTACACTTCGAGGTGAAAAATTGTGAATTGTGGATTAGTGAATTTCCTGTTGCTTTAGTTAAGCTGCTGGTTATGTTATTGTTGGATCAAGATAGATAGAGGTCACGTGTTATCTAAAAGTTCCAGTAATTTATGTGACAACTGAAACTCGATGCATTAAAAAGAACCTCCTTTTAAGAAAGATATATTTATTCAGAAACTAATTACACCATGTTGTAAAGTGGATGGTCTTTTTTCCATATCCTTGGTGGGAAGACACTGTGCAACAAATTCAGGGTAACTTACATTTGTCTATTTATATAATACATATGTGTATGCATATGTATATATTTTTTTATATAAATACACTTCATGTAACACCCCACCCCTAAAATCGGGCAAGCATGCTACACCCCATCCTTAAATAAGGGTGAAGGGAATTACTAACTGTAGCTGAGCTGATAATCTGATCACATTTAATTCAATAAACTTTTTAATCTACTAACACAAGTACTTTAAATTACTCATCACCTCTTGAAAACAACCCATGATTTCATTCATCAAACTATATTCTGTACATATACTTCTATACTATAATACATTTAACATCTAGTAGTTTTCACAGCTCAAGCACATATATAATACATCTCAAAATACCCTCTCACAAGCAAGCATAGACAACTTAAGATGCTGATACTTTAGCTATTCTGGCCAATCTTCTATAAAACTAGAGCTGATAAAGATGCTCTCTATGCTGAGCGATGGTACTTCAATCTGTTAAGAAAAGGAAAAGGAACAACATAATGAGACTAAAGTCTTAGTGAATGAATAAACCATCTAATAATTAGGAAACAGGAGAACTTAACTGTAATACTTAATATAACCAATAGAGCTGGAACTACTGAAACTTTAATAAACATAAGAAAGCTTAGCTGCAAAACTGAGTATCATACATACAGATGCTGCTGATAAACTTTCAAAGCTTTCATATGCCAATCAAAAATAACTCATGTAATGATTTATGCTGCGGGACTATCGCCGACTATCCCACGGTGCACCCCTACCATGGTAGTCGAAACAGAGCATCTGATACTATTGGGCCCCATTGGGTATAACTATTTGCAAGAAGGTGCCGGCTGGGCTACCATCTACCATCCCACAGTGCACCCCTACCATGGTAGTCCATAGGGAGCATCTGATACTACTGGACCTTATTAGGCATAACTGTTCGTAAGGAGGTGCTGGCTGGGTTACCGTCGACTATCCCACAGCGCACCCCTACCATGGTAGTCGATACGGAGCATATGATATTACTGGGCCCCCACGGGCATATTGTTTCGCAAGGTGCCGGCAGTTTTTATGCTGTATGAAATGCTAATGCTGATGCTTATGCCGGATGCTAATGTCAATATGCTGGGAATCTGAATTACATATGCTGGTTCAAAAGCATTTTCAAATCAAAACAATCATCTGTCCAAACTGGATACACATACATATCTATATATTCTTGAATAGCTTTTTAATATGATTTATTTTCTGTTTCCATGCTTGCATATACATAAGTTAAGCTGAAAAAATAATAGAAATTCAACTTACTCTTTAATCAATTACTTTTATAGCAAATATCATAAGGAAAACACCACAATTAGATAGAAAACCCACTCACCTCTAGGCTACTACACATCTTTTACCTTGGTGCTTGACTCATCCAAGACGCCCTTGAGCTCTCAATTCCTCCTATAAAGAGGCACACACACTGATTAAGACAACACTAATCATGATACATGAAGATAAGAATGCATGCTTTGCTCATATGCTTAGTTTCTAGCCTTTCCAACATTCACTTTGGTTCTATGCTGTTTTGCCTTGCTTAGGGTTAGTTAATCCTCAATATAATTTAAGTATTCCAGCAATTCAACCCGTATTTTACTTTCATGATTCATTTCAAGTTCAGCTAAGACAACTTTAACCCCTTTTATTGAAGTAAATCAGATCAATTTCATGGAAATTGGCAGCAGCTCTTTACTTTCTGATTTTAACCCAGAAATCTCACAATTCAAGTCATCTAAACCTTATATTTGGTGGAAATCATTCAAAGTTTATTATAAACCTAGTTTAGGGATCAAAATCCTTACCTCAAATGATCGAATTCCTACTGCTACCACCCAGGTTTCTTCCTCTTCTCCCAACAGCAATTTTCATCTTTCAAACCGGTTTTCAGTAAAACCTCTATTCCTAGCTGAATTCTCTTCAAATTTTGACTAAGAATTTCTCCCTTTCCAGCTCTCTTTCTTCTCTAACGTTTCTATTTTTAACTAAAGGACAAAATCAGCAGCAGCAAGGATTGGTGACTAAGCTTTGGAATGGGAATAAACTAAGGTTTAGTTTGCTAGGTGTCAACCCCATGAAAAACCACCTAATTATGGATTTGCTGGTATGGTGCTAAGAGAATTTTCAGTCTTTTGTTTATGGAGTGAAGCTGCTCAATAAATTCCTCAAAACCCCTTTTTAAATTAGAACATAAAACTCTCAAAGTCAATCCCGTTCTGGCTGTTTTTTCGTAGTTGAGTCGACTCCACTGACAACTGAGTCGACTCAACCCCTGTTTCAGCCATTAATATTGATCCAACTCCTCGATCATTCTTCAATCATTTTCCTTATTAACTAACACCGGATCTATGCTTCATTAATGCTAATCAACTAATATTTAAATACTCAAGTATATCGTGATCAAAATGCTATGCCATATATACAAATGAATGCTAAACATGGATGCAAATTTCCCAAATCCCCACATTCTTGAACCGGGGTGCTACAATTCTCCTCTCCAAAGAATTTCGTCCTTGAAATTCGATTACCTTTAGCTCTGAAACAGATGTGGATATTCACTTTTTATCTCATCTTCTCTTTCTTATACCATAGTTCTAACACAAAATCTTAACTAATGGTATAATCCAAAAATACAATTCTTTTCTTCTTTTTTCTCAAGATTTGCACTAATTCTTCTGGATATGATAAATTTTCTTGTAATTCAATTAGTTTGAACTGTATAACATATGATGTCTTATGAGATTAACCACTCTTATCACCTCCTCTTGGTCTACCCCGACCTTATGCCTTTATCTCCCACTGATGGTTACTCTTGATCAAGTCCTGATCTTGTCTGTATTATCTTTCTACAAAATCTAATTAAAACAATTAAATTCGCTGTCCTTAAAAATGATTTAATAATTTTCAAACATTGAAACATAAGAGTATACTATTATCTCTCAAATTCTTTTAGGATTGCTTTTGCAGATGGAAACCACCTTTGGAGTGAGATTTGAACCAATTAAGAATACTTTGAACAAATTAGACATGAATTAGAGACAATTTCTATGTAAAAAGATCATTTGAGAAAATTGAGTCGACTCAAAATGGATTTGAGTCGACTTCGGCACGTTTGAAAACTGGCACACTTGACTAGTACGGCATTGAGTCGACTCAATACCAAATTGAGTCGACTCAGCCACAGAAAAATGGAGAGCCAATTTCTGTGGCCTGAGACTCGAATCGGCTCAAAAAATTCTCGAGTTGGCTCAAAGACCACTTATTCTGTTTTTAAGTTAATTTGCTGGGCAACATGATTTACAAACAATAATACTATGCATATACCAATGCAATCTATATCCTTTATTTGAATCCTTTTCTTTCCAGAATATTATCATGATCAAAATGCACCAAATTCCTTTCAAAGAATGATAGCTTGATTCTTACTCTCCACATATTATTTTCATGATCTAATAATTCATAGCTTTCAATGTTGAAACCATTAATAATTCATAGCTTCATTATCTACTCGATTTTTAAGATTTGCCATCCAATATGCTAATACTCAACCTTTCATAACGACATACATAATTATACTATTTCTTAAATGTATGAATACCACTTTGAGTCTTCCAACATAAGCTAGCTCTTAAATAAACTCAAATTAGAATATTTTCAGTTATCAAGTATGCATAAACTTATTCTGAACAACAATAAATCATACCTTCCCTAGTTCCTCTAATTCAATTGCTTTGGTTCACTTGGTTACCACTGACTTTCCACTTTATGAGACTCATTCTCTCTCATCATAATATTTACATATAATTGCACCTACTACCCAAATACATATCCAATTAGTCTTAAACTTTTAATTATCTTAGCCGAATTAATATTTAAGGATATCTCGACCACCTCCATTGCTTTGCAATCACCACTATAGAAATTTAATTACCGATACAAAATAACTATCATGCTATACATATGAGGATTAATCCCAACTGGTTGTAAACATATACACATCAATTCTCTTCTTCTAAGGTTAATCATCATATATCAAAGATTTTTATATACTCAGCAGGTCATAATTCCATCACGCTTCCGCTGTGCCACTCTGATCCATTTATCTTGCTACATGCTACATATTTATGAAAGTCATTCTTGTCCTCCAATATTCATGTTATACTTGCCAATACCATGTCTTAAACATCTGAGTTCATCTTGTCTTCTTTTTGCTTGGAACAATAAATCTTAACCTTACAAATTCTGAAACTCTCAATACATTGCAATTCTTAATAGTTGTTATCTAGTTCTCTATCTATCAACATAAGTCATACCAACCATCATCCACATAAGAGCACCATCCCAACCTCCACTAGTTGATAAACAATATTCAGTATAAGCAGGGAATATAAAAATTCACATGTTTCACTTATCATAAGAATTATCAACAATTTAAATATACTTGTTCAACTTATACTCATTAGCTAACATATCCTTCCTCTAAACTGAGCAAGGGTATAACAGTCGAGCAGAGGTTTGCTAGCATCTTGTGCCCGGGATCACAAGCTACTAATAAACCTTGTCCGTCAGGCATAACTTGCTATAATTCAGATCATTATATCTCAATTTGTAGTTAAACTTGTAATCTTATTTATCTCAAAGATATGCATAACAATTCATAGTATCACAAAAGATTGTATCTTAATTTCTAATAACCATCTAGCTTATGCTCAAGATGTATCATCTTCTAGGATCTAAAGAAATACTTATAATTGAACCACTACTTTTCAATATTACTTGCATCATAATCTCTAGCAATCATAACCCAAATTCTCATACCATTTAAATCATAATCTCAAATGATCATAAACCTTTGCTCTCTCTCCCAATTGATCATAAACCTAGGCTCAATTTGCAATTGATTATGCTATGCTTATGCCCATGAAATCTACAACCTTGGCTTTATCTCCCAGTGGATCATAAACCTTTGCTCTGATACAAACATGTAACACCCCACCCCTAAAATCGAGCGAGTGTGCTACATCCCACCTTTAAATAAGGGTGAAGGAAATTACTAACTATAGCTGAGTTGATAATTTGATCACATTTAATTCAATAAACTTTTCAATCTACTAATACAAGTATTTCAAATTACTCATCACCTCTCAAAAACAACCCATGATTTCGTTCATCCAACTATATTCTGTACATATAGTTCCATACTATAATACATTTAACATCTACTAGTTTTCACAGCTCAAGCACATATATAATATATCTCAAAATATCCTCTCACAAGCGAGCACAAACAACTTAAGATGCTGATACTTTAGCTATCCTGGCCAATCTTCTATAAAACTAGTGCTGATAAAGATGTTCTTTATGCTGAGCTATGGTACTTCAATCTGTTAAGAAAAGAAAAAAGAACAACATATGAGACTAAAGTCCCAGTGAGTGAATAAATCATCTAATAATGGAGAAATAGGAGAACTTAACTGCAATACTTAATATAACCGATAGAGTTGGAACTACTAAAACTTTAATAAACATAAGAAAGCTTAGCTGTAAAATTGAGTATCATACATACAGATGCTACTGATAAACTTTCAAAGCTTTCATATGCCAATCAAAAATAAATCATGTAATGATTTATGTTGCTGGGCTACTGCCGACTATCCCACAGCGCACTCCTATCATGGTAGTCGAAACGGTGCATTTGATATTGCTAGGCCCCACTGGGCATAACTGTTCGCAAGGAGGTGCCAGTTGGGTTATCGTCGACTATCCCACAGTGCACCCCTACCATAGTAGTTGATATGGAGCATCTGATACTGTTGGACCTCATTGGGTATAACTGTTTGCAAGGAGGTGCCGGCTGGGTTACCGTCAACTATCCCACAGTGCACTCCTATCATAGTAGTCGATACGGAGCATCTGATACTATTGGGTCCTCACGGATATACTGTTTCGTAAGGAGGTGTTGGCTATTTTTATGCTGTATGAAATACTAATGCTGATGCTTATGCTAGATGCTAATGTCAATATGCTGGGAAGTTGAATTACATATGCTGAAAAGCTAGCTCAAAAGCATTTCCAAATCAAAACAATCATCTGTCCAAACTGGATACACATACATATCTATATATTCTTGAATAGCTTTTCAATATGATTTATTTTTTGTTTCCATGCTTGCATATACATAAGTTAAGCTGAAAAAATAACAAAAATTAAACTTACTCTTTAATCAATTACTTCTATAGCAAATATCATAAGGAAAACACCACAATTAAATAGAAAATCCACTCACCTCTAGGCTACTACACATCTTTTACCTTGGTGCTTGACTCATCCAAGACACCCTTGAGCTCTCAATTCCTCCTATAAAGTGTCACACACGCTGATTAAGACAATACTAATCATGATACATGAAGATAAGAATGCATGCTTTGCTTATATGCTTAGTTTCTAGCCTTTCCAACTTTCACTTTGGTTCTATGCTGTTTTGCCTGGCTTAGGGTTAGTTAATCCTCAATATAATTTAAGTATTCCAGCAATTCAACCCATATTTCACTTTCATGATTCATTTCAAGTTCAGCTAACACAACTTCAACCCCTTTTATTGAAGTAATTCAGATCAATTTCAAGGAAGTTGGCAGCAGCTCTTTACTTTCTGATTTTAACCCAGAAATCTCACAATTCAAGTCATCTAAACCTCATATTTGATAGAAATCATTCAAAGTTTAGTGTAAACCCAGTTTAGGGATCAAAATCCTTACCTCAAATGATTGAATTCCTGCTGCTATCCATCCAGGTTTCTTCCTCTTCTCCCAACCGCAATTTTCATCTTTCAAACCGGTTTTCAATAAAACCTCTATTCCTAGCTGAATTCTCTTCAAATTTTGATTGAGAATTTCTCCCTTTCCAGCTCTCGTTCTTCCCTAACATTTCTATTTTTAACTAAAGGACCAAATCAGCAGCAGCAAGGATTGGTGACTAAGCTTTGGAATGGGAATAAACTAAGGTTTAGTTTGCTAGGTGTCAACCCCATGAAAAACCACCCAATTATGGATTTGCTGATGTGGTGCTAAGAGAATTTTCAGTCCTTTGTTTATGGAGTGAAGCTGCTCAGTAAATTCCTCAAAATCCCTTTTGTAAATTAGAACTTAAAACTCTCAAAGTCAATCCCGTTCTGACTGTTTTTCCACAGTTGAGTCGACTCCACTGACAACTGAGTCGACTCAACCCCTATTTCAGCCACTAATATTGATCCAACTCCTTGATCAATCCTCAATCATTTTCCTTATTAACTAACACTAGATCTATGCTTCATTAATGCTAATCAACTGATATGCAAATACTCAAGTATATCGTGATCAAAATGCTATGCCATATATACAAATGAATGCTAAACATGGATGCAAATTTCCCAAATCCCCACATTTTTGAACTGGGGTGTTACACTTCATTCTGTATTATATGCTCAGAATTCAACTAATTAAAACTTCACCTGTTTTGCATTTTATTCTTGTCATATGCAAATGACGTACTTAGACTACATTGTTCCTCAGTGGCTGATCATTGCTTCATGTGCCCTTTTTTTATATTCTTACTTGAACCAGATTCGAACTTTAGGAATGTTAAGATCCCGATTTCAGTCACTACCTGGTGCTTTTAATGCGCGTTTAGTTCCTGTGGAACAATCTGATGCAAACAAAAAGAAGGGCCTAAAAGCTTCTTTATCCCGCAGATTTGCTCAGGTCTCATTCCTTATATTTTATTTCCCTCCCAGTCCCTCCCTTTTTACACCCGTACTTTCTGTGGTAGTTATTCCTAAAGTGGACTAACTATTTTCAACGCTTTGTTGTTGAAGTCTATGATGTGCCTAATCAACTGAATACTGTCAAGTATTTCAGATGCCAGATGTTCATAAAGAGAAGCAGGCAGCGAGATTTGCTCAAATGTGGAACACAATAATCACAAGCTTCCGAAAAGAGGATCTAATAAGCAACAGGTAGCATGAAGACCTACATAGTTGTATGTGTGTGAGAAAGTGTTTCTGGTGTTATATTATGATTGTCAAATATACCAACATTTGTATCTTAAATTGAATACAGGGAAATGGATTTGTTGCTTGTTCCATATTGGGCAGATAAGAATCTTGACCTTATCCAGTGGCCTCCATTCTTACTTGCCAGCAAGGTAACTAGTGGTTGACTTCATTGAAAGATGAGTCTTTTAGGTCCACATGCTGAGTTCCTGAGTCTTTATTTGATGTTAGATCCCGATAGCACTGGACATGGCTAAAGATAGCAAGAATAATGATGGGGAGCTGAAAAAGAAACTTGGTGCAGATAGTTATATGTCTTATGCTGTTCGTGAATGCTATGCATCAGTTAAGAACATTATTAAATTCTTGGTTGAAGGAGACCATGAGAAAAAGTATGCAATCATATTTGGTTTACTCTTCATTTTGTTTTTCTTCTTTTTGTGCTCATGGCTTCTATTGTTTTAGTCATGTTGGTGCGAAATTATTCTTTCTCCCATCAGAATTTAGCTATTTTCCATTTTCTCTTGTTTTTTCATCACATATTTACAGGGTCATTGATGGTATATTTCGTGAAGTTGATGAGCATATAACTAATGATGATCTGATAAAGGAATTGAATATGAGCGCTTTGCCCAGTCTCTATGATTATTTTGTCAAGTTGCTTAGATTATTGGTATGTATATTTAACTTAAATTTTTCTATTTTGACCTGTATACAAAGTAGTATTTTTCTCTGGTTTATCTTAGCGGTCCAAGTCTTGTCATTGCAGATGGATAACAAGCAAGAAGAAAGGGATCAGGTTGTCATTCTTTTTCAAGACATGTTGGAGGTTGTGACAAGGGATATAATGGAGGACCAACTCTCGAGGTATAGAAATTTGATAGTTTACCTATTAAAGTTTGTTTTAAATGCAATCAAGTAAATGCATTAGTTTAGTCTGACCTTCTATCTGCATTCTATATTTTAAGGCTATGCTTTTGTCGATCTATACTGTTTGCATTTTGTTAATTTTTTGTAGTTGGCTGATGGCACATTTGTAGCCTTTCTGAACTTGCTTCTTGATAAATATGCTCTGAAAGTTTGGAAAATTTGTTTTTGAAGACTAAATTATTCAATGTCAACAAGTAAATGATGGATTCGGTTATTGCGATGCACCATGCGATGATACAAATGCTTTTTGAAGTATAAATCGGGTATTTCAGTTTATTGTATCAGAACTCAATTGGTTCACTATTTCCTTGAGAGAGTTCTTGCTACATGGAGGACAAAGAGCTGAATCTCATGTTCTTGCACCAATGGTACTGCTGAAATTGTGTTAACCGTTAAGTATCTACTGGACTGCATGTTTTGGGGATGGTGTTGTATTGAAGAGTAGAGAGAGCCATGATAAGAAAAGAGTGAAACAATGGTTTGGAAATGTGCATTCTTTAAGATAGTGCGGTAGATGCAGATGAACTTTAGGAAATTCTATTCTAGGATGCAATGCCTAACACTTCTTCCCAGAGGTGTGGAAACCAAAATACTACAATAACCTTGGAAATAAGTTAATCGTATCGCTTTATTTAAGGAGATAGCGAGGATTCCACTTTGAGGTTATTGAATCCTAAACATCTCTCTCTTATAGATCAATGTTATAACTTAGAGATTCTTAGGAAAGAAGAGGTGCAACCCTTAATTTTCTATACTTACATGAGTTACATTGTTGGATCTAGTATATGCTGTGTTCGTTTGCTTTTTTCTTGTTACTAAGTACTAAAAGGATACAATATCTAGTTGGCTTACACTTTAAAATGATTTTTTCTTTTTTTCTTTTTTTTTTTACTCTTGCCACCTCTGATTAATGTTGCAGCTTATTAAACAGCTGATCATTTCTATTGAATCTTGAACTTATGTGCACTTCACTGAATTTCCTGTTGCTCAATTGGTTCTTCCCTGTATTTGTACTTGCTGCTTTAGGCCATTGCTCTTCATCCAGGAAGGTCAACTATGAAAAAATATGTTCACATAACTTTTTTCTTGCCATTGATTTAGAATCTTCATGTGTTCATGCATCAATCTCTTGCCTTGGGCAATGTTGCTGGCTATTTGTTTTGCTGGTTCCTAGGCATGGACACAATTAGGAACATATTTAACTCCTTCAGCTTGTTAAAATGTTCGCTTACAAAGTTCTATCATTTGTACATAATCACCAAGCATCCTTGCATATGACTGATTGCATGAAAAAGATGAATTTCTGTAGATATTATGCTTCAGGCTTTTTTTAAGCTCATGTAGGGTTTATGCCCTTCCCTCTCCATCTACTTTGTTTCCTCCTGTCATGTTTTAGCTGCTTTTGTTTCTCAATCTTGTCACCTGCCTCATTATCACCATTTGTCTCTCACACTGACCAATTTCCGAGTTAGTGTTTCCTGATTCACATCCCTACTTATGTGTTGAAAGTTGAGACTGCTAGGCTATATATTGAAGGAAACATATTGTTGTGCTGCTCTGATTTGTTACAAGGATAAGGTGCTCATGTTTGGCAGATTCATTGAAGAAGCTTAGATAATATGACTTGCTTATCTTAATGCTGTGTCATCTTTATGCACTTGAGAAGAAATTTGGGACTGTAGAAAGTTTGCATTTGTTTGGTGTGGTTAAATTGATGTTGTCCGATGACTTGTTGAAAATAATTTCATTTCATGACTATACATATCAGACTCAATGCTTCTGGAGGAGATGTAGCACACGTCTCTTAATATGGAGGGGGAATATTTGAATTTCCATATTAAAAGGTGCTTTTGGAAAGAAACACCACAAGCAAGTTATACCTGGTACTGGTACCCAATTGGTCCATGCTGACATGCTCTGAGCAGGAGAAAATGTGCTGTGCCACAGTTTCTTTTTTTATGATAAAATTCTTGATGTTTTAAACCTATTTCTAGGTGTTACTTCTTGCCTGTCTGGTCTCATTGCTTTCCATCTTGTAGTTGTTCATCTCTGATGGCCACCAATAGGATGCTTCTTCTTTCTACTAAACTTGTTACCCCCGATGTAAAAATCAAGGTAGAGGCGTTGCTGCTGAGATGGGTTAGGACCACCCAAGATCATAGGGCTTTTGCTTGAAGTCGTGCATGTATAGCTGAATCATTGAAATAACAAAAAAATTTCGTCAACATGTGCTACAATTGATAGTAATTACTAACTTATTTTGTGATCTTTTTTTTATTTACTTTATATTTTTCAAAGTTGTCCTATTGTTGTTTGAAGTGCAAGATGCGCTCCATCACTAATTAATGCTGTGTAGCAAGGTTCACCAATTTGGTACCAGAAAGCATACTAGCAGATGACCTATTCGGCACATTATGGATCCATACTGTGTTGTTGCGAGGCGTACCAAAACAGAGTAACGGAGAGGGAGGGAAAGAGGGAGAAGGAGAGCTAAAGAGAGAGGGAGGGAGAGGGAGAGGGAGAGGGAGGGAGGGGGAAGAGAGAGGACTCGAAAGCCCTCATTGTCCATCAGGAGGGTTTGGTTAAAGAGAGGGAGGGAGGGAGACAGAGAGAGAGAGGGAGAGGGAGAGAAGGTTCAAAAGCCCTCATCGTCCATCCAGAGGGGGAGGGGGGGGGAGTGAGACAGAGGGCACAAAAGCCCTCATCATCCATCGAGAGGCGGGAGAGCGATGGGGAGAGGGTGAGAGAGAGACTTGGCTGCTGGCGGCATCATAATCATCATTGAAAACCAATGGGGGTTAACTTTTCAGGTGGTGATTCGAAAGAAACAAGAAAGGGGCAAAGCAAAGTGGTGAGAGATGGTTTTATCAAGCTGACCCAAATATAATAGGTGAATTGTGCAAGTAATCGACTGGCCTGGTTCAATCCGGTTTAGCCAACCCTATTATGCAGAAAAATTTCTTAATTTATTTACATTTATTAGTTTTTTTAAAACATTTCTATGCATATCTAAGACATTGTTTAGTTATTAAAGTGAATACTTGATATTAATAACTGAAGCACATGCATGAGGCAAATACTACCTAGTTAGAAAATAATAACTAGTTATCTATCATTGTTGTTTCTCTTAAAAGACTCATTTTTCAGATATTTTTATTAATATTTAATTCAAAAATTTATTTTAGAAAACAGGATGTTTGCAGGAACTGTATTTTCTTGAGAGCGTTTGTGGATCAGCCCTGCATACTAGATATGAAAAAGTAACCCAAACAGAGAGTTTTTGTTGGGTTGATTTTAGATTTACACCAACTTCAGATGCAGTTTTTGATTGTATCTGAATACATCAAAATTTGGCCTGATTAACATGCAACTGTGGCTGCATGTGCATTTTTTACTATAGTGATCCTATGATTTTTTTAAGTTACTTTAAAAGCAAAGTTTTGTCCCGATAGAATGGGAGGCCTCCCAGCCCTCCCATCCTGTTTCTATGAGAAAATGGGATCGGGATAGGATTGGGGCTCTAAAACCTAAGTGGGGAGACAAGAGGAAAGAGGACAGAAAAAAGGAAGAAAACATAAAGAAAAGGAAAAAGTGAAAGGAAAGAAGAAGCAGAAAAATGAAAGAAAAAGGATAAGGAGAAGAAAAAGAAAAGAAGGAAGAAGAGAAAGAGAAAGAAAAAGGAGAAGGAAAAAAAATTTAGGGAAAAGAAAAAAAAGAAAAAGGAAAGGAAAGAAAATATGGTAGAAGAAAAAGAAAGAAACGAAGAAAAGAAAGAAAAAGAAAGAAAGAAAAGAAGAAGGGGAGAGAGATAAAGGATATCTATAGGTCGGATGACCAAGAGCACCGTCGGGATAGGATGGGACAACAGACTGTCCTATTTCATGGAGAAACCGGAACACTTCCATCCCACAAGATTTAAAACCTTGTTTTAAAGTCAATAAATTATCTTTAGAATTACAATATATGAAACTAAAATACCATTTAGTTGAATTTTAGATCAGGCTAACTTGAGATCATATCTGAAAATTGACCAAATGGATATTATCTTTGAACTTATGGTGTTTGATGGTAAGATTTTCTGTGAACCCACTTGGTTTCGTCCTGGTTTAATGGATGTCATTCAGCTATTCGGGTTTTTTTTTTTGCTTTTGTAACGAATGATATGTATTAGCCCATATTTTGTGATGAATGATTTGTATATTTTTAATTCCTGGTTCTTACTTCTTAGCCCATATTTCTTTTAGAAATGAATTCAGTTCCTTGTATCGAAATTTGCCCCTCCCCCTTTTTTTGTCAACTCCTTAGAAGTGTGCTTCCATGCTTCTTTCCCCTCCCCCTCCCTCCTCACAATAATTTAGATTATCTACCCACCAAGTGGCTTTCTAGATCTGAAGTGAGGCACCTTCTTCTGCAAACATTGGTCTTTGTTGAGATTTAGCACCAATTACTTCAGAGTTGGAAAAGATTGAGATTGATTCAAAAACGTCCTACCTTGACTGATATACAATGGTCAATTTAGCAAGCCTGTAATTGCAGAACAGATCGAAGTTGAAGTTGTTAGCTATTAGTGGATTCCATTATTAGCTAGGATGCCAATGTTGTATTCACATGTAGTTAATATGGTTACCAATTATTGGCAGGATCAAGGTAGGCTAAACCAGTACCAATACCCATACCAATCTTTTTTTAGTTTTTCATTTTTTTTAACATCTAATGAAATGTAATCAAATTTTTTGGTTGTTTGAATGATTTTAATCAAATTTTTTGGTTGTTTGAATGATTTTAACTTTTTTGATGTCTTTTAAAGTTTTTTTTAGGGTTAAAATCCTAGTTTTTTAAAGTAGATGGAGCAGTATATTTGTAAACATAATTAGTGGTATACAAAACATACAATCAATTAGATATATTTAAAGGACAACAAACATACTGACATCTAAAATTTGGTGGAGTTTTGATGTCTTTCATAGATGTCAGGATCATTAACATAATCTGGGGCACATCAGAACACCCCTCCAACCATGGTGTTGTAGTCTCGTGCGCTCATCCCATCAAGTATGCATCCTAGGTCATAACTAGTTTTAGATCTCTTACTAAAGCTCTCGCTTGGTGATGTGTCTTCTATTTGATAATATGGTTGTAGAAGGCCCTATCCAAATATATCGGCAGCGAAGTCCAACCTATAAGGTCAAGGTTCGCTGTCTCTATATCGGTTCTTGTACTAGTTCCATCCTATTATAGTGTCGGTATCAAGGTTTTAAATCTCATGGGATAGAGGTGTTCCGCTTTCTCCATGAAACAGGACACTCCGTTATCCCATCCTGTCCCTATGACGGTCCCAGTCATCCGACCCGATAGATATCCTTTGTCTCTCTCGCTTCTTTTCTTTATTTCTTTATTTCTTTCTTTTCTTCTTTTCTTTCTTTTTCTTCTATCTTCTTTTCTTTCCTTTCCATTTTCTTTTTCTTCTTATACCTTTCTTTCTTTTTTCCCTTTCCTTCCTCTTTCTCTCTCTTCTTCCTTTTTCCTTTCTTCTTTTCTTTTTCTTCTCCTTTTCCTTTCTCTTTCATTTTTCTTCTTCTTTCCTTTCACTTTTTCCTTTTCTTCATTTTTCTTTCCTTTTTCTTTGTTCTCTTTCTTCTTCTCTCCCCACTTGGATGGAGAGTCCCGACCTTGTCCCAATCCCGTTTTCTCATAGGAACGGGACAGGATAGTTGGAAGGCCCCCCTCCCCTCGGCACATAAAATCTTGGTTGGTATGTGGTTCGGTATGGTCTGAGACAATGTATCGATATGAGACTGATACAGGGTGGTATGATAGACCATGTGTAAGTTGCTCCAAGCTGCGTAGGATAGTAGCCACTAGAAAATGATGTCTCAAACAAATCATATCCATATGATTCATCGGCTGCTTATGGCTATGAGTAATAGGATCTAGTGTATGTCTCCGAAGTTGATACATCATGGATCCTACTTAACATGCGAGGTCTTCTGCCATTGCATCGTATCCTTACAAACAACTTGAGGAGCCCGTCTCCTATATGTAGTCGTATCCTCATGAGCTCTACTAGCTCATGCACCATACTCCCTATCTTGTGTAGTATACATAAATGAGACTCATTAGTGAATTGAAGGTCACTCTATCTCATAAATGGTGGTCCCATATCATTCACTCCCTCCCTGTTTGCCAAATCCATGATCATTAGAACTGTTGTCATTGCTCTTTTTAGTCTCTAAGTCCGAGTGAACTAACTTCACTCTCTCTATCGGGGCAACAGATGCCTTTTCTTTTCCTTTCAAGCTGTGTTGAGCAGCTGCCTGTTTTCCTTCATGCCTCTCTACCTGGCTGTACTGGGAGGATGGATGGTGCCCTTCCAATCGAGTGAACTGAGTAGAACTGTGGCTTTATCCAATCATCTCTCGATCATATCTCTGGGAGGATGTCTCTAATATGGAGCCTTGTGACCATCGGCTCCATACTTGCTGGTTGACTAGATGCAAGCATGGAATGACACGTCTTGCCTATTGCTCTGCATCTACCCTAGCCTCCTTGGCTATGAAATTGATTGGTGGTGGGGGTGATCCTGGTTCGTCGAGCTCTAGTTCCCATTGCTGGCCTGCAAGCCATTCAATCATGGGATCCGCTTCTTGGACAAAATCATTATGGAGTAGATTTGTATGCTTCAGCTCCACTTTCTCCTGAATTCACTTCAGTCTAAATCTCAGATTATAGGGACAAATGAGGTCGTTAAGGTGCTTCTGTATCTGACGGTTCCTTTACTTGCTATGGATGAGGGCGAAGGTGGATCAATTGCACTTACAACCACTCAGGAGACCATTTGGGATAGGATTCGGATGGCTAGCCACTTAACATTTTTCGTTCATAGACCAAAATGAATCTAACATTCAGCTACAAAAATATTGGAGAAAATTAGATATACATTTGCATCATATTAGTAATTTTAAAATGTCAAGTAATAGTTATAGGTGATATCTAATAGACTTGAATTCATAGATTTCTTACCTACGACAGCCGTGGGACTCAAGCTATCAGTCCCCTCTATAAAAATTTTCATCTATGGAAATAAGACATCTTATAATATGTTAATGGTGGAAGATACAAATTAACTTATGCATGCATTTAAGTTATCTCTTGTAGATAGGACGACAATTTTTAGATCAAGCTCCATCTTGTGGATCACATTGTGCAAGGCAGCCAGAAGTTCTTCATCCATATTGATTCCAAGTATGGTGTATTGGAACCTTAGGTCAGATAGTAAGTTGTCAATAGAGTTTGCAATTGTTTTAGTAAAATATTTACAAGTACAACAATATTCAAACTTTCAATGTTCTTGCTTGCTAGATGCAACTTACTATCCATCTAGTAGTCCTAGCTATGCTTAATGATATTGATGTACTTAGGGCTGAAATTGGGTCTGATATGGATTAGATACCAGTATATCCATATCCATATTTATTTTGTCTAATAAATACGAATACAGATACAAATATAAGCGGATGTAAAAATTCATATCCATATTTGTTTTAAACAGATGTGGATACAAATTGGATATGGGAAGTATGGATGTAAATATAGATATAAGTTAGATAATTAAACTTATGGCCATGGAATCAAAGATATTACTAAGTAGATGATAAATCAAGTTAATAGTATGTTATATGATTGCATATTTTCCTTAAAAGTTAATTAGTGCTATATAAAATTAAATAAAATTATAAGTAGAATTGGATATTCGGATACAGATCGGATGGCTGTGTATCCATATACATATCCATTTTTCTTTTACAAATATAGATATGGATATTGATATTAGTCGGATGCTCAAATTTTTGTCCATATCTGAATAGATTCGGATATGAAAACGAATCCAGACAGATATTATCCAATCTACTTTTACCCCTAGATGTACTATTGTGCATGCTTCGGATCTACCTCTTTGATTTGAGCTTTTGCCCTCTCCATTATATGATACAGGAAGCCCATTTGGGGGAACTTCTTACTATTCATGGCCTGAATCACTATATAATGGCTTGATAGCATTCCCTATCTTCTCAACTTGCTTGTTGCTAGAATGCCTGCCTCATCACCAAGCTCTCAATATAGCTCCCTATAATACCAATCCTCGCATATCTACTCTCTTGCCACTTGACACTGACAAAATCCTATACAGACATGCTTTCTTCTCCAAGAGGCTATCAAATGTAATATAGTTAGTAGCAAGCTGTGTGATAGCTGGTCTCAAGTTCTCCCCCTTGTGTACTCCGTCAGTGATAGGACCCGCATGGTAGTAAATAAATCTGGTTATGGACTGGGCTCTCTCCATTCTAAATGAATGGCAGACTGGATCTATGCCTGATCATTTGGAATGGAGGCCTCTAGCTCCCTAGAGTGATAGAAAGGTGGCTTTGCTACTCGGCAATCTACCTCCACACTCTTCTAGGCAACCCTCCATCGTTGCTCTAAAATTAATGAAATGCTTCCTCATTTATCGAATCTTCTATGGGTGTTTCTGGCATATAGGTACATCGGGATAACCACCAGTCGGGTGCTGCTTCGATCTGATTATCCTCCTAAAGTTTGCTATGTCGGTATTGGAGGCCGGATTAGTCAATACGGTTCAGTTCATCCCTATGTCATTTCATGTCGAGTCTGTATTGACACATATAAGGTTGGAACTAGGGTGCTCTGGGCCATACCCCTACTCGAGCCTGGCCCAAAATTTTTTCAAGCTTTGGGTCGGGTTCAGGCCTGATTTTTTTTGAAAAGAATGCGGCCTGAGCCTGGCCTGAACTCGATTGGGCCAACCTCTATGTGCTCTCTTTTAATTTCTGTTGCTAAGTCCATCTAAATCCTCTCCTTACTTTGAATCTAAATCCTCTCTTTACTTGTCGAAGGATGACTCTAAGGGTCTTAGCGGTGTCGATGGTGGCATGGTTGGAGTCTCCATAGGTGGCGAGATGTACGAGTTGCTGGCGAACAACGAGATCAGTAGAGATGAAGGTGGCATATGGGCTGCAATTGCAATGGCAGCACCTGGGATGCTTGCTGCTCCGCCAGCGAGAAGCCCTTCTTCACTCAATAGTTCATGCGGGTGTGCGAAGCCTATGAGGTCCTCTCCGACCCTACCCTCTGCCACAACTATGACCTCTCCCTCCAGACTGCCCCAACTTCATCTCTAGCAATACAACATTGAGGGCACAGGGGCGAGAAGGATTCGGAGATTGGGAGGCCTAAGTAGAGGGACTTTAGAGGGGGGTGGCCTGGCCTAGGTGGGAGGCAACATGGGAAAGTAGGATGAGGAGCGATGCCACCCACCATTTTGATTGATTGATCGATTGATTGATCTCCTCTGCTCTCTCCACCTCCCTGTCATTACCATTGCTCCATCATGTTTTGATTGATTTGACTGATTGGGTGACTTGGGAGTCGTCCGATTGGGAGGCAGCCATGATGAGCCCAAGGGAGGCCTCAATGTAGAAGGGATCCTGCTCGAGGATCTCCTGGAGCACCTACTTCATGGTCTTAGCATTGCCATTGTAGTTCTAGAGGTGGGCCTTGAGGAGTGGGAAGTTCCTTCTCATCAGGTTCAAGGGCAATGAGGCTATCGATGATGTTGATTTCCTCAGGGAGCTTCTGGGACTTAACATTGAGATCTCTCAGGGCCTGAAGGGAGCGGATATTGTCAGGGTAGGAGTCAAGGTACTCAAGGTTGTGTTTCTTCTATCTTTAATGAGGATACAATATAAATGGGATCAGGCTGGATTTCAAGTTTGGGCTCGGGCCGGGCCAATGAATACCCGAGCTTGACCTAAAAAAAAAAGACTTTATATGTCCCAAACCTGGCTTGATATTGTTTGGGTTTAGTCCATAGCCCGACCCGAAGTTGGGAAGCTGGATGGTCGGCCTGATCCCATTTCCAGCCTTAGACACAACAGAGAGGGCAGCAAAGAGGGAGAATGGGATAGAGGAAAAGAGAGAGAAGGAGAGGTAGGTAGAGGGACAGGGAAGGATGGCCACTGGAGAAGCATCTCGGTCCACCATCGGCATGGCTCGAAATGCCTCAGATTAAGTGGTTCAAGATGCTTCCACATTCCTTGCCTCTCTCAAATTCTGTGTTGCACTAGTTGCATCTTCAGTAGTGCTGATTTGAGAACATTCACCCATGATTCCAATTAGTGTCATGCTTTGGATTCTTCTTCCTTCTTAGTGGATTATTTTTGTAGGTTTGTCGAGCACGTGCTAGTTTATTAGGTATTTAAAAATGATAAAATTGTGATGTCATTAAAAACTATATTACTATTTCAAAAAATACTTCTGAATTATCTATACATAGTACTGGTTTTTCATATTTGTATATTAATTATATATTTTTAATAATTTTTAACTAAAAATTAAAAATAAAAATTCAGAAAAATATTTTTTCTACTTCAAAAATATTGCTGAATTATCTATACATAGTACTAATTTTTCATTTTTTTGTATTAATTATATATATGTAATAATTATTAATTTAGAAGTAATTTTTAAAATATCAAAAATTTAGAAAATTAATTTGAGTCTAGATCCATATAGCATCCAACCATGGATGCTACATATATTATTCTCAGCTTGTGGGCATGCATTGAAGGCTACTTAATTTTATTCAAATTCAAGCCTAGGACATTGTGCATATGATCACATCCAAACTTGAATAAATGGACACCAAATTTAGATCGAGAGTAGTTGTATACCCCTAAACAAGCTTCTAATTTTATTGTTATTTTTTGGCTATTATTTTATTTTTTTATTTTTTAATCAGAGAATATATTTTTAGTTTAAAAGTTGTAAATCTAACAAAAACTAAAAATTTGTGTCATCGTATAGATCATCCATAGATCTACAACAAATTATGAAATCATGCTAAAATAAAAAATTTTGGCTTGACCTACTCCATTTTTTCATTTTTTTTTGCCAATTTTCAGCCTAAAAACGAAAAAAAGGAAGAAATAGAGTGGGTGAGAGTGAGAATACTTTGAAATAAGCTTGAATCTTGCATTTCATTGTCGAAGTCAACATTTTATTTTGATTTTCATAGGAATTTTGAGAGAAATGCAAAGAGGAGGCGTATGAAGGCTCTTGAATTATTTAGAGGGGAGGGAGTGAAATGAGACCGAGCTGATGAGAACAAGGTGGTGCACACCAGTTTCACTCCAAACCACTTGGTTCGAAGCAGTTTGCACCAATATAGTGCATTTTTTGAATTATGGGAGGGAGTACAGTTTGGTATGCCCTAAATAGGGCTTAGTTCAGGGTGGTACCACAAATCATGGGTAGGATAGTTTGAGATTCTTTTGTCATGAAGAAAGTTGTATGTATAGAAAGAATTTTATATCTTTCATAATGCATATTGAGGCATTTGATATGTTTATTCATTCTTTTAGCTTATAGATTATAACATACATGAGACATGGCACATAATTGTAGGCAAGGGTGACCTTTATGTATGATTTATCTTGATTAAAGCTTCGATGGATAAGTTGCATCTATAAGATCTTGCTTAGTTAATGAGGTAATTATGCCATTTTTTGGTCATGCTAAATGATTATTTTATGTTTTTTAAATATTTGTATCTGATCTGACTATTGATTACCAACTTAAAATTTTGAATAAGCTTTAGCTTATATCTCATTCAAATTTTAATCATGTTGCTCATGTCTTTAAGTTCTATTTTTGGAGCCCTAGGGGTTGAGAACCTTGGAGTAGTACCCTACATCAATAACCCCGCTAGCCAAGAGTCACAATCTCGGTATTGGATCTCATATTAGTATCATGCTGATATAGTGTTGGTATGCCCAGTGTAGGGATCAGTTCAGCATATCAAGTCTTGATCTGATACTGGTACGGTATGATATGCCCAATATGGGGTGTTATGTAGTGGTATGACAAGACTTACTGCTAGTTTTAGAGTGATAGATTGCTGTAGTATGGCATGTTAGTGAATTAATAATTTCCATTCAAGAAAGCAAGAGCTTAGCTACTAGGCATAAAGAATAGTTTTGGCATGAGCCCTGCAGAAGCCATATAAAGAAAATCTACTCAAGTGTTAGTATAATGCTGAGATGGCTGGTTGAGCGGTCTTTCCATATTGCCTTACAGTACTATGATAAATCTTTCATCACCTTATGAACTTCATAGCCATGCCATGCATATCATATCTAAATGGTTCACTAAATCCAAAATTTTAGCTTCTTGATTATTTTTTGGAGTATGTGATTATCCTAAAAGATGCTGTTTGGACTGAATTATGAAGCCTCATATTCATTGGATAACATAAAGTAACTGTCATCATCATAGAATTGGTAGGAAATGATTATCAACTGGAATTCAGCTGCTCCTTTTGTGGACTTCTCTTAATTATTGTTATTTCATATAGTGGAACAACTTTTGGCTGTTTGAGTTGATTCTTATTGTTGTAAACTAGATTGATGTCTCTTTAAGAGTTACCTAATGATGCCATTATTAGTTCTTATAACTAAATATCAAGATAATGACTTCCATTTCTGTTGGTCACTATGTATACATGATCAGTAGTTTATGTATACATAGTTCTTGGCAAATCAAACAGGCAAGGTCATGAATGGTCTGCTAGAGGGAAACCACAAATCTAATTATCTCAACACCACCTGAATCAACCTTCTATAATTAGCCTCCAAATCCTATAAATCAACCCAAATTAATATAATAAGCTGGGGAATTAGCAATACCACTTTAACAAATGGAAGAATTGAGAAGCTAGGCATTAAGGAATCCAGACATCCCCACCCCCCTATTTCTGTCCAAAAATAAAAGATGAAAACTTTTGAAGACACCTCATGCTGTTTGGTGGAGATTTGTATGAGCTTTCTCCCGACATTTATGTCCTTGTTGTGGGAGATCATGGTCACTATGTTGATATTACAAATACTAAGAGTGTTTGTATCCATCCTGCAGCTTCAATAAATCAGTTTGCTCTATGAGGCCTCAAATACTGGCAATCTTAACCAAACTTCTTTCGGAAGATTTCGCTTGATTTTGGAAGTTGGTGATAAAGTTCAACATGTTCCTTTTATAAAACCTTCTTGAGTTGATGATTGTTTTACAATGAATATCATCTTGATGAAAAAGCCTTGTACATGGCAGCCAAAGTTTTAAATCCCGTGGGATGGGGTTGTCCCTATTTTCTTATAGAATGGGACGCACTACCATCTCACTCCATCCTGACACTTGAGACAGGGGATGTCCCAAGATGTGCTGATCAGGATGTTGGGATGATGGCAGGACGATTTTGTCCTGACACATGGGATGGTACCCCATCCCAATGTCTTACGGGACCGAGACTTGAATCCTTGGTGGCAACTTCCATGATCTAAAGGGATATCCCTTTACATAAAAAGATTTTCTCTTTAGATACATTTAGCTCAGCTTCTATAAGGAAATGTAGTCACAGCGATGTTGACCTTGCTTTCTAAGAACTCTTTATACAATGATTATTCTGGTTTTCATACAATCTTTGGCAAACTGAACAGGAAAGAACATAAAGAATCAAGTAGCAAGTTGGTTCTCTGAACATCACCTTAGTCGAGCTTCTTATAGTTGATTGCATGCCTTTAAACTAAAATTTAAATTGCCTATTGAATAAACCCTATTTTGCATCCGAAATAGTGTAGTGATTATAAATTTTGCATCTTTGTTCTTTGGCTGTGGCAGTCTCCTGGATTCCATCCATGGTGGCTCATATGGAAGGAATGAGGGCATGACCCCTTTGGAGCAGCAGGTTCAGTTATTTGCATCAACTGGAGCTATCAAGTTTCCAGCACCAGAATCAGATCAGTGGACAGAAAAGGTACTGTTTGCTCAAGCAATGTTATAAGGTCTAGGTTTTAGTTCTTAAATTAAAGGGTGCTTTTTGTTTGTTGATTACAGATCAAACGGCTTTATCTTCTGCTTACTGTGAAGGAATCTGCAATGGATGTACCATCTAACTTAGAAGCCAGAAGGCGTATTTCTTTCTTCAGCAATTCTTTGTTTATGGATATGCCTGATGCCCCAAAAGTTCGTAACATGCTTTCATTTTCGTAAGTTCCCTGGAAGTCAGTTTCCTGCTACTAAGACTGCACATTTCATTACTTAAGTGCATCGCATTCTGCAATTAGTTGCATCTATGCATTAATTTCTTTAGCTATTAGCTAATTCAGTGCTTTTAGCCATATTTATTCTGATTAGCAGTCTACATGTTCAATATATTATTTTTGTCTTGCCATAATATCTGGAATATGGTTTAGTTTATCATCTGCATGTACAAAATATAAATGTCCATGAAGGGCATGGTGAGGTATTTCTTAAAGAAAAGTACTTTTGTCACTTTTAAAGCAAAAAGGCACTTTCTTAGTAAAATTATCTCAAACTTTTGTATCAGAAAAGCACTTTTAGGAGAAGCTAGAAAGCCTAGCTTGCTTCTCCTTGTCCTCACAAAACAGAAGCAATACCAAACATGGCATAAGTCTTATTTCAGCCGAAGGGAAATGACAATACCTTTTATTAAAAGATCTAGATAAGCATTTATCTGTTTCACCACCCTGGATCTGGCATTGCTCTTCCTGTATGAAAATATCCCATGTTTCTAATTGTAAAAATTAAATGCCCATATCTTCTCCTAGTATGGTGTATGAGATTGCATCTTAATTTGTGTCTTTAGTTAATCTAACATCTAGAGATGAATGCAGTTTCCTATATGAAATCCTGCCTTGATCCTCTTCATGTAAGGTTTTTCTAAATCTAGAAAAATCTTGGATGATTGCTCTTTCATAGCATGATGTAAAATGATTAATAGAAAAAGGTCATTGAATCACCCTCCAGTTTTAGGTCATGGATATCATGGCAGACCCCTCTTTTGTCCAAAAGCTACTGAATGGGCATGAGGTACCAATTCACATCAGGTCGAGACCCGAGAGCTGAGCCTAAAACATTTTGAAGCTTCATGGCTTACTGAACAATCCGTAAAGCTGAGCTATACTAATGTAATAATGCATATTGACTAATTTGTGCTACTGTTTTTACCATCAAAAAGCTAACTCTTCTAATTTGGAACTTTGACGTTTTTGGACCTCTTTAATTTCTACATCCATTTTCTAGATAAACCTGTAACTTCCTTAACTTTCCGTTGATTGCTTTATTTCATACTTCGATATCCACCATTTTATAGAATCTGGAAATTGGAATGGCAACTTTGTACATCTAGAACTATATAGGTTAACTGTCTAGCTTGATGACAATGATGTTAGGCATCAGAAATCCTACTTTTTTCTGACTAAGTTTAACATTTCTTTATTTCTCTGTATGGTTCCTTTGAAAAAAATATTTTTTTTTGACATTGTTACTTTACACCTGTGCTGCAGTGTTTTGACACCCTACTACAATGAGGATGTTCTTTTCTCCTTACATAACCTTGAAGAGCCAAATGAAGATGGAGTCTCCATCCTTTTCTATTTGCAGAAAATCTATCCAGGTTTATCAACATTTTCTATTGCGAGTTGTCTCAAATTATCATGGGACTGTTAACAAGTCAGTGGCATGGTCGATACTGCATCAATTCTGAAATTGATCTATCTTGCTTCAAATTATAGATGAATGGACCAACTTCCTTGAGCGTATGTGCAAAACAGAAGAAGAACTTCGAGGGAGCGAAGAACTGGAAGAGGAGCTTCGTCTTTGGGCATCTTATAGAGGCCAAACTTTGACCCGAACTGGTATACTTCAGTTTGTATAAAGTTTCACTAGAGATGTCCCTTCATTTTCCGCACCAAATATCTTTACTTGCTTCTTGTAGCTACAATTCTTTCCTCTAAGACTAAATATGAGATTCTTATCACTTGCTGATGACTCATACAATCTCCAGTTAGGGGAATGATGTACTATCGGAGAGCTTTGGAACTTCAAGGTTTTCTAGATATGGCCGCAGATGATGGTATTCTAATACATTTACTCTTCTGATTATATGACGTCAATGTTATAAGCTGCTCACAAGTGGTTTGCTATGATTTGTCCTTCTGCGTATTATTTTATGCTATGTTTCAGATCTTATGGAAGGCTATAAAGCAGCTGAATTAATGTCTGAGGAACATTCAAAACTAGAAAGATCTTTATGGGCACAATGCCAAGCTGTAGCTGATATGAAGTTCACATATGTAGTGTCCTGCCAGCAATATGGTATTCACAAACGGTCTGGAGATCCTCGTGCACCAGATATTCTTAAGCTCATGACAACGTATGTATGAAGAACTTCTAATATTATTAGGTGGCTCAAGGTTTTAAATATTAAGGGACAGGGCCATCCTAGCATTTTTTGTGGAATAGGGTGCCTCATGTACCGACATGCAGGACATTGGATGTCCTATCCCATCCCTCTCTGTTTCCAACGCGTCCCATCCTGGCACCTAGGAATGGTGGAATACCCCATGGTCCCACACTCCCACCAATATGTAATACCTTGGGTGGACAACTGATAATAATATCATATTATTACACTATCAATCTAGTTATTTGTTATGATTATGGCAATTTTAACTTTTCCATATAGACTTTGTCATTTGCTTGACACATTTTTATATCATTAATAATTTTTGATAAGTTCACCAGTTTTTTTGAATTTTTTATGGTTGAGGGTTTCTCTTTTTCTTTTTTTTCTTTTCACTGTTTTTGTTTACCAATAAAACTATTTTCTGTCTATTGAGATTCATTTTGTGGGTTTACGTTGATTTTTGTGTATTTCATATGTTGGGCATATACTTGTTTGGATGATATCTGAAATTTCTAATCTAACCATGTTTATTTGGCAGGTACCCATCTCTTCGTGTAGCTTATATTGATGAAGTTGAAGAAACTAGCAAAGATAAAAAAATAGAGAAGGTTTACTACTCTGCTTTGGTCAAAGCTGCTTTGGCTAATTCTGATAATTCTGCTGAATCAGTGCAAAATCTAGACCAGGTGATGCCTTATTTCTTTTGTAAAATCTATCTGAGTACCTTTTTCCTGAGATTGGATGCAGAAAAGAATATGTAGATCTAGAGCCACTAGTAGCCATGTAGCCTAGAAAAGAACTACGATTTGGTGGTTTGATGGAACTGCTAAATTTTAAGCTATATTTGAACAGAAAATGAGTGAAACCAAAGTTGGACAGCATTATGATATGTAGTAGATTCCTTTCATTAAGGTAGAGAAGAAGATTTTTCACTGCCAAATTCACTCAAAGTAAGCTGAGATTTTAAGGCATAGAAGGAACATTACCTTTTAATCTGAGACAATACTTGCTCAATTAATGGAGAATTTATTTATGTATCGAAATGAAGTAGATTCACTAAATACACTACAATCTGAACTTCCTTTAAGATGTGAACTTCGCCTAACTCTCTAACTCTTATGAGGGATCATTGTTTCTACTTTATCCTGAAAATGACTATACTGATTACTAATGGTTTTGCTAGATTCAGTCTTTTTTTAGGTAAAAATCATACTAGTGTTAAGTACAATTGTGTGAAAGCTATTCTCGAATTAGACCTTCATCTCTCTAGCTTAAATCATTGGGTGACAAGTGAATATTTCCATTGGGTCCTTGATAGGGAACTAATTTTTGTAAATCTCCCTGGTATAGGTGTAAGAATTTTAATATCTGTAGGAGATTTAGATGACATTCGTGGAAATGACTCGTGAAAATTGAGGATGGCTGTCTACCCAAAAAAAATGAAGGTGACTAATAAAAGCATTAATAAAAGGATAATTGATGTAGTCATTACTATCCATTTATAAAAACAAATGGAGATAGGAGGCAGCTCTGGAATTTGAAAATAGTACTTAAATTTGCCCAAATTTTGAATTCAGATAACTAAAAAAAGAATTTATTAATATAAATAAAAAATTAATTGATATTTTTACATATTTATTCATTGATAACAAGGATGGAAGGGGCAAGGAATTATAAACAATAGCAAGAAGTAAGGTTCATCGTCTCAGTACCAGACCCTATGCCAATACTATTCTCTTATAGTGTCAGTACGCGGTATGGTACAAGAGGTGAGGTATACCAAGTGTTAGTATTGTATGAGACTACATACCAATTTGGTGTGGCAAACCTTGGCAAGAAGCATGATTGTACCTATAGCATGACAAATTTGTAACTTTTTTCCTTCTAAATTTATATGTGATCAGTTCAGCAATAATCTTGAGATTTATGCGCAACTAAATAATTTTTTATTGTTTCAATTGTCTAAGAACAATTCATAGGATCATTCTTCATTAATTTGGAGAATGTTGTTATGTCTGTAGCATTCCTTTAAATAGTCATACCATGGAGGAAAAAGCACAGATCTCTTTATTGTTATTGCAAATATCAATATGTTTGTAACTCTGGTACATTAGGACTACAAAATGAACTATAATCTTATTTATAGGTTTATATATAAAGATAAGAAACCAACTCTTATCTTAATTCTAATCGATTGTAACCTTCCAAACCTGGTGTACATTCCAGCATGGACTCCAATGCAAATGTGGGATTCCTAAATGAAACTCATATGACATGGTACCTTGTTTGATCACCCACCATGTAACAAAAATTGAGTAAAACATACATCAGAAAATGTAGTAGAAAAATATGTGAATCACAAAGTATGATTTCACAAACTTTTTCATTGTTCAAACAACTGAATCATTACCAACATAGCCTTGCTAACTGGATGGACTAGGTTCCTTAGTCCACCATCTTCCATGACCATGATCCTGGTAGATAAGTGATAATGCTTTGTTATGTAAATCCATGATCTTAGTTGAACATGATCCATTTTGACTTTAATAGAAGTGGAGAATTTGGAAGGACTCCATTTAATTGTGCATCAATTTTCATGAAACAAATGTTCTTGGTTGATTTACCTTTCATTCTGGAAGTGATGTAGCCTGGTAGAGGAGAAACACACCAAAGGAAAAGAACAATGTAAGGAAAAACTACAAATTGCTTGTTTCAATTTTGTTCTGTTCCATATAAATGACGTACACTAGTTAAAATGATCGTTTGCTAACCAATATAGGGTGGGAATTTTAGTAGTTCAAGCAATTTCTTTGACCTTCAAAGCTGTTTACAACTATAAAATATTGATTCTGTAGATCCTGTACAGAAAAGAAGCTTCTAAAACACAATGAGGAAAAAGATAATTATATTTCCTTATCATTTACAATGGCATAATAGCTATATAAATACATAGGGGATGACCATATTTAGAGGATCAAATCCCAAAGAATAAGGGATGACCATATTTAGCGGATCAAATCCCAATTCCAAAGAATAAGGGATGACCATATTTAGAGGTTCAAATCTCAACAAATAAGGAAACAAAATAACAATCAATTAACAAATAGATCAAACCCGAATTAGCACTATTTTGGGTAAGCAAGTTGAGAGATTTTAGGGATTCTAACACTCCTCCTCAAGCTGGTGAATAAATATCTTTCTTTCCCAGCTTGCTTGTGAGTTCCTAAAATCTTGCTGTAGGTAATCCTTTTGTTAAAACATCGGCTAATTGACAATTTGATGGCATATAAGGGGTGCTAATCAAGCCATTGTCTAGTTTCTTTTTTATGAAATGCCTGTCTCAATGTGCTTAGTCCTGTCATGTTGAATAGGATTATGCACAATATTTATAGCAGACTTGTTGTCATAATACAACTTTATAGTTTCTTCTCTCTTAATTCTAAGATCATCCAGAATTATTTTTAGCCACAAAAGTTCGCACACTCTATGAGCCATAGATTTAAATTCAGCTTCAGCACTGGATCTTGCAACCACATTCTGTTTCTTGCTTTTCCATGTAACCAAATTTTCTCTAAGGAAGGTGTAATAGCCAGATGTTGATCTCCTATCTGTTTGGGATCCTGCATAATCTGCATTTGTGTAGGCTTCTAGAGTTAATCCTTTTCTCTTTTTAAATAAAATTTCTTTTCTTGTGTTGCTTTGAGATAATGGAGGATTTTATGAACCGCTTGCAAATGTTCCTCCTTTGGATTATGCATGAATTGACTTACCATGTTTACTGAGTATGCGATATCTGGTCGTGTGTGAGAAAAGTAGATCAATCTTCCAACAAGTCTTTGGCATCTTCCTTTGTCCACTATGTTGCCTTCTTTTATCCTTTCTATTCTGTGGTTTGGATCAATAGGTGTGCTTGATGCTTTGCCGCCGAGATTCCATCTCCTTGAGTAGATCTAGCATATTTCCTTTGAGAGATGAAAATATCCCTTTTTGAGTATGCTACTTCAATGCGTAGGAAGTGCTTGAGTTCTCCTACTTTCTTAATTTCAAATTCTTGAGTTGACTATTTTTCAGCTTCATCTTTCCCTGTCACTATAATATCGTCTATATACACCAATAGAGTAGTGAGTTCACCTATAATTAAGTGCTTGATAAACAATGTATTATCCCCTTGACTTTGTTTATATCCCATGCTCAATATGGCCTTTGTAAATCTCCCAAATCATGCCTGGGTGATTATTTCAAGCCATAAAGTACCTTTTTTAAATGACATATCTTATTGGCCCCAAAACTCTTATCAAATTTGGGTGGGTGTTCCACGAAGACCTCCTCCTCTAAGTCCCCATGTACGAAAGCATTCTTGACATCAAATTACTATAAACACCAATTAAACATAGCAGCAATAAATAATAAAATTCGCACAGTATTCATCTTCGCTATAGGTGCAAAAGTTTTTGATAGTCCACTCCATAAGTTTGAGTATATCCTTTCATAACTAATCTCGCTTTGTACCTCTCAAGAGACCCATCAATCTTATATTTTAATGTATAAACCCATTTACATCCCATCGGTTGTTTTTCTTTAGGTAGAGTGACAATCTCCCAAGTATTATTCCTCTCTAGTGCATTCATTTCCTCTTTCATGGCTTGTACCCAATTCTTATTTTTTAATGCCTCTTGCACGGTTTTGGGAATGTCAATTGAGTTTATAGTGGTGAGAAAACTTTTGTGCTATGGGGATAATCCATGGAAGGAAACAAACTGTGAAATTGGGTGATAGGTGCAATTTCTAGTTCCTTTTCTCAAGGCTATTGATAAGTCCAAATCTTAGGGTGTTGGCTCTATAGGATCAGACTCAATAGTAGTAGGAGAAAAAATTTATTACCTAGATCCGGCTCAAATTCATGAATTTGTCTTAGCTTTGGATTGAACTTCTTCCTTCTCGAGTATGTTAGTAGTTTCGCCGGTGATTTGTAGCTCAGCTACTGTTGCTGTTCTTGTAATTCCAATGGAGGTACCAACAAAGGAGGAGAGGAAGAGACTTGCAAGGGAGGAGAGGCCAGCAGAGGTGAGGAAGGAGAGATAAGAGGTACTAAATTATCAAAAAGGATACCCCATTCCATATCTGCATTAGTCTTCTCCCCCTGACGATAGGAATGGGAAGGTTGGAAAAATGGTTCATTTTCTTGAAAGGAGACGTCTATGGAAACAAAGACTTTTCGGGTAGAGGATAGATAACATCTGTACCTTTTTTGTGTTTGAATAGCCTATAAATATGCATTTGAGAGCTCTAGGGTCAAGTTTACTCCTATGTTGTTGGTGAATGTGGACAAAAGACACATAAGTAGGGTTCACCATACCGGGCCGAACCGTCCGGTATGGGGTGTACCGAACCAGACCGGCACCCTGTCGATCTGGTTCGGGGGATTTTTTCGAAAAACGCCTCCGAACCGCACCGAACCGCCCGGTTCGGTGTGGTTTCGGTCCATCCGCCCAAAATCGGGCGGTATGAAATGGTTCGGCACCGGTTCGACGTGAATCGAACCATGCCGACAATCCCACGTGCAAAAGTGGGGAGGGGGAAGGGGAGTGGGGCTTGGGCTGTTTTTAAGTGGTAGCCCAGTGCCTAGAGTTCTCTGAGAAGTCTCAGAGAACTCCCGAAGGTGCTTTGGTCTCAACGAAACCATTGAGACCTCCGAAAAATTAGAAAAAAAGGAAAAAACTCTGTCAAATTGCAGGAGTGGTTCGAGGAGAGACTGATCTTTGGTCGGAGGTAAGATAATATGTTATTCTCTTAGTAAATATTTTATTTTTTTTTTTTGTTGTTAAAAATAGGATAAGAATGAGGAAGTATGAAAATAAGAAAAAATCATACCAAAATTTTGTGATTTTGGTATGATTTAATTATATGTGATAGATCTTTGGAAGATCTACATGATGACATCAAAATTGTTAATTTTTGTTAATTATATATTTTAAATATTTTTATATATTTATTTATTTAAAAATTAATAAAAAATTAAATTTAAAGAAAAAAATCAGAGTTTTGGAATCATGTTTAGAATGATTCAAGCTACTTAAATCTAACCTCAATTTTTTTTAAAATATTTGAAATTAAAAATATTTTTATAATTATTTAAATAATAAAAAATATTATAAAATAAAAAATATATAAAAATAATGTTATATTTTAGTTAATTTAAAAATATTATTTGAAGCATATAACATATTTATTTGGAATTTATAAGTTTTAAAATTATTATTAAAATTATTTTAAATTTATATATAATTTCTTTAATTATCATTAAACTATCGTGTTTTGTTATACTTGCAGATATTTATAAGAAAAAAATTTAGAGCATGACGTTCATTGACTTTAATTAATCAACTATTTTTTAACATATATTATTTATACAAAAATTATTAAAAAATAAAAAAAATAAAAATCAGAGTTTGGTATGCAATTGAGAATAATGTTTAGAATGATTCAAGCAATTGAAATATTTGAATCTAACGTGGGATTTTTTTAAAATTTTTTTGTAAATATTTAAATAGTAAAAATTATTATCAAATAAAAATATACAAAATTAGTGTTATATTACAGTTAATTCAAAATAATTATTTGAAGCACAATATTTTTTTTGAATTTATAAATTTTTATTTTATATATAATCTATTTTTAATAATTATTAAACTACCATATTTTGTTATACCTGCAGAAATGAGTTAGAAAGAACCAGAGCGTGATATCTATTGGCATCATGGCGAGATGCTCTCGGCTCGGCATTATTGGAGATGCAAATGGTGCAACATAGAGTTCAAGGGAGGGGTGACTAGGTTGAAGCAGCACCTGATTGGTGGTTATCCTGATGTGTCCATGTGTCAGAAATATCAGCAAGAGATCCGACAATTGATGAAAAAATACTGTTGATTCAAAAGCAGCGAAGGAAAGGGCTCCTAGAGACCGTGGGGAGCCGATTTCATATAAACGATAGGCTCCTAGAGGTCGTCCAGCATACGATGCAGCTGCAGACGATCTTGCATGTGGAGTTGGGTCAATGGATGTATCTGGATTATCCTCGCATTATGGATTCTATTATCTGCAGCCATCTTATGATCGACATGGATATGGTGCATCCGAGGCATCTTCTAGTGGTTACTATCCTATGTAGTCTAGAGCATCTTATGGATTAGATTTTGCTACCGGCATATTTGGATGGGCTCCAAAGTCATACCGTCATCCTGAGGATACTTCTCAAAGTCAGAGTTTGAGTGAGAGATCTGAGATATCTTACAATCTAGAGAGGATGTCTTATGGGATGAATATTCAAGAGTATGGTGTAGCTTGGATAGAGGGTTGGACTGATGTCCCTCCAAATTATGTTGATCATCTAGATATCTACGAGTGTCACAGATACTCGACGAGAAATTAAATGCAAAATAGATCTTGAGGTTGGTATATCAGTTATTGTGCTTTGTACTTAAACGTTAGATATATTTTAATGTATATTTTATATATTTTTTCTTTAATTTTAAGATGACATAGTTGTAATATAATGTAAATAAATATATATTTAAAATTTTGGATCAAGAATCTTTGTATCGCTACCTAACTCAAAATTGAACTCAAATATATCAATAATATGTAATATAATGCAATTTTGGGATTGTATTTATGAATTACTAACTTGAACATCCCAAAAAAAAACAAAAAAGAAAAAAAATTTTGTATCGATATTGAACCGGTACATCGAAGCGTACCGTATGTTGGTACGGTATGGTTTTGATATCGTACTATATTGGTCCAACACCGGTATGCCATCTGGTATCGGTACAGGGAACCTTGCACATGACCAAACACTTTAAGTGGTAAAGTGTTTGAATAATGAAAATCTGGATAGACGTCGGATAGGCACTGTATAGGACTCTTCTGATCAAGAAGTCGTGAAGGCACTCGATTTATTAAATAGGCTGCTATCAGAACAGGCTCCCCTAAAAAATTTTTAAGAGCATTGGACTGAAATAAAAGGGCTTGAGTGACATTAAGTGCCTATTTTTTCGTTCAGCCACTCCATTTTGTTAGGGTGTGTCAACACAAGAAGACTCATGGATAATGGCTTTATTTTGCAAGGTGGATTGAGTTAGGTTGGAATAGTCCGTAGCAAGGTTCGTCGTATCAGGCCAAACCACCCGATATGGGGTGTGCCGATCCAGATTGACGGCCAGTCGATCCGATTCAGTCATTTTTTTGAAAAAACACTGAATCGCACCGAATCGGGCGGCTCATTGCGATTCGACTCCATACCACCCAAAATCTGGCGGTATGGACTGGTACGATTCGGTTCGGTGTTGAACCGAACCGTACCGACACCTCACATGAAAAAAGAGGGGGAGTGGTGTGGGAGCCTAGGCTATCTTTTAGTGACAGCCCAGGTGGGTTGTCTCTTTGAGAGGCTCGAGAGCTCTCAGAGAACTCTCGAGGCATCTCAGACTCAACGAGACGTCGAAAAATAAGAAAAAAAATTCTGTCAAATTGCAGCACTGGTTCGAGGAGACGTTGATTTTTGATTGGAAGGTAATGCATTATTCTTTTAGTAAATATTTTATTTTTTATATTTTTATTAAAAAAATGATAAGAACAAAGAAGTATGAAAATAAGAGAAAATCATGTCAAAATTTTGTGATTTTGATATGATTTGATCATATGTGATAGATCTTTGGAAGATTTATATGATGTCACTAAAATCATTAATTTTTATTAATTATATATTTTTTAAATATTTATATAATTTATTCATAAAAAAATTATCCACAGCAAACAGAGAAATCGTCTGACACGAAAACACCTTAATGATCTTGTATATGTTCACTATAATCTGAGGTTGAGGTTAAAATGCATTCAGAAGGAAGTACAATTGAAGTACACTGATCCAACACTAGATGATTATGTTGATGAGGATGACGATCCGATCATCGGATGGCTTGCAGGTCAGCAAAAGGAGCCAGAGCTTGATGAGCCGGGGTCTCCTCCATGACTAGTCAGTGTGGTAGCTAGAGAGATCAGGGTGGATCCAGGACAATGGGCAGAAAGAAATATTTCACATAAGGTTCCAGCTGATTAGTCACAGCCTGAGGGGACACAGGGGGCTCATTCATCACATGACTCGATGTCCGATACATCCTCGCAGAGGTTTGAGTGACAGATGTTTAGACCAGGTCGGCAGTCAGCAAGAAGACATCCATTCTCCCAATCACAGGAAACTCAGTCACAGAGGGGCACAAGGGGGAAAAGAAAAGACAGTTGCACGTGCATCACTCTCCAGAGTACAGGAGCAATCTGGCTCAGATTCAGAGATCAGGGAGAGATGATGATACTGGTAATAGTCATGGATTTGATGATCATGGAGGAACTGGAGGATAGGAGATCATTATTTATGAGACAATCGCAGGATGATATTCGATTCACCGGTGAGTCCCAATTTACACATGCTACACAAGATAGAGACCATAGTGGACGAGTCGGTAGAGACCATGAAGAGCCGATTTCATATAGACAACGGGCTCCTAGAGGTCGTCCAGCACACGATGCAGCTGCAGACGATCTTACACGTGGAGTAGGGTCCATGGATGTATCTGGATCATCTTCGCATTATGGATCCTATTATCTGCAGCTACCTTATGATCCATATGGATATGGTGCATCTGAGGCATCTTCTAGTGGTTACTATCCTATGCAGCCTGGAGCATCTTACGGATCAGATTTTACTATCGGCATATTCGGATGGGCTCCTCCACAGCCATACCATCATCCCGAGGATATTTCTCAGAGTCAGAGTTTGAGTGAGAGATTTGAGATGTTTTACAATCCAGAGAGGATGCCTTATGGGATGAATATTCAAGAGTACAATGCATCTTGGTTAGAGGGTTGGACTGATGTTCCTCCAGATTATGCTAATGATCGAGCGTCACAGACATTCAACGAGAAATTTGATGTAGAGCAGATCTTGAGGTTAGTATATCATTCTTTGTGCTTTGTATTTTAAAAATTTAGATACATTTTAATACACATATATATATATATATTTTAATTTTAGGATGATATAGTTGTAATATAATGTAAATAAATATATATTTGAAATTTTGGATCAAAAGTCCCTGTACCGCTATCGAACTCAAAAATTAAATCCAAATATGTCAATAATATGCAATATAATATAATTTTGGGGTTGTATTTATGAATTAATAACTTGAACACCAAAAAAAAATGAAACAAAAAAAAATTGCACTGATACCGAACCGATACGTCGAAGTGTACCATGTGTCGGGACGATATGGTATCGGTACCATACCGTACCGGTCCGCCACCGGTATGGGGTTTGGTATCGGTACAGCGGACCTTGGTCCCTAGCATTATCTGATCGAACCCTTTTAATAGGAATCCCAAATTGTGTCTTTATCATTCTGTAGAAAAATGGGAAAGATGCGGCTAACTTTAGACTTCTCTTTGGAACAACCAAGATATTTTCACGCAGTCATCAATAAATGAAACAAACTACCTAGCACCAGTGATATTAGGGATTTTAGATGGTCCCCAAACATCAGTATGTACCAAGGAAAAAGGATGGAATGACTTTGTATTATTCAAAAAAATGACACACGATGTTTTGCAATTGCACAAGTATCACAATGAAAACTATCAATGGAAATATTTTTTAAAGAGTAAAGGAAACATTGTCTTTAGTAATTGAAATGGTGGATGTCCAAGACGAAGGTGATGAAGCCAAATTTCAAATTTATTGGATGAGGTGGAACTTGGAAGGGTTAGAGGACATTTTTGGATGAGCATGAGAGAGTCAATCGAGCCCCTTCGTCCATTAAACCACTCACACCTTCAAGAAGATAGAGGCCATTTCTTTCCTTAGCAAATCCAATCATCTTCCCCAAACCTTGTTCCTGAAACACACAATGAGTGGGAAAGAATGTCACTTGGCAATTTAAGTCTTTTGTAAGCTGATGAATAGAAATAAGGTTGGTGGACAGCTTGGGAATATGGAAGACATTTTGTAGGGAAAGAGAAGGTGTTAATTTGATGGTTCCCTATCCTGCAATAGTTATTGGAGTGCCATCAGCAACAGTAATTGTCTTATTGCCTGGCCTTGGCTTATAGGTATCAAATCTGGTAGAAATATTGGTCATATGGTTAGTAGCTTCTTAATTAATGACCCAAGTGCCGAAATTGTTCATGGGGTTGCCATTAAAAATTTCAGAAATGAGACACTTACCAGATTGAGCCAATGAACATGAGCTAGAGGAATTAGAGAGGGAGTTGAGTAAACCTCGTAATTTTTTAATCTCATCTTTGCTGAAATCTCAGGTTTTTTCTTTTTTCCAGGCTGTTTTATCTGGTGGAGGTCTCTCTTTATTTGTGAAATTGGCTTGTCCCCTTTGCAGATCCTTAAATCCGCCATTGCGACTGAGAACTTGGGCTTTGCCATGAAGTTTAAAGCAATTCTCCTTCGTGTGGCATGGCTTTTTACAATAGGTACATGAAAGATTGTCTTGGATGAATTATTTTGGAGAGGAGCTATCATTTGACTTGTCACCGTGGCCTTGGCCAAGAAAAGTCGGCTTGCTTCCATCCAGAGTCTTGGTAGAGATCATTGTTGAACTTTCGGTGGACTAAGTTTCTAACATAACAGACCGTCGACTTTCTTCAGCACGAATAAGGGAGAAAACTTCATTCAATGGAGGCAACCGATCCTTCCCAAGAATTTGTACATGGAGTGGATCAAATTCTATGTTCAGTCCTGCAAGGAATTGACAAATAGGATCTCTTTCCACCAAATTGACAAGGGCCTTGGCATCTTCACTGCAGCACATCTTAGTATCTTGGTAGTGATCCAACTCAAGCCAAAATCCATTCATGAGATTGTAATATTCTGTAACAGAGAGATTACCTTGCTTAATGGTCGAGATTTTGGTTTTGATTTTATAGATAACAGCAGCATCTTGCATTTTGGAGTATGTTTGGCGAATGATGTCCCAAATATCCCGAACAATAGGCAAAACATTAGATTCTTGCTGATATCTGGTTGCATGAAATTCCAAAGCCATGATATAATCATGGAGTCCTCGTCTCATGCTGGAAACTTGGGATCGGTAGAACTTGGTCTTGTTTCAGTCAAGTGACGAATTTTGCCACGCCTCTTGAGAAATGTCTTGACGATCTACGACCACTGGAGGTAGTTTTTTCCATCCAGTCGGTAGGAGGGAGTCATGCTTAGGAGTTCCCCACTCGGAGTAGTGGGATTGTCGAAAACCGATCCAGTAGAATTACTGGCTGTAGTTTCAGAGCCAGAGTAGTGGCTTCTGACATTGTTCAGCAACAGAGGAGAATGGGACAAGCGATAGCTAGTAACGGCAATAAAGGTCAGAGAGAAATAGGATCGAAGGCAATGAAAGCCTTAAAAAAATCAAAAGGTATCCAAGGAACCTTGCTTTGATACCATGAGGAGAAAATAATTATATTTTCTTATCATTTACAATGGCATAATAGCTGTATAAATATATAGGGGATAACCATATTTAGAGGATCAAATCTCAGAGAATAAGGGATGACCATATTTAGAGGATCAAATTTCAATCCCAAAGAATAAGGGATGATCATATTTAGAGGATTAAATCCCAATAAATAAGGAAACAAAATAATAACCAATTAACAAATCGATCAAACCCGAATTAGCATTATTCTGGGTAAGTAAGTTGAGAGATTTTAGGGATTCTAGCACAATAAATTAACTTTTAATATGTATGGAATGCCACACAATTTTGTGTAACTACAGTAATATGACCAAGGTCTGCGGAACCGATACCAGCGATCGGATCGGCTGGTGGCGGTACGGTTCGGCACGTCTCCGTTTCGTTTCGAATCGAGACGAACCGACGAAGGAAAACGGAGCCGAACCAAAGAAGAAAAAGAGAGAAAGAGAGAAATAAAGAGAGAGGGAGGAAGAAAGAAAAAGAAGGGGGTCCGTCGAAGGGGCCGTCGGAGAGCCGTCGTGGCCCGCAGGCGGTGTTTACGCCCCCTGCGGCTCCGCGGCATGAAATAAGGGCGATCCGTCCATGTTTCCATTTTTTTTAAAAAATATTTTTTTAAATGAAGCCGGCACTGGGTTTGCCGGCATCACTTAAGTGAAACCGGCAAACTCCATGCCGGCTTCATTTAAAAAAATATTTTTAAAAAAATACAACCACATCGCCCCTGTTTTACGCCGCGGAGCCGTGGGAGGCGTTTACGCCGCCTGACGGCCATGACGGTCCGTCGGAGGCCCTCCGGCGGACCCCCCTCCCTCTTTTTTTTCTTCTCTCTTTCTCTTCCTCTCTTTTTCTCTCTTTTCTTCCCCGGCACCGCCATGTGCCGTTTTCCATGCCGGAACCGTCTCGGTTCACCGTCGGGATGGTTCGGCACGCCCCGTATCGGGCGGTTCGGCCCGGTACGGTATTCCTTGAATATGACTATTGTTCGAGTCAAGATAGAAATATAAAGCCTTGTTACATAGTCTGCAAATACTTCTCACAGAAGCTGACTTTACTAACAAAATCCTTATAGTTATAGGGCTCTCATATAGGAGAAATTAAAATGAAATAATGAAATGCTTCTACTTGACCACCTAGCCAGAAACACCCCCAGATATTTAGACAGATATAAAACAAAAAACAAGTGGCTATTGGCTGATTTTCACTTGAGAATCCAAACTCTAGTCAATCCAAGCATCCGAAGTCTAGGTCTTCCTTTAGTAGCACTTTTAAGCCTTTATGGGTGAACTTAAATTAGTAAATCTCACTTAGAAATTACTTGTTTTTGCATTTCTTGCTTCGTAGGACTTAGTGACTACCATTTTAAACTGTCTAAATTTCTCACCTCGATCGGGGATAGTTAGGATGCTTTGGGCAATTATATCACATAGAAGTTTAACTATTCATGTGCCAAGAATACTAGAACCGTGGCTCCACCAAGCTTCGCAGCATGTTGAACAATGGTTAGTGCTGTAATCATCATTTGATGAAGAAAACAACAAAAAATTTACAACTAGAATTTGTGTTATTCCTAGTTAATGTTTAATCTTGAAAAAAGCTAGTCAGTGAGGTCATGGATCATAATTGATCAAGTTCCTTTTAGAGGGCATCTATGAAGAATATTGTTCTCATCAAAAGCCCATGGTGGTGGTCTTGAAAGACAATTAGACATGAAGGAGAAGTACTTGTGCATTGGACGAAGTTTTGCACAATTTGACTGTCAATGCTTTCATCATAATTGTAAATCATGCAATATCATTCATTCCACCAATCAACACTTATTTTGATATCCATAGCATCAAGGTTTTAAATCCCATAGGATTGGACTGTCCTCATTTTTTCATGGAACGGGATGCACTGTCATCCCACTCAGTCCCAATACTTGGGACAAGGGATGTCCCTAGATATCCAAATTGGGATGCTGGGACAATGGCAGGATAGTCCTATCCCAACACATGGGATGGCAACCCATCCCAAGTGTCCCACGAGACATCTTGCTGGGACCAAGGTTTTAAATCCTGTGGAACGGAGCTGTCCCGATTTTCCAATGGAATGGGGTGCGTCGTTGTCCCGCTCCATTTCGATTCTTGAGATAGAGGATGTCCCAAGGCATCCCGATCGAGAAACTGGGATGCTAGGGGATGGTCCTGTCCCAACACATAGGATAGTACCCAATCCCGGCATCCTACAGGACATCCTGGGACGTCCCGCTGGGACCTAAATCCCTGTCCGAGACTAAAATCCTTGCATAGCATGATTGCTTGGTTCTTTTTTAAAATTTTCAAAATATGTGAACAAATATTCCAATTAGGTTGCCAACTCCATTATTGGAATCAACTTTCATGTCAAATTTATTATGTGATGAAATTGGCTTAGCAAAATGAAGATATATTGCAAGTGGGTGCTTGAACTGTTTAGGGTTTTTGAAGACTAAACGTGAGTTAATGAATTTTGTGGCTCTTTATAGTGTACATTTGCTTGAATCTTGAATGTAGAAGGATTTCTAGAAGCCGTACAATCTCATATTGCCTGGTATGGAACGTACCATCTGGTATAGGATCGTTTTGGGTGGGAATTGAGATGAAACTCAAGTTCGGGCCGATACAGGTTATACCACCCTACACCGAGGCATACCAAGATAAAAAGAAAGAAAAATGGTTCGAGGGTTATTTTGGTATGCGGTACATACTGTACCGCATTGATTATACCATATCAAACTCGAAAGGAATCGCTATTATACTTAATATCGAGATTGCGGACCTTGGATGTAGTCTTCCTTACTCTGCCAAGTGAAAATTTCTTGCACTATCATGAAGTAAATATTGGCTTCTTGCTTCTTTGAGAACTTTGCTTTACAATATTAAACTTTTCAAAAGATCTGCATAGCCATTGGGTTAGAAATTTGTTTTCATTAGCTTTCACAGCTTTGACAATGAATTTATCTCTCTTTTTCACGTATCTTTTTTATGTTGCTACCACCATGCCAGAATATCCCCTCATAATTTCATCAATTTTACTATTCTCAGTACCTCCATGATGCACAATCCAACATAGAGGATTTTCTCTTTTGGATTGCTCTTGGAAATTGGAGGATGTCTACTTTCACCTTGCAATTCTATTCTTGAATTCATGATATTCAGCTTGATGAATGTGCCAGTGTTGTAGATAATAATCTCTACTGTTATATTCACCATATTGAGCGCTAAATTGAGGAAGTGAGTCTTTATTTCAACAGTAGAATTTCATTGACATCTGGTATGTTCAATATCTGATCCCTCCAGCCAATTTTTTGATGATTGCCAAAGCATTTGAAATCCATCTTTGTGACTGCTTGGATGCTTCTCCTCAAGCTACAGGAAAATTTAGCATTTTATCTTGACAGTTGATTAATTTTACCACAATAGTGATTTCACTTCAGTTCAGTTTATACAAATCTTATTACTGCATGGTTAAGAAAAAGATAACTATGGAAGCAAAATGAAGACTTTTCCAGAAAATAGTGTTTTCTTGCTGAAGAATTTATAATTTAAGAGATTTGGTGGGAAATCATCCTATATGAAGAGGTTCCTTGTTAATCAAGCATAAGGAGTTCCGATGATTTTGTTCACAAAGGAATCTAACTTGGAATTTTCAATTTCTTTGAAGCCTAATATATCATTCATAATTGCATTCTGAGGACTCCAGGATGCACTCAATGTGATCCATATTCAATATGATACTTTTATACTCTGGTCCTAGTCAAAACAACATAGCAAAAAAAATTTGCTGTTTTCCCAACACGTCCTGCAATATTGGCTTTTAATCCTTCTCTAACTATTAAATCCTAATAGTGTAGCTATCTAATTAGACAACCACCTTTCCAAGTCAAAGCAACGAAAATGTATCGAAAATATTTTATCAAAATGGTTGAAACAATTTTTAAGGCTGTGAAACAGAAAATAGGACTTAGACTAGTATAGCCTAGGGAACTCATAGTACTAACTGGTTGAGGAGTTTTTTGGGACCCAGACCCTAAGTGCAACTTGGAAGCCATCATTGACACCCATGTGGGTGGGTCTGTTTGCATATAATCTTGTGTTTATCACGTTTGGCATTGTATAGGAAATCTACCTAGATATTCAATAATGCATGGGCCTGGGTTCTTGTATGCCATTTCTCCAGCTTGACTAGAAAGAGGCTATGCTGGGATCACATTAATATACTAATTTATGAATCCAAGAATATTTAGTATGATGAATGGGATAGAGGTTGTGTTTTTGATTGCTTATATTTCAGTGGCTTATATTTAGTTAATTGCAAGGTACATATTTGACACATACAACCATTTAGGTACTTTGAAAAATGAAATCTAGCTCCTTGTAAAATCTTAATCAACTTACTAAGCAGTGAATAATTTGTGTTTGATCACTGTTGTCCTTGCAGAATGTGGACTGCATCCTAATCTAATTGCTTTTGATGAATGCATTTAGAGTAGGATTGCAAGGGTTGATTGGAGAAGTTTTCCAAGCATAATAAAGCTAGGCTGAGGAACCTACATAAAGTGGATATTGACAGCTTATACATTTAAGTTATTAAATGCCAATTATGAATGGTACATTGAGATGTAAAAGTCTTGAGTGCACACAAGGCATGAACATGTCAATGGGGAAAAGAAACAATCATATATTTGTAATGTGTAGGAGTTAGTATCCTGTTCTTTTGGTGGAGAATAGTACTTAAGAAATATGAGTATTTTGCTTCCAGAAGATTTTAAATGAGGATGGCTATTATAGATTTGACACGCCTTTGGAGATTGGATGTTTTGTTTCTGTTGAAACTTTTTATTTATAAACTTTCGACTTCTAACTGAATGATGCAATACACAGTATATCAGAATCTCTACTTATTTGGATTATGAGCACCTTCAATAAGATCAAATAAAGGGGTTACTAGGAATGATAAAACATCTATATTCTAGTAGAATGCAGGTACTGTTGAAATGCCAGTATCTAATATGAGTGCATCAACAAACAGAAGCTAGAGTTGCTTTTGTGAACATTAGTGAGGTCAACGTTTATTGTTCTGGATGATTTTAAGACAATATTGGACTAGTTATTTGTTCCATAAATGATTATGACAAAAAGATCTGTTTATAATAAAAGGAGCACGCTGCTATTGCAGAAATTTGTGACATATCATCTTTCTATTTGTTTAAAGATGAAGTTATGTGACCAGCCGGTGATATTCAAGGGGCCATTTACACATTTTTTTCATATTTCAGGCCTTTCTATGTGCTTTATTTAAGCTTGGCAAATTTTCAACAGGAAATCTTATAGTAGGGGTCTAGGTTGTCCAAACCGATTCCGAGACCCATACTGGTTGGCTATCGTTTCGCTATGGTACCAGTTCGCTGCCATATGGACACATGGTACAGCAAGGCATCTGGTTCTATGCTCATTTTCTTTTTCTGGATTTTTAAAAATTTTTTAGCTCTTAAGATCTCTAATCTCTGTTTTTTCTTTCTTAAATGATTTTAAGCCCAAATAGATGTTTGTTGATGTTATTTGATGTTCTATCTCTTGATGATTGTAAGTGATCTTTTCATGTTAATGTGGCATTACCTGGAATAAAATAAAAGAGATGCCCTATGTAGATCCCAAGTCTGGAAAAGTGGAAGCCAATGGTGGTGGTGGTGGATTTGTGAAAGGTATAAGGATGATTTAACAATAACACACTTAACGATGCTTGTTAATGTTTTTGAGTGATCTTTTTGCATCAACATGGCATTGGCTGCAAGGTTTTAAATCCCTTGGGATGGAGGTCTCTCGCTATCTTCATGGAACGGGATGCCCCGCTATCCCATCCTGTTCCATTTCGACAGCTGTCCCGATCATGCATCCTGGTAGATATCCTCCTTTTCTCTCTCTTTTTTTCATTTTTTTTCATTTTTTCTTTTCTTCCTTCTTTTCTTTCTTTTTCTTCTATCATCTTTTCTTTTCTTTGCCTTTTGTTAAATTTTCTTATCCCTTTCTTTGTTTCTTTTTTCTTATTCTCTCTTTTCTTTCTTCCTTTTTTCTTTCATTTTCTTCTTTTCTTTTACTTTTTTGTTTCTTCATCTTCCTTTCTTTCTTTCCTCTTTCTTCTTCTCTCCCTGCATGGATGGGTTTCGGAGTCCCAACCCCGTTCTGATCTCGTTTTTCACAGGAACGGAATGGGACAACCGGGATGCCCCTCAACCCATCGGGACGTAAAATCTTGATTGGCTGAATTAAATCAAAAGAGATGTCCTACATGAATCCCAAGTCTTGGAAAGTCAAAGCCAATGGTGGTGGTGGTGGTGGTGGTTTGTGAAAGGTGTCATGATCTATAAAGATGATTAAACGGTAACACCAATGTCCACAATCTTGTCGAACACTAATATGCTCAAAGCAATAAGATACAAAATATAAAATGATACAATCAATTACATGTATTTAAAGTATACATATCGAGATCTACAATCTCATCAAGTGTTGATGTTGTTGATGGATATCCTGATCTTTTGCATCATCAAGAGGCACATTAATCCATCCTTCTAACCAAATGGCATTATAGTCCTGTATGCTAATCCCATAAAGTATAGGCATTGGATTATAATGTCTCAAATCTCTTGCTAAAGTTCTGGCTCTGAGACGTATCCTCGGGCGATAATATGGTTGTGAAGGAGCCCATCCGAATATGTTAGTAGCAAAATCCAGCTTGTAAAATGCTCTAGACTGTATAAGCTAGTCCCTATTAGAAGATGATGTCTTAGATGCACCATACCTATATCCATATAGATCATAAGCTGCCCCTGGCTGTAGGTAACAAGATCCAGCATATGATGATGAATTTGATGTCTATGGATCCTACAAATGCAAGGTCATCTGCAACTGTGTCATGTCCTAAACGGCTCGAGGTGCCTGTCTTCTATATGCAATCGTATTCTTGCAAGCTCTACCAATTATATCATGGTCCCTATCTTATGTGGCATGCGCAAAGTGTGACTCATCATGAATTGAAGACCATCCGTGGCTATCTTACAAATGGTGTTGATCACTAGATCCATGATCATTAGGACTATCATGCCGCTTTCCATGATCTTTAAATTTGAGTGAACTGACACCACTCCATTGAGGTTGCAACTCTCTTTTTTTTTCTTTGAAGCTATGCTGAGTAGCTACCTACATTCCCTTTTGCCCCTCTCCATATATGTTGAAAAGATGGATGTCGCCCACCTATTTGAGTCAATCGGATAGCATGGCGGGCTTGTCTAAGCATCTCTCAGTCATATCTTTGAAAGGATATCTCGGATATCAAGTCATGTTATGAATGACTCCCCAGTGATCCTACTTTCTATGTCTATTCAGTTGGAATCATGCGTGAAATGTTGTGATCTGCTCATCGCTCTGCATCCACCCGAGCCTCGCTGGCCACAAAATTGGCCAGTCATGGAGGCGATTCTGGCTCATTAGGCTTCGGCTTCTGCTACTAGCCCAAAAGTCATCCAATTATGGGATCATTCTCATCTGAACAAAAGCATCCAGCATCGGATCTGCATACTTAAACTCAACTTCCTTCTGAATGCATTTCATGTTCGATCTTAGACTATAGGGAACATATACAAGGTTGTTGAGGTGCCTATACTAGACAGTTCATTTGCTTACTACGAATGAGGGTGAAAGTGGAATAATTATGCTCACATTCATTCAAAGAGATCATCTAAAGGAGGATTTGGATGGAAGCCACTTCAGATTCCTCATTGATAAACCAAAATGAATCCATTATTCAGCTTCAAAAGTATTGAGCAAAATTACATATAAGATTGTATCATATTAATAGCTATGTAACATCAAGAAATAGTCATCGTCGTTGATATTTAATCTACCTGGATTCTTTTTTTTTTTTTGCTTATGATAGCTGTCGAGACTCCAAACCTATCAGTGCCCTTTCTAAATATTTTCGACTGTGAAAGTTATATTTGTTATAACATATTACTGATTGAAGATGGAGTTAACAAAAGCATGCCACTTAATTTTACTTACCTCTTCTAGATACATAGCTGTGATTTTTGAATCAAGTTTTATCTTATATATCGCATTATGTAGGGCGGTCAGAAGTTCCTTATCCATATTAATCTTAGATATGATGTATTGGAACTTCGAGTTCAAGTAGTAAAGTGCAGATAAAGTTCATAATTGTTGAAGTTGTATAAGTACAAGAGTTAAGTTTTTAGAGGATTCTTGATTTCTTGCTTACCTACTAGATGCAACTTTCTATCCATCTGGTAGTCCCCCCATTGCTCATGATATTGATATACTTATGGGCATGGTTTGGATCTGCTTTCCTATTCTGATGCTTTGTCCATCTGGGGGTATCTCTCGTTGTCCACGGTTCAAAGGACTTCGTATAATGGCTTGATAGCCTTCATTATCTTTCGATCCGCTGTCAGAATGTCTACACTCGGTACTGACAAAATATTTGTCATAGGTCTGCTTTCTTGTCAAAGAGGCTATCAGATGCAATATAATTCATAGCGAACCATATGACATCCGATCTCAAGATCTCCTCCTTATGTATCTCTTCATCAGTGACAGGACTCATGTGTAGTTATAGATAAATCTAGTGATAGTTTGGGCTAACTCCACTTTCGGTTGCACCCTATGAAGCTTTCCCATGTTCATCAACATTAGATTGATACATGCACACCATATGGTGTCCAGAAAATATATGATCGCTGGCTTGCTACTCTATTAGAATCTTTCTGATGATCTTATATTGTGCCCCATTATTAGTGATGATTTGTATGACATTTTCCTCTTCATGATCAATCATCTCTATCAATCTATGTACATGGCATGGTGCACCTGATGGAAAGGATCAATTAACTTTTGGAAAAATTTTGCATCACAATATTTCAGAAAGTTGATGCTCTATTTGGTAGGATCGGCCCAACCATCACACATCACCGTCAATCCATATGTGGCCCACTTGCTTTGATACGATGCATTCCACTTCTATAGGTCCTTATAGTTATCAAAATGCTCAACATAGATGTCTTTTGATTCTAGAGGATATACACTTGAGCCAGCAACCTGTATGAATGAAATGGCAGATCGATAGAATGTGTTGTCGGCCGCATTCACTAGGATGTGACTGAAGTGAAATCAGATCCAATAGCTCATCATATATCTTTCTTCTTATCTTTCAATATGTTGTCAATCCATTGCTTCAAATCCTTACTAAGGCGTGTAGATCTAAGTTATGGATTGTGATTTCTAATTGAATTTCTCTGGAGGACTTCTTTCTGCTGCTAAAAGCCCCCAGCATAGATACAATATGGCCACCATCTCTCGTGACAGCCTCCTTAAGTAAGGTCGTCCTAAACTCTGACTCTCCTCCGATGGTCATAGAGCCCAATCCTAACTCGTAATGTGGTAGCCCAAATCGAGCCCTATGCCTGGCACCTCCTCTAGTTGCTACTGATCATCTAGGCTTAGCTAAATTTAAAAAAAAAAATCTATGCCTCGTCATCTAGAGCACAGACCTCCTTTGGCTCCTAGAGTGATTGGAAGATTGCTTTGCAGCTCGATGGTCCATGTTCATCTTCTTCTTTGAAATTCTCTCTTTTGTTGTTCTAAAATCAGTGAAGTACTTCTTCATCAGCTATCGGATCTTTTATAGGCATTTCCGACATAGATACATCAGGGTAACTACCATCCAAGTGCTGCTTTAACTTGATTACCTCTCTTTTGAACTTTGCATTGCAGCAATTGCATTTCCAATGGTACCAATCTAAGAGCATTTGTCCATGATCCCAACCAATGTCACGCTCTTGATTCTTTTTCTTTGATGGATCCATTCTTGCATATTTAACAAGAATGTCAGTTTATTAATTATATAAAAATAATAGAATTTTATTTTCATAAAAAATATGTTTTCTACTTCAAAAAATACTTCTGAATTATGTAATAAATAATTCTAATTTGTCACAATTATTCCTAAGTTTTAAAAATTTTTAGTTAAAAAATAAGTTTAAACATCATAAATTTAGAAAATGTGTTTTCTAATTCAAAAAATATTTCTAAATTATCTAATACATAGTACTAATTTTTAATATTTTTGTATTAGTTATACTTTTTTTCATTTTTGTAAACTAAAATGATATTTAAATCCAAAAAGTTTAAAAAATTTATTTGAGCTCAAATCCATGTAGAACCCTGCAATGGATGCTACATATATTTTTCTAGGTCTCTGGGCATGCATCAAAAGCTACTTCTCAAGTTTATTCAAATTTGATCCCAGGCCATTATGCATATAATGCATCAAAACTTGCATAAAGGAATGCCAAATTAGGTTGAGAGAAGCTTGCACACCCCTAAACAACATTCTAATTTTATAGTTATTTTTCATATTCTATTTTTAATAATTTTTAATCCAAATATATATGTTTAATTTAAAAAATTATTTATTTAACGAATGTATAGATTATCCATAGATCTACCACATATCATGAAATCATGCACCTCCCCTTGTTTTTCTAATTTTCGGAAATTTTTTGTTGGAAAAAAGAAAAAGAGGAATGGAGGTGGGGGAGAGGCACCTTACCTTAAATCAACCTTTAATCTTAGATTTTCTGTTGTTTTTTGGCACAGGGGGGCTTTGAGAAAAAAGAGAGGAAGAATGGCCCGAGAAAGCTTCCTAAGTCTTCTTAGGCCTTCCCATCACCATTATTAGAGTGATGGGAGGCGAACTGACCCAAACTAGGCCGAACTGCTCGGTTCGGCCCGATACCTTTCGAAACCACCTAGTTTAGAGCAACTCTAGCTTGGCTTTGAAAAACCAGGTTGAACCGACCCAGACCGTTCAAGTCCCAGCGGGGTATCCCATGGGACACCAGGATGGGGCACCATCCCAATGTATCGGGATAGGGCGTTCCGCTAGCATCCCAGCATCTCAATTGCAACATCTTGAGATATCCTCTATCCCAAGTGTTCGGATAGGGCGGGACGGTGGCGCATCCCGTTCTATGAAAAAATCAGAACAGCCCCATCCCATGGGATTTAAAATCTTGGTTTGAATGGGGCTGTTTGGCCCGGTTCAGCGTGCCATGGGTAATTGACAACATGATGCCTTAGTTCAAGGCATTGTTCAACAGCTGCTGAATTATTAACATGGTAAATGCCTTGTAGTTATGGCAGAGAGTTTTAGTTTCAACCAAATTATTTAATCTTGATCAACCTAGTTGCCCAACTATTGTTAGAACTTAGAAACATGCTCAAAGAAACTCTTGAGGAAGTTTGAAGACAATGAGGCCCGTAATAAAACCCTTGGTTCAAAAATGCTGAACACATGCATCAAAATGTGGAATCATCTGCAATAGAAGATTCAGCAGATTGGGAAGCTATGGATGTTATTGAGTTAACTTTTTGTAGAAAATGGGAAGTTGACACCCTTTTTGATATACTGTTGCTGATTTTGGGTATTTGACCATATCTGAAAGATGTCGCCTCTATGATTCTCTCAAGTAATTGTTGAAAATTTCCTTTTCCTATGGTATCATGGATGGGAGAGGTAAGGAAAGACAGTAGCCTGGAATAACATTAGATGTTGCCTTAGGTAGGAATGCTCGGCAACTGAGGATCTGTTAAGCCAACCACAACTAGTTGGGAAAATGCCAGATGCTTATGGTCATGGTTCTCTTTTATGTAGGGATTATGAGTTTTATCTTGGATTTAGATGAGACAATGAAATGAACTGTTTCATAATCCTTGTTTTTATGAATTTAATTGTATGAATTTGCTGTATATGCATCTGCCTTGCATTGCATTAATTTCCTCATTTGTCATGTGTAGTCTGCATTTCTACATTTTTGTCTATCACTCTTCCCCTCGTGCTTCATTCTTTTGGTTGACAAACACTTCATCATTGCTGATGTTTGTGTTCTATTCTCAGGTTATATATAGGATAAAGCTCCCTGGTCCTGCAATTTTGGGTGAAGGGAAACCTGAAAATCAAAATCATGCCATTATTTTTACACGTGGGGAAGGTCTACAGACTATAGACATGAACCAGGTAGTTAATAATTTGCTTATCCTTCAAATAGATTTATCATTCGGAGCTTACCACATCCATTTTTGTAGGATAACTACATGGAGGAGGCATTGAAAATGAGAAATTTGCTGCAAGAATTTTTGAAGCATGATGGTGTAAGATATCCATCCATCCTTGGAGTTCGGGAGCATATATTTACCGGAAGGTTGGTTCTTTCATATAAACATCAAACAAGTTTACAGGTTTGGTGAAGTAGTTGTAACTGATAAGATCTTTTTGAAGAAAGCTTATGCCTTATAGATATACTTTTTGGTGATTTTTGCAGTGTTTCTTCTCTTGCATGGTTCATGTCAAATCAGGAGACTAGCTTTGTTACAATTGGACAAAGATTGCTTGCTAACCCCTTGAAGTAAGTTTTTATTTGAAGCGCAACGGTTCATTTTGGAGTTGATTTTGTGAAACTGTAGTTGAAGCAACAAAAGCTATTCTATAAAATGAGCAATCACATGTCTATCAATCAACTTTTATTAACTCCATCAATGTTTTTGTGTGTTTTTGGGTCCGTGAGATTGAATTTTTTGGATGTGCTCCTTTCTTGTAGTATTAGTTTGCAGCAAATGCCTTAAAAACCTGCACCAATACCCATACAAACACAAGGCCCAAGCTGGCGTGCCATGTGGCATGGCCAATTTTGGTTATGATGGGTCTTTATGCCTCTTTTTAAAATATTTTTATTGTTTTAAACTTATTTCTAGTTAATGCATTAAAACTTGCCAGGCCTTTGTTCAATCAATTGCTTTTCAGTGCATGCTTGTAATGATGTAAGATATTGCTAGGGTATGTTAGTGTTTCAAATCTGGAACTCGAGATAAAGTTTGTACTAAATCATGGACATGGGGCAAAATGAATCGATTGTTAGTGCCAAGAAACTTTTTGAATATTATGGAATATTGAAATGCAGATGGTAGTTAACATAGAGAATATGCAATCATAAGCTAGATTCTGGGTTAATATGTTACAACCTAAATTCCTAAGTCGTTTATATTTTTCATTGTTTTGTTTGAGCACTGCTATGAAATTGATGTGCAAGTTGACCATTTAAAAATAGAAGGAAAAGTGGCCACCCAAGCTTTGTTGTGCTGGTATCGGAGGCTGGATCGATCGGCCGGTGGCATGGTTCAGTATGCCCCTATACCGTTCCATGCCGGGCCTGTACCAACACAGCAGAGAGAGTAGGAGAGAGGAAAAACATGAGAGAAGGAAGAGAGAGAGGGAGAGGGAGAGGGAGGGAGGGTCACTGAGGTTGCCAAAGGACCGCAGATGACCAAAGGGGCTCCACTCGCTAGACCCCTATTTCGTTCAAAATTGGGGTCCATCAGAGCCCCTTTTGTATTTTGGAAATTTTAAGTGAAGTCAAAGAGGGAGGGAGAGGGAAAGGGAGGGAGGGTCGCTAAGGCTGCCAAAGGATCACGGAGGGCTCCACCTGCTAGACCCTTGTTTCATTCAAAACTAGGATTCATCGGAGCCCCTTTTTTATTTTAGAAATTTTAAGGGAAGTTGGCAAACCCCTTGCTGACTTCACTTAAAGTTTCCAAAATAAAAAAAGGGCCCCAACGGACCTCTGTTTCAAACAAAACAAGGTTTCGGAGGGCGGAGCCCCTGCTTTGCCCCTCCAAATCACTCCCCAGCCCTCCAATGGCCTCTGGAGTTCTCCATCTCTCTCCCTCCCTCTCCTTCTCTCTCTCTTTCCCTCTTTTTCCTTCTCCATATCCCTCTCTTCGTGGGTTTCTTGTTTTGAATGCTAGAACCATCCCGGTCTGCCACCAGCATGGCTCAGTATGCCCAAAATCATGGTTTGTGTTGGTTCCACATTCCTTATGGTCACCCATCTTGATATGTGGAGAATGTAGGACCAATACAATTGTCCATGCTCAGCACAATCATATGTACCAAAATTAATATGCAAAACTATCTTCTAGGAAGCAGGAGATATACCCAAAATATTAGTTTATGCAGACTATTCTGAAGCTTAGTTCCTATTTATTTATACTAGATCCAAGTTCAGCAAACATTTTAATGTTTTCAACAATTCACATTCTGAAGCCTTCAAATAAACATTTTTTACACCTGTAATTTCATTTTCCAGTTTAGAAACAACCTTGTGCTACAAAACATATGCAACATAAGGACTTTAGAAATGCAACACCATGATATATATGTTCACATAAAGAGTCAGACATCACAAAGAGAAACAAAAGAAAAGTTCATGTTGATTTTGGTTTTGCTTGAAGCTGGGATGTCTGTTCCTTCTTATTTTGGTATCATCGCTGTTTGCCCTTACAAAGAATAATGGGATATGGGCACCATAAATGCAATCAATAGCATTCTTCATTTAAATGTATTTGCATGCGATATTAATAGTGGGATGTCAAGCGCATGTCATTTTTGCTGGCAATGTTAACTAAGTCACTTTGAATGTAGGCTAGATGTGCGGGTTGTTAAGGATAAGCGGGTGGACAGGTGCGTCCCCTTCAGGGGTTTGAATGTAGTGGTACCTGAGCATAGTAATCACTTTTACTAGTCAGTTGAAATGGCGACTTATTGTCTCACTAGAATCCTGAAAGGGCTCAACAAGCAACCTGTTCATGACACCATGTCCACCACAAAAAAGAAACTTGGCCAAATGTTCAGTTGTGTTTATGTGCCTAGTGCTGGATATAACCCTCGAGCCTCCAAAATTTTCAAACAGTGCCCTAAACATCGTTATGATCATCCTAAAATATTCATATCCCCAGTTGGGATGTGCCCATTCAACATATCACAAAGAAGTTGATACCTAGAAAATGGCCTTGTCCTTCATGGTCTCTTGTATACAGTATTTTGAATAAAAAACATCCATCCCGAATCAGGATTGTCTAATTTCGTCTCGTAATTCCTCTTCATCTAGCATGGTCACAAGGTCCGTAAGGAAAGGACTAGTTGCATGGAGTAAAGAATGATAGGGTTTTTAGATAAAGCGGTAACATATCATAGCAAGCAATATAGAGCATTTAACACATCATTCCAAGTGTTCAAATATGCTTGAGCTGTACACATCAAATTCTGTATGAGATAGAATGACAAGCATAAATGTTTAGCTATCACAATTAAGGTTCAGTCTTGGTGGTGGACTGCATATCGGTGGGTGATCGGTATAGTTTGGTACTAGTACTGGTACCAAATTGGTGGGTGACCGAGATACTAGGTACCATGGTTCGCCATACCGGGCCGAACCGTCCGGTACGGGGCGTACCGAGCCGGACCGGTCCCTTACCAGTCTGGTTCGAACCTTTTTTTGGAAAAAGACCCCGAACCGCACCGAACCGGGCGGTTCGGTGCGGTTCGGGCCCATACCGCCCGGAACCGGACGGTATGGCTCGGTTCTGGATCGGTTCGGGATGAACTGAACCATACCGCCCATAGGAAGGGGAGGAAGGTGGCTCAGTTTGATGAGGATCTTGTGTTATTTTCTTGGTATCTGAAATAAAATGAAATCTCAAGCATATCTCTCTCTTTCTATCATATCTGTTATACCATCTGTCTTGTAGTATCCGATATGATGTATTATATCATATTGATATGTTATTTCATATTATACCAATATTTGGTATGTTGTTTTGTATCAAATTGAAATATATATCGGTATTATAATAGAATGGTGTCAGTATAAGATCCGGTACCGAGATTGTAAAGCTTGTACCATGTATTAGTTCATCGGAATCCAACTCGTAAGATGAATTTGATTTGGTTTTTCATCACCAAACAGATGGAAATGCCTAGGGAAGCATTCTGAGAACTTGAGAGGAATCTGAAAGGAAATTTTGAACCTCTGATAGCTAGTAATAGAGGTTCCCCGCCCCAACAATTACTAAGCATTTACCATTACCCTTCTCCCTATTTGGTACCATGACTCCTTGCTCATTTAACCCTGTGCATTCGTACCGTTTTAAGTATTCGTTTCCACAACAATTAATCGCAGTTGTAACAGATAGTTTAGAGCCTCAACAAGATTTTAAAATAAAAATCTCAGTATTATAATCACACAACACTCAGTATTTATGATTAAAAAAGAAGCATGAGCGATATCTAATATTCCAATTAGTAACTCAAAATGGCATCATAAAATTGAATAATATCTGGTTGTATCAATATCATAAATCTTGTGATGCTAGTAGTGGTATATATGTCTCAGAGTTAATGAAGAAATTCTTATGGTGGAATCATAAAATTGAATAACTTCTAATTGCATAATGTTGTGATGCTGGAAGCTTGAACTGTTATATGCGATATCATATAGGATCACAATTGGAGCAAGGCTTTTCATAAATAAGTCAAATAGAAGAGAGTTCAGGTGTTTTACCACCCTAATTTTAATCAAGTTAAATGGTTGAGGGCTTTATGATGTGTTCTGGATCTTCCAAACCCATTTTCTTCTGCATGAAACTGATTCGATTGCAACATATGGCTATTAAGAATCTTTGTACCGCAATCTAACTCCAAATTGAACCCAAATATGTCAATAATATGCAATATAATGTCATATTGAAGTTATATTTATCAATTATTAACTTCAAAAATCCAAAAAAAAAAATTTGAAAATCGAAAAAATATTGTGTACCGGTACCGGATCGGTACGCCCAGGCATACCGTTTGTCGGTACGGTACCGGTACCGTACCGTACCATACTGGTCCGGGACCGGCACGCCGTCCGGTACCGGTACAGCGAACCTTGCTAGGTACCAATCTTATATCGTATTGTGTTGACCAATATCAGTACACGAAAAATATTAGGCCTCATGTGGTGCTTCTAAGGCTCAGAGGACCAAGGCTAAGGCCAAGGTCCAAAGTTCATGAGGTGCTCATGGGGTTTCTAGGACTAGTTTGGGTTTTAGGACGAAAGGCTAACAGCCTTTCTGATCTTGAGATCCAGGAACTTTGGGCCTTGAGGGGCTAACTTGTTTTGGACTAGATTTGAGTCCTAGGTAGATGAGATTTGTTCAAATCATGGGTGTACATAGGTGTGGGTTAGTACAAATCTCATATCAAGTTAGCCAAGGGAGTTTTGTGGTTGGGTCACAGTGACCTTGTATAAATACCTTTGTATTTAGGGTTTGTATTAAGGGTTCAATCAATCAAATCATTTTCTCCCAGAACTCTCTCTCTCTTCCTTCCTTTCCCCCTCTCTGGTCTTCTCCACGCCCTCGAACCAAGAAACCTATGGTTTCTTGGCCGCCAACCCAAAAAGGAAAGAAAGGAACCAGCGCTGCCTCTTTTGCACGCTCCTGTTTTGAGCGCCCCTTCTTGGCCGCCCAAGAGGAGTTCCAGATCCTAATTTTTTGGTTTTGGAGGCTTCATCAAGTGTGCTTCCAGGTCCCAAAAGGTAGATTTCAGATCTGATGGAGAAGGGGTTCAAATAGAAGAAAGAAATCTTACCGACAGGATTTACAAGGCTGCTGCAACCAGAAAGGCTGTTCTTCTTCAACGTGTTTCATTCCCTTCCAGGGAGTTTTCTTCATTGATCTCCTAGTGGGAGGTACTCCACACACTTGGGAACGTGGCACAACAAGTGATATCAGAGCCCGTGTTGCGTGGAGGGAGAACGAGACGCCAGAAGGTGAAGATCTTCAAAGGTTGAAATTTCAGCAAGATCCCTGTCAAGGTATTTCTCAAATCCCTTAGAGTTTTCTGTTGTGATTTGGTTTGGATCCAGCCATGGCAAGCAACATGAAGGTCGATTTTGAGAAGTTTGATGGGAAAGAAAATTTTTTCTACATGGAAAGTTAGGGTTGAAGATCTCTTAGTTCAAGCAGGTCTAGATCAGACGTTGGAGGAGAAGCCTGAAGGGATGTCGGATCGTCAATGGATATCCCTGGAGAAGAAGGCTTGTTCGGTGATTAAAGGATGTTTGACGGATGTGGCTCTCTATTCGGTGTTAGAGAAGAAGACTCCGAAGGGTTTGTGGTCGAAGTTGCACACCATGTATATGGAGAAAAATATGTGCAACAAGCTGATGTTGAAGAAGAGACTGTACAGCCTTCGGATGCAGGAAGGTGGAGATGTCTTGGGTCATATCCAGAAGTTCGATCAAATGTGCAACGAGTTACTGAACGTTGAGGTGAAGATGAAGGAGGAAGATAGATCTCTATTATTGCTATGCTCGCTGCCCCCTTCCTATGATCGATTGGTGACGACGCTGTTGTATGGCAAGGAGACTCTAGAGTATGAAGACATGGTCTCGGTGCTGCGCTCCAATGAACAGCGAAAAAAGATGACCAAGGATGGAGCTTCCCAGGATGGTTTGGCTGTGAGGGAGTGGTCAGGAAGAGGAAAAGAAAGGGGCAAGTCGAGGGGACGATCAAAGTCCCAGAAGAGTAGAAGCAAGAAAGAGGTTTGGTGCTACGAGTGCAATGAGATCGGGCACTTCAAGCGAGATTGCCCGCAGTGGAAGAGCAAGAAGGGAGACAAGGGAGGATCTGATGCGCTGAGTATGGTGGAAGATGATCTCTTGGTGGTATCTGATGGTCACAAGTGATACACAGATGTATGGATCCTAGATTCAGTCTGTTCGCATCACTACACCCCAAATCCATCTTGGTTCGTGACATAGACCAAGATTGATGAGGGGACCGTGACACATGGAGATGATCACCCATGCAAGGTTGCTGGTATAGGGAGCATTCGGGTGAGGATGTTTGATGGGATGGTGCAGACTCACAAATGTGAAGCACGTCCCAGAATTGAAGAAGAATCTGGTGTCACTGGGTCATTTGGAGCGGAGCAGCTTCAGCTTCAGCAGTCGTGCTAGAAGTGGAGTCTTAAATATCTCCAATGGAGCCATGGTGGTGATGAGAGGTAGAAAGATGGAGAATAACCTCTACAGGTTGGAAGGATCTATGGTGATCGGAGAATTTGATGCAGCAGCTGCAGTGCAGGATCAGCAGGGGGCTCATTCGGTTGTGGCACTACCGCCTAGACCATATGGGTGATTGTAGGATGGAGCTGAGCAAGCATGGTCTAATTCCAGATCTGGATGGGAGGTATTTTAAAGGTATGTGAGCCATGCCAGATGAAAAAGCAGAGGAGAGTGCAGTTTGCCAGCAGTTCAGCCCGCAGTGCAGCCCCACTGGAACTAGTCCACACTGATGTGTGGGGATCGGCTCCGGTTTCAGTCAGAAACGGGGTGAGATACTTCTTGACCTTTATAGATGATTTCTCAAAGAAGGTATGGGTTTACTTCATGAAGGAGAAATCAAAAGTCTTCACCGAATTAAAGGTGTGGAAAGCTGAGGTGGAGGAGAGGTCGGAGCTTGAAGTGTCTACGGTCCGACAATGGCGGAGAGTACACCAGTAGGGAGTTCCATATTTTTTGTGAGGAGTGCAGCATCAAAAGGCACTTCTCCGTGAAAGGGACTCAGCAAAATGGGGTGGCCGAGAGGATCAATAGAATCCTTTTGGAAAAGGCACGGTGCATGCGGCTGTAGGCAGGGCTTCTTAAGGCGTTCTGGGTTGATACAGTGGATGCAGCCTACTATTTGGTGAATCGGTCATCTCACAAGATTAGATGGTGGTATTCCAGAGGAGAAATGGTCTGGAAGGAGGATTGGGCTGAGCCATCTAAGGGTGATTGGGTGCACGGCATATGTGGACATCGGTGCTGGTGAGCGGATCAAGTTGGACGCCAGGTCACGGAAGATGGTGTTCTTAGGGTATCCACGAGGAATTAAGGGATACCGACTGTGGGATCCCTTGGAGAAGAAGGTCGTCATCAGTAGGGATATCACCTTCGATAAAAATTTAGTTCTCCAAAGGCGAGATGGCATGGAGGAGCAGCAAGAACAGCAGGAGGTCCAGCAGGGCAGTGCTGGACAACTTACATCCTATTCTCTTTTGCCTCTTGCAGGTGCATCGAGAGGACTTGGTATTCAGGTGGAGTACTCTTCAGATGTGTCTCCACAGGTGGAGAGAGCTCGGACAGGTGATAGAAGCCAAGAGGTCCAGCAGGAGCAAGCTGGACCTAGGATGGACATCGGGGTTGCACTGCACAAGCCCAAAAGAAACGTCAGGCAATCGGAATGATATGGCTTCGAAGAGACGTTGTCATATGCCCTAGTGACAGCGAATGGGGACTCCTACACCTACGAGGAGGCCATGGAGTGCCAGGACAGAGACAGGTGGGTCTAAGCAATGTCTGAGGAGATGCAGTCTCTTCACAAGAACGAGACGTGGCGATTGGTGCAGTTGCCACAAGAGAAGAAATCCATTGGTTGCAAATGGGTTTACCAACACAAGGAGAGGCCTTCGGAGCAGGGAGGTATCAGGTACAAGGTGAGGCTAGTGGTCAAAGGATGCTCCCAGAAGGAAGGCATCGACTTCAGCAAGGTTTTCTCTCTTGTCGTCAGACATACTTTCATCAGGCTGTTGCTGAGCATCGTAGCAGCTTAGGACTTAGAGCTGGAGCAGATGGATGTCAAGACGGCATTCCTCCATGGGTATTTGGAGGAGAGCATCTATATGGAGCAGCCACCGGGGTTCTAAGAGCCAGGAGCAAAAGGGAAGGTCTGTTTGCTGCAGAAATCGCTGTACGGACTGAAGCAGTCGTCGAAGCAATGGTACAAGTGATTTGATTCCTATGTGAGGAGCATCGAGCTTTCCAGGTGCGAGTATGACTCTTGTGTTTATGTTCGATCTTTGGAGGATGGGTCTAGGGTGTTTCTACTCTTGTATGTGGATGACATGCTTATAGCATGCAAGAGTAGGAAGGTTGTGCAGGAACTGAAGGCAGTCTTGTCTCGAGAGTTCGAGATGAAGGATTTGGGGCCTACGAGCAAGATCTTAGGCATGAAAATTTTTAGAGATCGAGCCAAGAAGGTGCTGCATTTATCTCAAGGAGGCTATATCAAGAAGGCCTTGGAGAGGTTCAGGATGAAGGAAGAAAAACCGACGGAGCTGCTACTTGCTGAGCACTTTAGACTCTCGAAGACGATGTCGCCACAAACTGAGGTGGAGGCTCAGGAGATGGAGAGAGTGCCGTATGCCTCTAGTGTGGGAAACTTTATGTACGTCATGGTGTGTTGTAGGCTGGATTCGTCCACGCAGTGAGCCAGGTCAGCAGGTTCATGGCACAGCTTGGCAGGGAGCACTGGCGAGCACTGAAGGAGATCTTCAGGTACTTGGTGGGTACTGTTGGAGTCGGCATCTGCTACGGATAGCGAGGTGCTGAAGGACTCTCCAACATGTCCAAGGAGGCTCGGGGGCTGATAGGAGGGTTTGTAGATGCTGATTTTGATGGAGATGTGGACACTCGACGATCTACGACAGATTTTGTATGCAGCCTGTTTGGAGGTCCAGTTTCATGGAGATCATATTTGCAGCCCATCACGGCCTTATCGACCACTGAAGTGGAGTATATTGGCGTTACGGAGGCAGCGAAGGAGGTCTTATGGCTGAAGGGTTTGGTGTTGGAGATGGACCTTGCACAGGAGATCGTCAGGGTGCACTGTGACAGTCAGAGTGCACTGTTACTTGCACAGAACTCTGTCTACCATGCGAGGATGAAGCATATTGACATTAGATATCACCGGATCAGAGAGCTTATGGAAGAAGACGAGGTGGAGCTGGTGAAGGTCCACACCAAGGAGAATCCAGTAGATGTACTGACGAAGGTTCTTCCACGGGACAGCTTTCGAAGATGTGTGACACTGATGTGCTTGACGGACAGGACGGAGTTGGCTGAGGCCTTGGGGCACCAAGATGGAGATTGTTGGGCCTCATGTGGTGCTCCCAAGGCTCAGGGGATCAAGACTAAGGCCGAAGTCCAAAGTCCATAAGGTGCTCATGGGGTTTCTAAGACTAGTTTGGGTCCTAGGATGAAAGGCTGTCAGACTTTTAGGTCTTGAGGTCCAGAAATTTTAGATCTTAAGAGGCTAACTTCTTTTAGGCTAGATTTGAGTCCTAGGTAGATGAGATTTGTTCAAATCATGGGTGTACATGGGTTTGGGTTATAGCACAAATGTCATATCAAGTTAGCCAAGGGAGTTTTGTGGTTGGGTCATATTGACCTTGTATAAATATCTTTGTATTTAGGGTTTGTATGAAGGGTTCAATCAATCAAATCATTTTCTCTCAGAATTCTCTCTCTTCCTTCCTTTCTCGCTCTCTCTCTGGTCTTCTTCACACCCTAGAACCAAGAAATCTAGGGGTTTTTGGCCGCCAACCCAAAAAAGAAAGGAACTAGCGCTGCCTCTTTTGCACGCCCCTGTTTTGAGCACCTCCTCTTGGCCGCCCAAAAGGAGTTTCAGGTCCTAATTTTTGGTTTTGGAGGCTTCATCAAGTGTGCTTCCAGGTCCCAAAAGGTAGATTTTAGATCTGATAGAGAAGGGGTTCAAATTGAAGAAAGAAATCCTGCCGACAGGATTTACAAGGCTGCTGCAACCAGAAAGGCTGTTCTTCTTCAACGTGTTTCATCCCCTTCCAGGAAGTTTTCTTCATTGATCTCCTGGTGGGAGGTACTCCACACACCTGGGAACGTGGCATAACAAAAAATCTATTTTTATTTTTTTTATTTTAGAGGTTTTTTAAAGCTTTATTTAGTTTGAAGTGGACGCAATGGTTTTTGAGTTCATTTTTTTTGTTTAAATAGAATGTACTTTAATGATGATGTTACTTTAATTTTTATGTTACATGCCTAAAGAATAGTGTGACCATGTATAATGCATGTTAAATTAACTATGTACAGCATTAAAAATGTAAATTGTAAAATACATATACTAAAAATTGGAAATGCAATATACATGTATCTGTTCTTTTCCAAGTGTCGATGCCTCTTGTAAACATCTAGGTTATGTTTGTAGTTGGATCCCGGGACTTAGATCTAGCCTTGGTATTATGCTCATCCAATATCTTAGTAGGCCGTTTATCCAGATAGCTATGCTGATACTGTTACTCTACGGGTACAATAGCAGAAATTCAAAAAAATTCAGAACTAATTTTGATCGATACTCTGATGGAGGATGAGAAGCATGATAACCACTCGAATATGAAGACTTGCAGGTGCATTTCCATAAGGGTCAACATATATGTCATGCCCCTAATCCGAGATCGTGAGCCAAGGGTCATGAAAATCATCGTATACTCATGGAAAACTCTCTCCATAAACATGCAAGGCATTCCAAGTACAATATCAATGCATCATAGTGGAATTAAATTAAATCACTAAAAGTCAAAATTCAATTTATTAACTAATTCCAATGGATAACCAAATTTAAAAGTTTTACATCAAATAAATATCCACTAAAAATTTAAAATAACAATAATAAATTTAAGTTTGACGATGTTGATAGTGCCAAATCTTGCTTCTAGTCTCACTCTTAAGTAACACCCGCATCCGCGACTAAGTATCGGAATCTAAAAACAAAAGAGAGGTAATAAGCTTGATAGTTCGGTAAGTAATAAATATCTCAACTAAATATTTTAGATATTATCATAAAATATAATATGCAAAAATAATTGTCATAAATAAACATAAGAACATATTTCATGTTAATTTATGTAAATCAAATACTTTCAAATATTCGTATGCATAAATTATAAATCTGATTCGAAACAAATAACATGTAACTCAACAACCTTTAACTATGACTACATTTGTATCTTGTGGTGCGGCAAGAATGGAAATAATGAGCCCAATCATAATCATAGTGCCAACGCATAATCCCTATTGGTAGGGTCCAAAGAAGCAATGCACAACCCGCATTGGCAGGGTCTAGAGAAGCAATGCACAATCTCTATTGAGGTCCAAAGAACCAATTCATAACCTGCATTAGTAGGGTCCAGATGATGTAATTAGGCTGAGAACTCAAATTCGATGCATACCAAAATATTTTTGCAAGGTAATATACATACCATAATTTCAGTCAATATATGCATATTTCATAATAAATAAAAAAATCATAATTTTTCAAAAATCCTAATATTTGCAAATCACTCTCCATTCAAATATAATTTCATAAATCACACATAAATTAGAGACTAATTATTTACTTTCAAAATAAATTATTTAATTTAATATCTCAAAAAAATGATTCATTACTTATCTTTGTAGAATAATGAATGAACATATTTAATCAATCTTGAGAGGATCCTTCAGAACCTATTATTCAAAATATTCTTTTACAAAAATTTAACTATGAATATTTAAGTATAAAAATTTTAAGTTTAACACTTTCACAAGACTGGCAAAGCAGTAGCACCTGATGTTCCGATCGGTCCAATCAAGATATTTTATCTGATCATGATTAAAACTAAGATATAGATAGTTCAATAGAGATAGATGATGATCAGATCTCGTAGTACTTGACAAAAACCAAAGTGGAGGTCAGTATATCGTTCGTTGATCGGAGATCGATTTGATCAAATAGCTTCATCTAATGAAGATCACTTAAGATATAATATTCAATAAAGATCAGATTTTGTGATGCTCAACAAAGACTCCGATGGTGCAGACTTATTACCTGACTAATAAGGTGGTTTCAAGTCTCTCTATCGGATCAACTTGGATTCAAAGCAACAGGGCTGGTTCATTGGGTTCATAAATCGAGTGAATGTTAAAGAAGAGAGGAATTAACAAGATGGAACAGGACTGATAAGGTGCCATTGTCCAGTATCTCGATTGGTTTGATCAAGGTGATTTAATCAAATCATGATTGACTTAATGTATATATGATTCAATAAAAATCATGGATGATCAAATCTAGTGATATCCACTCTAGCTAAAGTGGGTGCTGGCACACTATCTGATGATCATGATTCAGGATCTATCAAACCCATTTAGTCTTCTCGAAGATCCAAAAAAACGTTAAGAGAGAAACAATTTGGAGAGAGAAATCATGTGAAGAGAGAGAATCTAGAGAGAGAAAATAGAGAGAAAGTGAGAAAAGAGAGGAAAAAAGGGGAAGAGAGAGAAAATTGTACTTTTATTTTTATCTTTTTATTTTTTTTTCTCTTTTCTTCTCTTTCCTCTTCTTTTCTTAGCGAAATAGGGGATTCATGTTCCCTGTTCTTTCCCTGGAATGGCATTCATGGCCAATGTGGTTGGGGACGGCAGTGATCGGGTCTTAGTGGTGCAGCTGATGCTTCCCTTCCCGGGGATTGGCAGCGATAAACAGCATTGGAAATCAAAGAGAAGACTGTGGAAAAACAGGGTTTATTTTGCTCAAAAATTTTCCAACGATTGCCCGTTGAAATAAAAAATCTAAGGTCTTAGGAAGAGGGAGGAGAGGATTAATCAAAGTTCTTGTCATCTTACCTCTTTTTCTCCTGATTTCCAGCAAACTTGGTGGAATATTTCTAGAAGGGAAGATGAATCCCTTCCGATGATGGCTGGTGGCTGATCGCTGCTTGCATTCGAAGGGGGGTTTGATCCCCTTTAAATAGGATGAAGGAGAAGTAGTCCTCCCTGGCATCGAACTCCGGTGATTTCGAAAGGAGACTCCCGATGGGAGTCTTCTTCATAAATTTTTTTGTCACGCTTTAAACTTCATGCAGGAACATTTTGGGCCCAATATCTGGTGGTTGGGCCAGTCAAATGGACCAGGCCTAGGTCAATTTTGGTTCCATTGGGCTAGGGTATATTACAATACAAGAGTAGAATAGGAAACTAGCTTGCCATTTTAGGCCAAAACAAATAGTCTAAAATGAGCCAGCATCAATGAGCACTCCAACCCAGCACAAGAAAAGTCTAGGAATACAAATGTGCGCGCGCGCACGCACACACACACACGTGTATATACACATATATGTATATGTATAAATATATATGTGTGTATATTTATATGTAGTTATGTATTACTTCTTTTTTCTTGATAAGAGGTATATATTACTTCTAAAAGTTATGGTATCGTATATGCTGAAGTAGATAACAATTTGGGTTGTGATGTCCTTTCCAGTAATGGTAATGTTTTATTAAAGATATAAAGGGTTTTCTAAGATCAACTCCTTGCCTTAGTTTTTTAACTATTAAAGGTGATGTCTTATTACAAGTGTTTCCTATACAGACAAGGATTTTTAGAATTTTATAGTTTTAGTTCTCCTCCATTGGCTGTGTGAACTTTGTGAGTAGGTTTCTCAAAGTATTAGAAGGAATTAATCCTTCTCTTATATAGTTCACATCGGCTCTCAAATCTATCAAGGTTTTGTATTATATCCTTAATTTTATATTGAATTTCACAAATACAATTTTTGTTTTGTAAATCTTTCTATAGATGTTATGAATTCTAAAGGTTCTTCTTTGATCAGCAAGGTTTTTCCTTTTGACTCCAAGATCCTTTCCAGATCTTCTTCCTTTTCTTCTAAATTTTTTGTTTTTAAAGGTCTCATGACTCTCACCTTTTCTTTCAATATTTATATCTCCTTTTACATAGATGAATATATATACATGAAAACATACATACATACATGACCACACACACACACACACACACACACATATATACATACACATACATACATACATATATACATACATACATACATACATACATATGTGTACTTAGAGAAAGGCTAAATTAAGCAAGCAAATGAGCCGAGTAGTCCGTAAGCTGCTCAAGCTCGACTGGACTCAACTATTACTAAGCTCGAGTCAAGCTCAAGCAGCTCGAACAGTTTTTCGAGTCGAGCTCCATTAGCAAAATTCTCAACTTGAAAGCTTGCGAGCCTAGTCAAGTATATATATATAATATTATATTCTATTTATAATATATTATGAACTCAATATTTTAAATTATATTATTATTTTAATTCAACTTGACTCCTAACTTCTAACCATATTTTTTAATTATGACTAAGGCTCGAACTCGAGTTCGAGTATGGTTTGGTTGATATTTGAGCCAAGTCCAGTTAATTTTGTGTATTTTTTTTTTTTTGATCAAGTTGAGTTTGAGCTTAGATATTAAAGTTCGATCGATCTAGAGTCCAGTTTCGAGTCCGAGTATTTTGAATCGAATCAAGCTCAAGCCTTTAGCTACTCAACTTGGCTCGGCTTGGCTACACCTCTAGGCTAAATAACCATCATCAAATAACACACAAGGCCAAAATGGTACCAAAGCAACGTGCTCTGCAGACTCTGAAAATCTCAAACTCCCTTGCAGTGTTTGAGTAATCCATCCAAATATGAGATCCATCCTCCAAGACATGAATGTGAATCTCTTCTTCTTTGAAAATTAAACCAATTCTTACCTTGCCCTCACCATGGCCATTGATCTTGGCCATTGATCTTGGCCTCACAATCACGATCTCTATTGACCTTGCTTCCACCATTGAATTGGCCCTTACCACCACCATCAACCTTGACCTCCACTATGTGGTGGAGGAAAGGAAGAAAGAAGTTTATATTGGGTGGCCAATGATGACTGGTGGGTGAACATCATGGAGAAGTGGTGGTAGGCGGTGAGATAGAGAAGAAAGGTTTGTAGATGTGCCAGAGGAGAATACTACCCTTTTTTTTTGTTGAATAGGATGAAATGGAGAAATATTGGTGGGAGAGGGAGTTAGAGGTGATGGTAGTGGGGCTAAGTTGGGTGTGGGACTGTGTGAGAGAGGAGGAAGCAATTAGGGCTTCCTCATCATATTCACCCATTAGAAATGTTGGATTTTAATCCGAAGTCTAGTTACATATCACTTAAAATCACAAGTATTATATGTTTATATGTATTATAATAAATATAAATATATAAATATAATATTTGAGCCAGATTATAAGCCAAAAATGTGCAAGCTAAGCCCAACTCAAGCTTCACTTGTTCAATCACCGAGCAAGCCAAGTTTGAGCTGAATTCTAAGACAAACACTAGCTAGCTCGAGAATAACTTATCTATTTGCGATTCCTACCAAAAGTAGTATATTGCATCTATGTATTTTGTGTGCCAAACATGTCATTTTGTTGTTTCTCTATATACGTCAATTGCATATGTATAGTTTGTGCATAATGTCTATCTGCGCCCATTGTGTGGTGACTCGTTGTATTTGAGTTAATTGTGAGTATTTATTCCTATACCTCTCTTTATGAGATTTTCTATAAATGTGGACATAAAATACCCTGTTTCATGGTATGAATATCTAGAATGCCATCATGAAACTTCTATAACGACTTTTACAACATATTAAATATTTCTTTCTAATAGTTATGAAGATTTACATGTGACTTAGCTGGGAACTTGCAATTCTAGGCCCTTTGTGTCTATTATGACATTCTGATTTCTAATTGTATAATACTCATCCATGAGCATGCTGATAACTTGGTTTATTATCATTTTGTTAGATATTTGTCAAAAAACAAAGTTGAATGGATCTTACATCGATATCTTTGTTTTACTGGAGTATTGCATAGTAGGTATGCTAGCTAGTGACGGGTACGATATGGTATTGGTCCTTACCATACTGAACATTGCATGTCAAAATGATGGGGAGGGAGTGGGAGAGGGTCGGAGAGGAAGGAGGAAGGGAGGGAGAGAGAATGGAGAGGGAGGACTCACCTGATGAGGCCTTCATCCTATATTGTAGTGGCCAAAGAGGGTGGAATTCAAGACCAGACAATGAAACCCTATGCATAACCCTAGTGGAGTGGGAGATAGAGGAGGGATCGGGGGATGAGGCCTTTGTCCTATGTTGTAGTGGCCGGAGAGGGGTGGATCCGGGAAAGGACAATGAAACCCTACCTAGTAGAGCGAGAGAGAGGTGGGGAGGCTTACCATGATGCCAAGTCGAAGAGGGAGGGTGTGATCGCTTGGTAGCTTACTGGTGAGCAGCTCTTAAAGGGGAAGGGGCAGTGAAGATGCAAACCATTGAAACTTGGAAGAAAGCTGACCAAATCGAATGAGGGGGGAGCGAAGATGTGAATTATCAAAAGAACTAGGAATATATAATCGAGTGGCTAAATCATCCTAGCCCGATTTTGGTATGGTTCAGTACGGGCCAAACTATCTGGTTCGGGTCCGTTGGCTATCCTTGATTTTATTTCTTCATAAAGGGGAAAACTATACTTGGGATTCACCATTGTTTAGACTTTAGAATTCACATTTTTAATCATATGTAGTTAGCTAAACCTAGTTGAGGGTATAGAAACTGACTTTCTACTAGATGTATTTTAGTGCAAAATCATATTCCTCATAAATTTAACTAGAATAGGAATCCTTGGTTTGGCCAAACAAGAATTTGAATTAAAACATTTTAGAAGTGATCTCTATCTTTGTGTGTGTTCTCTCTACCTTTGGTGTGTATCAATGATATTCAACCACAAATTTCATTCCCATACTGCAAAACATCAATAATTGATGTAAATGATGTTAATCTTTTGGAGATGCAGAGTTTCTTCTTCATTCCTATGACTTTCTTATTTAATGACCTATAATAAAAGTATGAGTACAATTGCAATTACTAAAGCTGTAGTATTTTATGCATTGAATTATTCCAAATTTTCTGTAACTTGTGCTACTCACATGTATTGATCTAGATTTGCCAAACTAGTACCGAGGCTCATACCTGATGATACTATTTAGTACATGGTTTGCTGTACCACTCATACCATCCGGTATGGAGAATATCGTACCATACCGGCACCATACCATTATGCCATACTGTTCCATACTGATACTACCGTACCATGTACTAACACTATAATAGGATTTTACTAGTATGGGGTCCACTATTGAGACGGCAAACCTTGTTCAATATGGTATGGAGTACTATGGACTATGGATTCGTTTGTGCCGTTTCAGAGGGGGATAAGGAGGGAGGAAGGGAGAGAGAGGGGGAGGCTTACTAGCGAAGGTAGGTGGGCCACAAGAAGGAAGGTGAAGATAGAGAGCCTTCCGACGGTGACGGTCTCCTACTCTTCACCAATAACCAATATAATAGGATTTTATTGGCACGGGGTCTGGTACCGATACAGCAGACCTTGGTTCGATATGGTATGGATTCGTACTGTGCCGTTTCATTATGTATTACAGGAAAAGGGAGGGGGATAAGGAGGAGAGTGAGAGGGAGGGAAGGAGGGAGAGAAGGGGAGGCTTACTGGTGAAGGTAGGTGGGCCACAAGGAGGAAGGTGAAGATGAAGAGCCTTTCATTGATGGCAATCTCCTAATCTTCGCTGATAATCATGGTATGGAGAGAGGGGGGAGGCTTACTGGTGAAGGTAGGTGGGCCACAAGGAAGAAGGTGAAGATGAAGAGCCTTTCATTGATGGCAATCTCCAAATCTTCGCTGGTAATCGCGCTATTGAGAAGCACTGATGAGCTCTTTGCTACTTCTTACTAGGGCACCATGGACAAGATGCCAATATTGGTGGCATTTGCATCGAGAATGTGCAACGATTCTATTCAAGAGCAGCGATGGAAGCGGCGAAGGGCGGCAGGAAGAAAGGGGAGTTGTCAAAGGGCTTTAGTGGAACTGAGGTGGATATTGGGGTTAGCACTACGGTTAGAGTTTGGGGAGAGGGTGATTCATAGGAGAGTGGTCACCATCAGAGAGAGAGGTGAAAGGTATCGAAGAGATAGCATCTAGTGGCAAAGCGAATGAGAGAGCCTTCAAGCTCTCAAACCTTCAAACGTGGAGGGGGGATTTATACCCGAACTGACCCGACCTGCTAAACTATTCTGATTTGGCGCCGATTCGGGTTGGTTCGACAATAGCTGACCATTCACAATTGACAACTCGTATATCATGACCCAATTATTGACCCATAAAGGCATTTATTTTCAATAGTATCAAATTTTCCTTTTGTTTAACGAGTCTCCATGCACCCCTTGACTCATTGCCACTTATCCACGCTGAATGAATATTTGTTGCAAAATCCTGAAGTCATAGCTAGTCCTAAAGAAGTTCTAAATGGAGATGTTATGATGAAATGCTGCATATCACATTAGCATCATATCTACAGTAAGGACTGTAGCACTTAATGCATGGATTTCTGAATTTGTCATATGACTCGCAATTTGCCATCCCTTTTTGATTTAAATCTTTGAGATATTTCAGTAATTGCTAGCATGTGCTTTAGGTTGAATGCATGCCAGGCATTCAGTAGTTTCTTGTTTTCTTCTTGCCAGGGTTCGTTTTCACTATGGTCATCCAGATATTTTTGATAGAATTTTCCACCTCACAAGGGGTGGTGTAAGCAAGGCATCCAAGATTATTAATTTGAGCGAAGACATTTTTGCAGGTAAAGTTCTAACTCATGAACATTCTTTGCATAACTGAAAAATGCCTTGGGAATCTAATCATGTAACCATACATTGCTTTCTCTTTGGCTTCCATATGGCAGGCTTCAACTCCACACTTCGTGAAGGCAATATTACTCATCATGAATACATGCAAGTTGGTAAAGGGAGAGATGTAGGTCTTAATCAGATCTCACTGTTTGAGGCAAAGATAGCAAATGGAAATGGGGAGCAGACGTTGAGTCGTGACATATACAGGCTTGGTCACCGTTTTGATTTTTTTAGGATGCTATCATGTTATTTCACCACTATTGGATTCTACTTCAGTACCTTGGTATGAGCAATACTGATTGCACTGAAATTCTTCAGTTTGTGTTTCACCATGTAATCAATTTTTTTGGTTGAATCTGTCATTTACTCACAGGTGACAGTCCTTACAGTTTATGTGTTCCTTTATGGACGCCTCTATCTTGTTCTTAGTGGACTTGAAGAAGGCCTGGCAGCTGGTAGAAGGTTTATTCATAACGAGCCCCTTCAGGTTGCTCTTGCCTCCCAATCTTTTGTACAGCTTGGATTTCTAATGGCTCTCCCAATGATGATGGAAATTGGCCTGGAAAAAGGATTTCGCACCGCATTGAGTGAATTTATATTGATGCAGTTACAATTGGCTTCTGTTTTCTTTACATTTTCTCTTGGAACTAAGACTCACTATTATGGAAGGACTTTGCTCCATGGAGGTGCAGAATATAGGGGGACAGGTCGTGGGTTTGTGGTCTTCCATGCCAAATTTGCAGAGAATTACAGGCTGTATTCTCGAAGTCATTTTGTTAAGGGTATTGAGATGATGATATTGCTTGTTGTTTACCAAATCTTTGGACAGTCATATAGATCTGCTGCTGCATACATCTTTATCACAATTTCCATGTGGTTTATGGTGGGCACATGGCTTTTTTCTCCTTTCCTATTTAATCCTTCGGGATTTGAGTGGCAAAAAATTGTGGACGACTGGACTGATTGGAACAAGTGGATCAGCAATCATGGGGGGATTGGTGTATCCCCTGAGAGAAGCTGGGAGTCATGGTGGGACAAGGAGCAAGAACATCTTAAGTATTCAGGAAAGCGTGGGATATTTGTCGAGATAGTGCTGGCATTACGCTTCTTCATCTATCAATATGGGCTTGTCTATCACTTAAATATAACGAAAAAGACCAAAAGTGTTCTGGTATTGTTTTTATTTCTGTAGTTATTTTGTGCAAATAGCATTGCAAACATCTAAGAGACGGGTAAAGGAAAATCTCATTTTCGTTATTCCATTTCCTTTTTTGCAGGTTTATGGAATTTCATGGCTTGTGATCTTAATAGTATTGCTTGTCATGAAGGTAAGTAATTACATGTTTTGAATTTCATCTCCATTATACATCTTGTAAACAAGGTTTGAAATAATGAGCAATTTGGTTCATACCTTGGTCTATACCGTACCAAGGCCTCATGATAGAAGGAGACTCGATTCAATATAGACAGGCTTGATATGAATGAAAACTGTTCGAACTGCCTAAAATAAGGAAAAATCGAGTGATTTGGGGTAGGATCAGGTCATTTTGGGTCAGATCGTGTGGTTCGAGGGTGGATTGAGGTTGGATCATCCTGAACCAACCTAGGGGATCACTCTCAAACCCAATGATATGTCCATGTACTACTTAAGGGGTGGATTGAAGGGTGGTTCACTTTTTTCCACCATTTGAAGGCAGGAATGAGAGAAAGAAGGATGAGCTGTACTTGTTGATACAAGGAGGTTCGATTCAATATAGACAGGCTCGGTATGAATGCAAACTGTCCAAACCACCTAAACTAAGGAAAAATCGAGTGATTTGGGGTAGGATCAAGTCATTTAGTGATAGACTGTGTAGTTCCATGATGGATTGATGTTGGATCACCTTGAAGCAACCCTAGGGGATCACTCTGAAACCCAATGATATGCCTGTCTACACCATTTGAGGTGGATTAAAGGGTGGTTCTCTCTTTTTTCCACCATTTGAGGGCATGAATGGGAGAAAGAAGAATGAGCTGTACAAAGGTTTTTACACTAGATCATCCCATCTAAAACCATTTTTCCATTTTTGTACTAGTGATATGCTCGGGCTATGAAAATTTGATCTATAACAAGTATTATGCATGCTCAGATTTCATCTGAGCCAAGACTTGGAATCATAGTTTGCCATACCGTCCCATACCACCCGATATGGGGCATACCATAACGTACTGAAAGGAAACTAGTACGAAACCCCACTTCAAGTTGGTACAAAATCCATGCCGAGGTGCATACTGATCCATACCATCCTAAATCGAGGTGTATTGAGATAAAAATTGAGAAAAATAACTTGGAAGCTACGTTAGCACAGGATGCATATCATACCATACCAATTGTACCATATCGAAGTGGTACGGTACCGATATGACTTGCTTGTAATAGTTACAAATTTCAAATTAGTTATCTACTTTTAATTAATAAAAAAATATATATGTGGAAAATATTGTTAAATTAAGAAAAGAATGAGAGAAGGTTTGATGCACTAAAAGAAATAAGCTAAATGCTCTAAATGGAAAAAATGAACTTGCACTTTTGGACATGCTATAAATTTAAAAAAAAAATTAAAAATGATAAAAATTATGGATAAGTAAGCTACTGCCTAGTATGTGATTCTTGATTATAATAGTACCTAGAGATTAGCAAACAAATGGAAGAAATATGTACAAGAAAGAGGAGAGAAGAAGTTGGGAGGAGAGATAGAAGACGTAGGAGAAGGAAGTGTACTGCATAGTCTTCACACATTGTGCAGTACTATTCGTATTATTAAAGGGGCCTAGTCACTAATGAGTGTATAAAATGACAAAAAATCCCCAAATAAGTGATGGATCAGATTAAACATAAGCTTAAGTTTATACAGGCTCTTCAATAAAGGCCTAGTAATAATTAAATAAGATATAAAGGCCCAACGTAATGAAGGCTCTGCTTGTGTAGCACTCTCCATTCACCACATAGATGCCTATAGTAATAAACTTGTTAAAAGAGCTCTTTAATTTAGATAATAAATAGGACTCTTTAATATGATTCCTTATTAAAATATAAACCATATTAAATAAAGAATTTTCCATTAGCACTACTAAATATATATTAATAATAATATTATTAGAGCTCTTTAATTTAGATAATAGGTAGCACTTATATGTATTATGGTTCTTTATCAAAATATGAACTATATTAAATGAAGAATGTTTCATTAGTACTACTACATTAAAATACAAAAAATAATGACATTATTAATAAACATAATTGCTTAATACTTGGTGAAATTAATACAAAATACTTTTCATTAATACTGCACCCTACTCATATCCCATATGCACTAGATTCCACTAATCTTTTCTTAATTGCTATTTTATTTTTTATGATCATGATCTCACCTAAAAGTAAAAGTACAACCACTAATGACCACACTAGATTGTATTTAAATATCTACGAGGAGCAATACTTCTCTGTTTCTTATCATACACTAGTTTGATCATAATCTTATTACTTCATAATAATATATTATTTTATCCAAGGTTCACTCTTTCGGTACCATATCCTATATTGATGCCATCCCATTACAGTGTTGGTAGATGGTACAGTATAAGATGGTGAGGCATACCAACTATCGATACGGTATGAGACTGCATATGGTTCATTATCAGGATGGTTCGGTACGATACTAATCAGTAAAGCAAACCTTGATTTAACCATATCAATGGATATACATATACCATTAGAATTTTGTATAGTGACAGTATGTCACAATATTAATATCAAAAATTTATTTGGGAAAATACCTAGATTCTTACATATTTTATATTCTATTATATTTTTGTTATCTATTTTGTTATATGTTTTCTATATTGCATTCAAGCATGGTTGAAGGAAGAAAAAACTGCACCTTGCCCATCTCACGGATTATATGTCAGTTAAATTCCATTTCATCAATGCAATCCTGATTTCTAGTCACCTCCTTTATATTGAGCACCGCCTACTCTACCTTAATGCTTCGCCTCTCATGGCAACATCAACCACACGATATCATCCTTCATGTTGGCCCTCTATTTGTTTCAGCAGCAGTCTTGTCATCTCTATTGGCTTGTCTTTTCTCTATCTCCTCATAGTCTCACCTCTTTGTTGAAATGATGGTGACCCAAAACCAAGCAAAGCTTAAGTTAGCTAGAGTTTAAGCTTAAGCTAGCCTTATCTAGCTCATGTTCCACACATTGATGCTCCCAAATATAACAGAAACAATTATGCCCAATATGATCATGTCACATACATTTATACAAAACCAACATAAAGAAAATGTACAAAAAAAGTAAATATAATATGATGTTATTTGGTTCTATGACAACTTCTGCAATTTGAAAAATTTTAGATAGGGGTTTTTGCATGTATTACCTTATAAATATTTGAAATTGCATGAATATCCTTGCAAATTTGCTATTTGCATGTATAATCCTATAAATTATTTGCTTTTGCATGTATACCCTTGTAAATAACTGAAAATGCATGTATATCATCACCAATTTGCTATTTAATTCATACCCTTACAAATTATTTCTTTTTACATGTATACTCTTATAAATTATATTTTGTTGCATGTATGCCCTTAACTCCAGAAGGGAAGGTATGCAAAAAGAAATAAGGGTATACGTGTAAATAGTAAATTTGCAAGTGCATGCAAATAGTAAATCCATGAGGGCGTACCCGCAAATTTAGATATTTATAAGGGTGACAAATCGGGGTATACACATAAAGACCCTTTTAAATAGTCAATATCTCAGTTCTCATGTTTGATTGTGTCTTTCCCACAAAATGGATAGATGCTATTAAAAAATCTTATCATGTTGAGAACCTATTGTTACCAAGATTTGAAATCAGTAAACCAGTAAACTATAAACAAGGTTGGATGCCCTTTTAGTTTAAGGACCATACGAAACCTGTGCACCAGCAATCAACATCTTTCTTCTCTCAACATTGGTTATTTAATATGGTTTTGATGTTTGACTGGTTAGGAATGAAGCACACAACGATATCAGTACAAGGTAATACTCCGATGATTGAGGAAATCCGAGTCATTGTATATGATAGCCACTGTATGAGTACATTGTCGGTTACTTATAGCTCTGAACATGTTTCATGTGCCTAGAGTCACCTTTTCCTCCCTATAATAAACATTGTAACTACAAGGATGCTTGAGAAATTATGTTGCACTTGTTGACTCTTTTCTGACACAGAGATCAATGGGATCCAATATTGTTTATGACTCTGATAAATAGACAAGGTTTTGCTTCAAAATGATATTACAGTAGTAAAAAAAATAGTTCATAAGAGGTTCTTTACCATGAGGTATTTATATTTTTCAGCAAATCTTGAGAAAGTTTCTATATGCACATTTTAGATTAATGAATTATGCATTCTGGTTGTCATCCCACTGTCAACATATTTATGGGCTTATTTGACTGGAAGGTTATTACCATCAGTAATCACGTGATTATCCTTCCTTTGGTTAGTTTGATTGTTAACATCAAATATAAGAAGATTTTTTTCCAACTATTCTTTGAAAACTGAAATTGTTGTTTTGAGCATTATGAATGTGGTGGTAGCTGATATTTGTTGGTGTATCTGTCTTGTTTGGATATCTTATCATCTTTTCTTTGGTATCATTCAGACTGTGTCTGTTGGGAGGCGGAGATTCAGTGCAAACTTTCAGCTAGTCTTCCGGCTGATCAAGTTTCTTATTTTTGTAACATTTGTTTCCATCTTGATCACTTTGATTGCCCTTCCACATATGACGGTGCAAGACATCATTGTTTGCATCCTTGCTTTCATGCCAACTGGATGGGGATTGCTTTTGGTCAGTGAAGATATACTCCCTGCTTATCTGTCCCGTATTTCTTCTGCCCATTACTTCCACTCTTTTTTCACATTATTAACTATATGCTTCTTTGAGCTTCAGATTGCACAAGCTTGTAGAGGTCTCGTGCGATGGGCTGGGCTTTGGGGATCCATCCGCGCACTTGCCCGAGGCTATGAAATCATAATGGGCCTTCTTCTGTTTACCCCAATTGCCTTTTTGGCTTGGTTCCCATTTGTGTCCGAGTTCCAAACCCGAATGCTATTTAATCAGGCCTTCAGTAGGGGTTTGCAGATTTCTCGTATCCTGGGTGGGCATAAGAAGGATCGCTCATCTCAGAACAAGGAGTAGATTAGCCCCTTTACCAGCTCTCAGTCATGTCAAGTTGGTCATCTTTGTCATATGATTTAACCTGCAAGTAACCTCTGCTCTGTAGATTTTGTTATGTTTGTATGCCCATGTGTATTTCTTGTAATAAAAAGTGTCAGCTGTTGTAACCACAGGCAGAGCAGTGAGGAAGTGGCTGGTGAATTTTGGTAATGCTATGTACGCTTGTAAGGATTCTAGGTATCCTTTTTCTTCTAATTTTTGTTTTGTAAAAAAAAATGCATTTACAAAAACATCAATGATTTTTATTTTTAATGAAATGTTTGTGATGTTCTCACCAATCTCATGTTCTTTGGACCTATGTGAGTTGAAGCTGCCAACACTGGGCGAAGGTTCAAGCTCGGAAGACACATCTCATCAAAAACATGGTGTATAATGTTGTCCAGTTCTCCTCCATTTAAAATTTCAAATACATGTGGATGTGGGGGACTGTTAGAAACCTGTTTCATTTTGGTATTTTGTCAAGGTTTCTACAGGTGTTTTAGAAATTTTAAAACTTTTGAGTTGCACCAGCACATGTGTGCGTGTATGATGCATGATATGGCGTCACTTGGTGAGGTTAGCCATATGTGGCCATGCGAATGGCATGTGTGGGCATGCATTCTCTCCATGTGTTGATCACCATATTTCTTATTTAATTCATCCTACTTCTTGTGCCTAGGCACATTTTACTAGTATGATTTGACCTGATTTTATAACAGCTCAATATACTAGCCCTTTATTCAATTGAGGACTAGCTATTTCTTATTTTAGCGGCCTAGATCAAGGAATGGTTGCGGGAGCTTTGCTCTGTGCATGTGGGTGCCTCCATAGATTTTTTGTCGAAGCTTTGAGCATTCTCATCTTTGTTTTCTAAATCTCTTCTATCCGTGCTCTAGGTGCATGATTACTTTTTCGGGTTCCAAATACCACCTCGTGCATGCATAATTCGTTGTTGTATCGTAGAAAAAAGCGGCAACTCATGCACCTCATAGGGGTGAATCTTTTTTTCCACCAAGGAAATCATGCACCTCTTAGGTGTGAATCTTTCATTAAAGATAGTGCCTTAGGGCATGCTTCCATCCATGAGCTTCATTCTCTCTTTATTTCTATTCTTGCTACCCTTTTTCTCTTTAATTTATCTTTCATTTTCCAACAGATGATTTCTGTTGTTTTTCTTTCAGAGATATCTACAATTTAGATATTTCAAGATTTATTTTTGCTTTCTTGGCTATCATACCGAAGCAAGAATAGACCACTCTATCTATTACCCAGTTTGATCACAATAATATCAATAGTGCTAGCAGCCTGCCTTGTTTGGATAAATCCGATTGAGTTGGCTCCAACTGCATTCATTAGGGAGCAAGGTGGAGTGCAACTAGGTCCCACACCTATTAAAATTCTAAGACAGCTTCTTCATTTTTTTTTTTTTGACCAATCGTAGCACTCGTACAACCAAGAGAATCAAAGGATGGATCCTATTACTGCTAGAAGGCTAACGCATACCAATTTAGCTCCTTGAACATCCGCCCAGGCTTCCATGTCAGCTTGTCAATAAAATAGACAAAATTCGAAGGGTACGTGTATGTAAAGGAACAGCCACCGTTAGTGGCTACTCTTGTCGAGTTGGGACGACTTGTGCAAGTCGAAAGAAAATGGTGGACCAGGATAATGAAATCAAGCTCCACCCTTTGATCGTTGCAACTTATTACGAGAGGGAAAGATTTAGCATGAGTAGAAGAAAATGCTTACCCACTTTGTCAACCAATTTGGAAAAGCATTTGTAGAGCCCTACAACCCTTTCTGGTGGTGCATCTCTTCAACGTAGGGAAAGGGTTCCAAGATATATTTCCAAGAGGATTTTTGGGTGATTGGCATTCTTCTCAATTCTCATCACTGAATTCTACATCGGCACATGAATCCTTCTATGATGCACAGATAGCACCATAAAATATTCTCATCTCCTTATCAAGAGATGGACAGCCATCCAACAAAGCCGTCCACGACTACATACTATGTCATACATGGTGTACATTAGTTTACAAAATCAATAGCCTACTACACTGTCAATAAGGAAAGGCCTTCAACATAAACTCCAAGAAAGCCTCTACAAAATCAATAGCAATTTCCTACGTGCTCTCTTGGAGAAATGGGGCTCTATTACACTATGGATATCATGGACAAGGGCTATTATTTGGACAAGCCAGCAGCTCTAGCAAAAGGGCAAGCCAGATATTGGATCAACTGCTAAGAAGGCATTAGATAAGGAGACCCTTTATATCCCTTCTTCTTAATTTTTGCCATAGATGTACTTACTAAAGTTCTAAATCAAGCTAGCGAGCAGGGTATTATTAAATTGATTTGACAGAAAGAGTTGTAACTATCACTATGCAAATGACATGCTTACTTGTTTGCCAAGTGGGAGAATTACAAATCACTGCAATGAAGCTAATCCTATCCAACTTTTAATTAATATCTGGCCTAAAGATCAATTTCTCAAAAAGCTCCATTATTTTACCTAGGGAATGTTCTAACTAGGGAAGCTAATTTCTCAAGGATGTTCGATTAAATTAGAGAAGCTACCTATTATAGGCAGTATGCTTTTGACATAAGAGCAACCAAAGTATCAATAACAACATCATGAGATTCCACATTTGGAATAAGGGACTAGCCATGTCGCCCTAACACATACATTGCATTCATCAATTCTACAACGGAAAATGGATCCATCCAAATCAAAACCTACGAATGAAGAACTACATGACATCAGTAAATACTAGCAATGGGACAGCTAACTATTTTATATTAATTGATGGTGTATTTTCACTATCAATATGTTGAACAAAAATCAGGGAGAGCACCAACAAATGAAATATAAGATGGGCTTCTTATTTTATCATATTTTCTTTCATACCTATTTTTAAAATAAAATCCCAAAAGTCAAAGACTTCTCCTATTACTAGAGTCATTGATCTCATTATTTAAAAAAAAAAAAAAAAAAAAATCATGCATGACATTCTCATTCTTCCTCGTCAAGCTCCTCCATCTATTCTCTTCCTCATTAGGCCATCACGACCATAAGATCTTCCTTCTCCTTTTCAAGTCTCTTTCTTCTTCAAATCCCTCTCTCTTTTTGAGTCAAATCTAAGAATGATATGTATATAAATTCTTATGTTAAATAAAGCTAGGAAACTATACACTATATGCTGGTATGATGAAGAGCATTATATTTTGAAAATGTATCTAGAGATGTGTATTGACTTGCTAGATGACTTAATTTGTTTGGCTTATATCATCTAACCATATAATATATACCAGTAAAAAGTATGGTTTGAAAATTAGATATCGATTCACTTTGAAGTATATATCGGATCACTATTTGATAGATATTAAAGAAACTTATAGTATATATCAGGGAATCAACGAATATATATCACTTGATCATGTAGTGTGTATAAGTGAACATGATGTTTTAAAAACAATGTATCAATCTGCTTGGATTGCTAAACGACTAATTTATTAAATGTATATCATCAGATTATATATTACGTATTAATGAACATCTTATTCCATAAATTATATCAATTTACCTAGAGATATATTGGTTTACTAGGTGACTAATTTATTTGATGTGTATCATTTAGCTATATAGTATTTATTGGTAAAAAGTATATCCTAAAAATAAAGAAGGAAGGGGATATCATGCATGATTTTTTTAAAAAAATTTTTAATCACAGAACCAACAACTTTGTTTGTAGATGTTCTTGACTTTTGGGCTTTTGCTTTAACATGGGCACTAAGAGAAATATTGCAAAATAGGAAGCACGTCCCATATTTCCTTCTTTGGTGTCCAACTCATATAATTTTTGTTCCAATATATTTCCCTATGCCACCTTCTCTAAATAATCCTTTATAGATCCCCCATGCCCCAAAGTCAAAAATGAGGGAAGAACCAAGAAGTCTCAAGAAAAAGGTCCAGCTAAGGAGGTCTAAGCTCCGTAATAGCAAACTTAGGAAGATTAATATTACCTACCTTGAGGGGGGCCAAAACTAAGACAGCCTCGAGGAGGGGTGCATGGAGAATTTGATTGGCACTTGGGCAAGGGCTCGTCCTGGGTTGATGTCTCGTAAGGAAATCTTTTAATCTCTCCTCTCTCTTTAATTTATCTGGCTTAGTCTTTTTATTTCCTCTTTTTGAGATTCCAAGGGGAAGGTGAGGTATTTAAATATCTTCCTCCCTTCCCTGCCAAATCCTCAGATTTGTATTACTTTAATTATTTTTATATGACTTTTTGTTTATATTTATTTACTACTCCCGAATCAGTTTAACTCTCTTTGAATCTCTAATTTCCAAACACTTTGAAACCCCTAGGTTGGTTGTGTCCATGTCCTGGGAAGGGTAAACCTACATCAAACGTCTCCTATGGAAGCAATCTTGGCATCTCGGTGGCTGTAGAAGCATTGAGTGGCGATGAGTCCATTAGTATAGCAGTCAAATCCTATTAGTGGGGACAATCCTTCGTCAAAGAGCAAGGTGTAGTGCCATTAGGTCCTACACTTAAAAATTCTAAGACAACTTCCTTTTTTTTCTTGTTTTTATTTTTATTTTTATTTTTATTTTGGATCAATAGGAGCACTCATGCAACCAAGAGAATTAAAAGATAGATCCTGTTGTTGCTGGAAGGCCAACATGTATCAATTTTACTCCTTACCCATCTACCTAGGCTTCCATGTCGGCTTATCAACAAAATAGACAAAATTCGAAGGGTACGTCTATGAAAAGGAGCAGCTGCTCTTGTCAAGTGGGGGCGATTTGTGCGTGTCAAAAGAAAAAGGTGGGCTGGGACAATGAAATCAAGCTCCACCCTCTAATCGCTACAACTTATTGCAAGAGTGAAAGATTTGGCATGCGTAGAAGAAAATGCTTACCCTCAATGTCAACCAATTTGAAAAAGCCTCTCTGGTGTTTAATACTGGAAGAGGGTTCCAAGATATATTTCTAGGAGGAAGAATTTTGGATGATTGGCGTTCCAATATGCTCTCTTCCCATGATCACTATATTTTACAGAACCCTACAATACTGTGCGCAGATGGCACCATACAATACTGTGAAGCTGTGGATGGTAGCCATCAAGAGATGGACAGCCACCTAACAAAGCAATCCACGAGCGCATACTACGTCAGACATGGTGTACGTTGTTGGATGGCGGCCATCTAAAAATGCACTGCACTCCACGTTGTGGCACGCACCACAAATGATTCTACATGTCAACAGTTTGGCATCTCAAAGTCTCTCTTGCCCAGTTGCAACTTACCTCCGACCACAACAGGAGGATGAAGAATAGACCGGTGATTGATCTGCTCAATCTCATGACACTTGATGCTCAATACAAAATATTTACTCTTCTAAATTCACAAGGACTTAGCCTGGGCTACCACCCTACATGGATATCTGTTGTTTCTGCGAGAAATACAATCTAACTTGTTTTTAGGTAGGAAATTCTTTTTGGAAAAAATAGAAAGAAATACAATCTAACTTGTTTTTAGGTAGGAAGTTCTTTTTGGAAAAAATAGAAATGTCAGCCCTGGATGCTCTTCTTTAGTTACTCTAATGAAACTATAAAATATACCATATTTTATCTTATGCTTATGACAATTAGATACAGAAACCCACCCTCTCTCTAGTTTGGAAAACGAAGAGAACCAAGGAAAAAAAAAAAAAAAATTAGGGGTGGGGGCGCGCTTGGTTGGGATCAATTAGTAGACATGGTATGTTGGGAGTGTTTGGAGGGAGGGAGAAATCGGTGGATTTTTAGTAATTAAGGGTTGTCAGGATCAATTAGTAGACATGGTATGTTGGGAGTGTTTGGAGGGAGGGAGAAATCGGTGGATTTTTAGTAATTAAGGGTTGTCATGTACAATGCATTATTCCTAATGAAAGAGTGGAAGTTACTTGGAAGAGAACGTGCAACGAGGCCTTAGATTTGTTTTTGGGATCAAGCTTCTGATCTTCTTCCATTTGCTTCTGAATCTCAAGAATGAACCGGTGGGCGTTCCTTGTGTTACTTCCACTGTTTTCCTTCCTTCATTCTCCTGATTTTCTGTTCATTCTACTTCTACAGCTTCTCGTAACCGTCTTTTTTTTTTTTTTTTTTACTCTTCTTCACTAAAATTGCTGGTTAAAAGTTAAAACATTTCTTTGCCCCTAAAGCCAAAAAAAAAAAGGGAAAAAGAAAAGCTCCAACAGAGTTTTCAAAGCCTTATATGGAAGCATGTTGCACTTCAACTAATGGTAAATTATTTTTGGGTTGATGGATGGACAGCTACCACATTTATTGCTTCCTCAGCGGTAAGAACGAGTTATAGAGCTATTTCTGCATGACATTATACCTGCATTATCTTGTTATCTTTCTCATGAATATTAAAAAATACCTGAAAAACTCGTGTTGCTTAAAAAAGATGGAGCTTTTACCTACCCCTTCAAAATATAGATGGATCATCCAAAGCCAGAAAAATTGAACCAGGTGACACCACCCCAATCGCCTCATCAAGTAATTGTTCTGTTCCTGGCTCGTAAAAGATGTCCAATACGGTCACCACTTGCCAGAGAATCCAATCTCAACACTCAAAAGGCCCAAGATTCATAACAGACCACTTTGGCAACCACTGATTTGACTGTAAAAGTCGATTGTTGCCTTCTTTTTTTTTCTTCTTTTTTTTTTTTTTTTTTTTGTGTGCGTGTGCGTGTGCGCGTGCGTGCGGGGTAAGACAGTACAAGTTGGTTGACCAACCTTGCAACGCATAATTTTATCAGTGTTTCAGAATTCAGAATTGATTCAGCCACTTAGGGAGCATGTAAAGGTAAGACGGTACAAGTTGGTTGACCAACCTTGCAACGCATCATTTTTTCAGTGCTTCAGAATTCAGAATTGAGTCAGCCACTTAGGGAGCATGTAAATCCAAATAATCAAATCCATATCAATGACTTAGCAACCAAAAGAACATGGATGAAATGATGTATTTCTATATTTATCTATATTGCATACTCTGCGGTAAGCGCCATGACATTTAAGTGAAACTTTTGAGATAGATTCTTAGACTAATATCATCTCAAGTAACTTTAATGCTAAAGAATACTACCCTTTTTTACTCAAAAACATTAAACGAGGAAAACTCGAGTCTTGTGAGATGTTCCTCAGCAGTAAGCGTCAATACATACCAAAATTTCATATAAAGCAGTCCAAAGAAAGGCAACCAAAAAAAAGGGAGCACTTAACGGCCTCTTCTCCTTTTTCCCTTACCCTTTTTCTTCCCTTTCCCTTTCTTCTTTCCTTTACCAACCTTGATGTGCGATCTATCACCACCTTTTGGTGGACTCGGCGCCAACAGATGATTCACATTAAGCACACCTTTCCTGAAATAGCCTTCACTTGCCTTCAACACTCTGTCTTCAGGTTTTAGCTTCTGTGGTTTATTATTGCTTTTTGCAGCATTCTTGGCAAATCGACCAAGAACCAACCCCTAAATTTAGCACACCATAAACTTTGAGACATCAGCACGGTAAAGATGGCATGAAATAGTCAAATAACTACCATGAAACATTACCTCTTCTATTTTCTTTTGTTCTCTTCGCTTTTGATTTTTCATTGCTGGTTTTGCCACACTAAGTGGCGTTCTATGCTTCTTAGGAGGCTGGTTAGAGGATAATGCATGAAGTTACAGAAATGTTGGAGAAATTGCTGATATCAGGGATTGCCAAAGGTCTGAAAGGATTCTTACCTTCCCACCCAAAGCAACAACATTCTGGTTCTCCAACTTTTTCCTCTCCTTCCAGGACATATTAGAGGCACCTTAGTGAAATAGAAAGAGTGTAGGTGAGAGGGTAAGATGTGCTGGAATGTATTTCTTACTACTTTTAAATATAATGAAGTTTAAAGAAAGACAACTTGCAAATGAAAATGCCAAATACAAAAATATGCAGTGATGTATCATCTGCTAGGGTCATCTGTTGTTGATGAAAATGCTCTCTCTCTCTCTCTCTCTGCGTGTGCACAAGCGTTTTTTTCTTTCTGATTCATTAAGTGTCTCAAATGTTTTTGCAACAAGAATTAGTCGGTCTTGGCCACGGTAACAATTTCTCTAAACCAAAAGAATATTACCTAATGGTGATTGCTAGCCATCAACGAAAAGAAAAGATTATTAGATACCATCGAACAAAAAGTGCCCCATATCTTATTAAATAATTAAGTAGGAAAATAGATCACCAAAGCCAATAATTGAAAATAGTAAATTAGACAAGAAATAATGTTGTATAGTCCAAAACATGAGTTACAATGCATAAATTAGTGCTAACCAAAGGGACTAAGTTCCAGGTCTAGTAAAAACTAAACATGTTAAAGATTAAACCAAACCATTGGAGATACAAGCATATACAGTTTCAAAACCAACACTAGATCTCCATCCTCATGGAATTCGAACTTGCCTGACCAAGGGCATGATGCTGCCTCTGATTATCCAAAGGAGCTTTCTATGAAGCACTTATACAGAAATGCTTTTACAAGAACTATTTTGTTAGTGTTGGAGTCAAGTTTGGCCATCAAAATCCAACTTCGTGGAGATGTAGGTCTAGATTGAGGACTCCAACATGGCCCACAAAATTCGTATGGGTTTGGATATGGTCCAGAATAAGTCGATTAAATCTGAGTTAACCTAGTCTACCTGCATCCCCAATATATTTGTTTTTGATCAAAGAAAATCATTACTATAAGAGTGGAAATAAAAGAATATTCCTTATATAAGAAAAGCAAAAAGCAGATTTTCCTAGGAAAAGCCTTTTGGCTTCTGACATTTTAAGCATTACCAAACACCATATTTCTATTTCCTTTTTCTAAAAGTGCTTTGTTGATTTGAAAGGTGGAAATGTGCATTCCCTAACAATACTAATAGTATTAATGCCACACAAACTAGCTGACTTTCATGACTCCGGTAACATCTGCAAGACTAATTAGAAAGCTAGAGAAGATTTAAGAAGTTGCAGGAGAAAAAATCTCAACAGCACACCACAATAAAATCATAATTACTTCAGACCTTTATTTATTTTGGAATCAGCAAACAACACATGATTCTTCTGATCCAGCACCTAGAATATGGCCTTTACACTATCAATTGTTTGAAATATTTAACATCCCCCTGAACTAAATAAGGTAATTTCTCTGAATTACTAACCATTACCAATCCAGACAGATTTTTTTTTCACTCCCTTGATCTAGTGCAGTATAAAAAAAAAGAACACCTAATGGTCATACAAGGTAAAGCAATAAGCATTACTGCACACATTGATGTACTGGATACATGAATTGGTCTACTCAGCAAAAATGGTATATGATAAAAATCACATGTAACAGATAAAGGATATCTCAAGCATCAAGTATAGGAAGAGGCAAGATCAATGGAAATATTAACTTTTTACGCAATGGAAATTATAGATTTTTACCCAAGTATTCTATATCCTTTAATACTTTTGATATATCCATTTCCTCATTCTCACTCTCCAGATGATTAGAAGATTCTCTAGCCACCGGCTTCTGATACATATCTGCAATGTTTGATGACTGCAGAATGAAACAAATAAAGACAATTTGATTAAACAACAGCAGCTATCAGCCATTCAGATTTACCAGAATGGGAATGAAAAACATGATCAGCAAGAATTAAAAGATCAAAACTATTTATCTAAGGCAAGCATGGCAGATGCACAAAAATGAAAAATGAGCAGCGCAAAATTACAACAACAAAGTGAAAAATGCATACACTTCAATGTTATAAGAATCCAGAAAGGCAAGATACATGAAAGATATGAAAGGATGTCTTTTTTGAGAATAATGGAGCGCCACCAACTTTAGAGATATGATGGAAGAATCACCCAGGTCAAATACATGGTGAAACACCTCCTGGAGTTTGAACTTCGAACCTCCTCCAAATGGAGGTGAAATTGCTGAATTATTGCCCAGTTTGCAAAAGATATAAAGGCGTCGACAACTGAGAGTAGTACCCGTATAAGCTTCTAGGATGACCATTATAAGCTACAAGACCTAACCATCAAGTTATAACATATTTGGTTGTAAACATCATGGATTTGGACTGCACCATTGCAGTATTAACTAGTAGTACGATGATGACATACAGCAACACAATGGTTCATTACGTTCATCAGGTTCCACCAAGGCCAAATTTGTGAAATCATGGTAAATGATACTAAGCAAAGATCAGTCTAATTCAGAAGCAATGAAGAATATTTACTTCAACTTTCCAAGTGTGACATAGGATGTTTCAGCTGAGACCAGTGCCTAGAAGCAGTAGGCAGATATGTGTGATCAATTTACTTGTATGCACCAAAACACTTGAATTACTTAGAGCTCGATATTCATGTCTGCACCAACCCCCCACCCCCTCCCTCCCGCGCAAAATGAAACATGCGTGGCTGTGCCTGCGTCATTGCATATACACAAAGATCAAAGTATTTGTCAAGATGTAAACAGCATAACAGCTCGAAAGAAACATCTTGGGTAGTTTAAAAGACCAGAATCCTTAGAGCATTAGAAAATTGCAGATTGTCAAAATTGTCATTGATTGAGATCTGCCTTTGATATTTAGAACTTTCATAATGCTGGAAACTAATTTAATTAGTAGCTTCTTTGATTTTATGGCCCTCCACGAGTTTATATAGTAAAAATGGAGATAAATTGCTCTCTCTAGTTTGGACGGCTGGATGATGTGATGATGTTAGGTGTCTTTGGCATCATTTTCATTTCTCCTATTTCCTGAAACAACTCAACTCAACTAATCCTTAATCCCAGCTAGCTGGGTTGGCTATATGAACTTTCTCCCCCATTCCACTCTGTTAAGAGCCACACTTTCTAAAAGATGCAACAATATCAAGTCCTTCCTTGCTACTTCATCCCATGCGATTTTCAGCAAAACACTGTCCCTCTTTCCTTCTCAATGTATCAAATCACTCCTTCGTACTGGTGCATGTTAGATGTGTGCCCTAGATGCCAGATCGGCTGACACATTCCTATACAGATCTAAGGGCAAATTTGTAATTTTGACTATAAATGAATAAAAGAATTATTCTTCTATCACATTGTGTACATTGTGTCTGTGATACATCCTTTGAGTTAGTAGGAATGTAAATTCATATTTTCAAGAGTTGAAAATTTAAGGCATGAATTTACATAACTAACTCATAAACAGCTCCTGACCATAGGATCATCACAAGGATGGTGATCGATCCGAAAGGTTGGTGTACGATCGCTTCCTTAGGGTAGATGTGTCTTGAGTCTACGGTGTGGAGACACCGGAGCAAGAGTACAGATATTCATTGAGAACGAGAGTACTGAGCGTGACCACCTCGAGCAGTCGTAAGGAAGTCTACCTTCTCGTCAATGACTAGCTCGATGCTGCAGTTGTGTGTCTAGTTCTTTGACCTGAGGTGCATCGACAGTTCACCTTGAGTGTGTTATAGTTTGACTACACCATAACTCGATTTTCTAGCCATTCGGAACCCTGAGGTGTATGTTGGCTGTAGCATATTCATTGTAGGAACTAGGTCGCACCAAGATGGGATCTATCAACCTCGGTAGATGAGAGTAGTCCTATGATGATCGAAAGATCGAGTCCTTAAATCCATGGCCATGGCAGAGTGAAATAATGGAAAAAGAATTTTCCATTGGAGTTTCACATCGGACTCGATCGATTGATTAATTCATATGACTGATGTTGGATTTGACGAGTTCACCTTAACCCTAATTCAGTCGAGACTCATGATAGAGGAACTCAATCACACAAGTAGCTGCACCGAGAGGTTCATCTTCAGTTCTGATGGATTGCCACCATATACTGCTACGTGTCACTGGTGGATTTTGGGAGCAATTAGAATGATATTGATGATCGATCATTCTAATTGTCTGAATCAGAAGAGTTCTGGTCCATCAAAAAGAGTTTCGATGATGTCGATGATGAGATCACGACATGTCTCATTACCATACGGAATTGAACCTAACTGAGTCACACAAACAAAGGTTAGGGTCTGGATGTCATCAATTGGACTAACCCAATTGATTTGGATAAGATCCAATTAGGTTCAAGAAAATCGTGCTAGCAATCGATTGAGCCTAACTTTCTCCTCGTGTAATTTTTTGTCTCTACTGAGCCAAATGTGATTTGACTCATCCTAAGAACCTTAGGAAGGTTTCTTTCAGTATAAATGAAGATTGTTCAGCTCAGAAAAGGCTTGTCTTAATTCATGAGATGAATTTAAGACAACACCTGCTAATTCCTAGCACCTGCCAATTTTATTTTAGGATATCTGTCAAAAGTTGACATATGACTCTTAAACTGAAGAGGACTCATTGGAGGATTTTTGTAGAGTGTCTACATGCCAAAATCCAATTGAATTGGATGCCATAATCAGATTATGGCATGAGCCCAATTGGATTTAAGTGGGCGCCCCAAATGGATAAGAACCAAAGAGTCCTGATAAACTTGGACTCTTTGACGCCACCTTGATTGAGCTTATCCATTGTTGGCGCCAACTTAGAAGAGAAATGGGGGTTCTTATCTGATGTGATCAGATGACATCATTCCACCAATCAGAATTTTTTCAAAATTTATTAAAATTTTTTGATTGGTTGAATGATGTGGCACTGCACAGCATACAGGGTCTATATAAACCCTGTTGAGCCTAGGGTTTCACGGAAGAAATTGTTTTATGCACAAAACCCAATAGCTGCCGCCCCCTACCCTCTTCTCCACGTCCTCCCTGCTCTCCTTCCTCCCCTCTTCACATCCAAAAAGTTGGACGTCCATCTGGCAGAGATCTAAGGCATGGTGATGTCGGGAACAGAAGACTGCAGGACATCTTCGACAGACTGCTGCTCCAACTTCAGAAGGAGTTCTGAAGCACTTCCTAATCAGATTTAGATCTGATTTTTGGAGTATAGATTTGCAAGGAGAAGACATTCCAGATCCTGCTCGAGTGGATACCGGTAGAGACCAGGCGCTTGCGTGGCTACATTAGAACCTCAGACTGTGCAGAGATCATTTACAGGATAATCAGATTACCCTTGAGGTATTTCTTCTTTTATCATAGTTTTAGATTTAATTTTAGATTTCAAATATCAGATAATAAAATTAGATCTAGAGAATTAGATCTGAAATATGTAGGATAAATTTTTTTTAAATTATTCCGCTCCATATTTGATGAAATCTGAAAGATCTTACGTGAAGAAAACGTTTCTCCTCCCTTTAAGTGGTATCAGTTGTTGACTCTATTTCAGATCTATTTTAGATCTAATTTTAATTTTAATTTATCTGATATTAAATATTTCAGATGTCACATCAGATGTGATAGGATCTGAAATCAAAATATTTAAAATTAAATGTAAGAAAATCTAACATGCATAAGATGCATGACTAGACTAGGATTAACTGAATCCATGAATAGTCTTAAGTTTTATATTTTAATGAGATTAAAATATAAATTAAATATAATTTATTTTTTATTTTTTTGATGTTATAATTGTTATAATCAGATCAGAAAATAAAAAATAAAATTTTAATTATTTCATAAAATTGATCTGTTGCATGCCTAGACTAATTGTAGAATTGTTCTAGTAACTTATCTAGAATAGTTTTTATTTTGAATAGTTCAATTTAAATTCTATTTTTCAGATATTACATGTGATGTATCAGATCTGAAAGCATGTTAATTAGATTGATTTTTGATACATGAGATGTATGCAAAGCATGTATTAGTTAGATCTTAAATTGTATATGTGATATGTTAATTTAGATCTAACTAGTTTTGTAGTTAAATTTATATTTCTGATTAAGGTGTTCCTCATGGCCGTCCGGTCATAAGAATAAAGTAGGGTTTTAAGACCCTCTCTTCTCATTCAATGGGGCGTTCATATGACGTGTAGGGGTGCCGCGCGTCTTATCCTTAATCAGAAATCAAAACTTACTTTTCTGCAAAACCCTAGATCCTGAAACCCAAAGATTTATTTTACATGCTTTGTTTATGAACCCAAACTTAATTAATGAATTAAGCTTATGAAATTCAATTAGGTCTAAAATTGAGAATTTCAGATCTAAGACATTTTCATAAAATTGGGTTCGGACTTAGGTAGCTCAACTAGGTCTAGCGGTTGATCAAACCGAATCAAGAGTTGGTTAGGTGGGATCATGAAAGCTAATAATTGACCAGCCTAATAGGATTAAGTCTGGATCAAGGTCGAATCACATTTAGATGTGACTCGATTAAGTTAAGACCTAATTTGGCTCAGTGGTTAGAGCCTGGATTGTAGGCTAACCCAATTAGTTCTGATTCGACAATTTGGTGTCTAAGGTAAGTTGGACAGATGCGACCGACTGGTTTTTAATTGGGAGCTACTCGACTCGAATGCGTTCTTGTCGAGTTAATGGCATATCCCTCCCACCGGTCTCACTTATCTGGCCATATGTGTCGACTCAGTTCTGATTAGAGGTGGCTAACAATTCAAGCTAACCCATGCCACTAGGTTAGTCATAATTGTTATGACTATGTCAAGTCAAGTTTAATGAGACCTAAATAAATCTTCCTAAGAAAATATTAAGTCTAGGTCTTCCACCATTGTGGATGTGCGGGTCCTTCCCGGGATTGATTGTTCTCGATTGGTTACAGTGGCTCAGTTGCATCGGGAAGACGCAACCATGTCCATTAGGCATTGGATGCTACGGATTAGAGGATGGGTTGGGCTCAATATTTCGGATACGGTGAGGGATCCAATCAGGAATCTAGTTCGTGCAAATGGTGGGTGTGACTTAACTAAGGATTGGAGCAATATCCCGGACACGGTGAGCTTCATGAATTAGAAACTAAGTTTTGGATGCACCATAATTAGAGAATCATTGGACAAGAGTTGTCCACTCATCGGTTGACCCATCACCAATAACTGTTAGGTGAGGTGGTCAGCAGTTGGTGAGACCGCACTACCCACTAAAAATCACTGATCACGGAGATTTTCACATCTCTACCAAGGGAGTGTAGGGATCTGAGAAAATAGTGGGAGCCTAATTTATTTAAAAATGAAAATCCTAAACAAATTGGTTGAGTCTGATTACAAAATCTAACTAGAAACTTTTGACTCTCTACAGAAAATATGTCTGCCTCAAACCCCCTGACCAAAATTCTA